>NC_058046.1:13171174-13506174 GCF_020085105.1 Siniperca chuatsi | reverse complement strand
AGGGCAAGCTGCCACAGCGCCTGGGCCCGGTGGTCATCGTGGTGTGCGGCGGCAACAACATCAGCATGGAGCAGCTATGGAAGCTGAAAAAACAGCTTGGTATTATCTAGCGTGGCCGACCACCTGGGGTCTGCCTGACCTTTCCTCTGTTCCTGCTCCATCAGTTGGTCTCAATCCAAAAACCCCATTATTCATGTGCTCCATAGACCGAAGCATTCCAGACTGTGAAACACTCCTGAGCACTGAGACTGACTGAATGTGAACTGCTGGAGGGATTTTTTTTTTTAACCTTGTAAAAAGTTTGGTAAAGGTAGTTTTTCTTTCTTTCAGAAAAAGAAAACAAAAGTACACTGACACATTTAGATGGCATTTGCATTTGTAGTGTGTTTAGCGTGCTTGATTTGTAAAAGTGCTTGTGTGTTGTTCTGCTTTTGTACATGTATTTTAAAATTAATACATTTTTATTTCTGAATATTCTGCCTAAAGAATCATTTCCCTGCCTTGACAGTTTCTTCTTCCTGACTGCAGATGGTATGTAAAATACAAATCAAACCACTTCCTCACAACATAAGCTTTAACCAGCAGTCAAACAACATGTGAATGGACTTCTGGTTTATGTTTGCTCCCTGTTTTCCTAAGAGATTTCTATAAGCACTGTTTTTATATTAATGCTAGAGTGATAAATAGGTCATGGCAATAATAGCTTGTCACAGATATATCATTATCATTGTATGGCAGCCGATAAGTAACAAGAAATTGCACTACATAAATGCCAAAAGGTTTAAGGTAGTAAAAAAACTGTCACCATTGAATAGTTTGTCGAACAGAGAGCACTGACAAGTAGATTTATACACTGAAAAATGTCCAGCTTAGTACGTATCTTGGTCATAATTTAAAATTAAAAACAAAACTAAGGGAACTGAATCAAGATTGTTGGCTTATATTATGTGTATATAGTTTAAAAAATTATTATTGGCCGGTATATCGGTCAGATTTTTCTAAAGCCCAAATATTTATATCGGTATCGGCCTGAAAAATCCAGTATCATTCAGGCTGATAAAGGGATGTTTAAACAGTGCAAATGTAAAGTTATTATTTGGGCTACAGCTTAATTACAATCTCTCCCATACCATTAAACTATTCATTGTACAACAATTCATTAATAGCCCTGACATCAGTAGCTTACTTTTCTAATTAAGTTCCTCTCTCCTTAGTGAGTGGTTTGGCTGGCACAATGGATTCAGAATTACATCCTTGAGCAGCTGTGATCCTTTACGAAGGAATGAGTAAATCATAAAGTTTTAAATTAGAGACCTACAACTTTTCATAAAGCAGATAATGGATTCAGTCAACACAGAGAGCAATGTTTCCACAGCAATGTATTCCAGCCAGGTCAAGTGGCCTCTCACCACCTTAAAGGCCTTTAGGCTGCTAAAGAAGCTGTTACAGTGGGTCAGTCACATGTCACATGACCACAGCAGATGTCTCCACACCTTTTATATACATTGAACTTCCCTGCATTCAATTGGCTGATTTGTTAGGGATGTGGCACTTTTCTTAGTTGCTCTTGGTGTGGGGGTCATTAAAACAAGCGTGGAGGTTCTTTATGTCAGAAAGTGGGGAGACAGCTGTATGTGAGGGACAGCTGATTGGTTACTTTGAAACCAACCAGTCAACATGCTGGAGACATTCCTGGAATTCCTCTTCAGTACGCTTGTAGGCTTGGTATTAAAATGGAAAATTTTATTTAAAAAAATATTTTATGTTTGACTGATGTTTTTTGTTGTTAAATCATTTTCTGAGAGAATACAACCATTGTGCAGTAACCACACTGTTGACAGAGTGACACACAACTGGTACTCCACAGTATAGCTCAGCTGGGGGAGGTATATACATAATACATAACTCTTATCAACTGAGTTTGCAGCGTAACACAGAAATATGTGACCAGTTCACATTTTTGCAGATGACATTTTTCAAACATTGCTTCCAAAGTTGATGGTTCCATTTGAATACAGCATATTAAAAAGGAGCTGAAATGACAGTGTGAGTCAGTGAGGAGCATGACTAGAGATCCAGCAAGAACTGGCCTGGCCCAGCACTCGCTGCATTGAAAAGGTGTCTGGTTTACAGGAAGTGGTGACATAACCGGAGCCGGTCGTGGGACCTTACATAAAAAGCATGTCTTAAAAGGAGACACAACATGCTTCACAGGCTTCATTCATCATGATCAACACTCATTGTTATAACATGTAACAGGCATATCTGCTACACCACGCCAACACTGTTCAGTCAAGTATACAAATGACTCATTTTGGGGGGGATTTTGCAATAAAAAACATAAATTTATGAAATGTGCTTTCCCAACCACAGTGAATGTTTATCTGAGCAATATCTCAAAGAAAAGTTAACTAAAATAAGCACAGAAATGTAGTAGCTGGGTCAATATGCAAAATACATAAAGCAGGACAATGAAACAGTGTTGTAC
Source organism: Siniperca chuatsi (assembly GCF_020085105.1). Lineage (NCBI taxonomy): Eukaryota > Metazoa > Chordata > Actinopteri > Centrarchiformes > Sinipercidae > Siniperca > Siniperca chuatsi. The sequence continues at coordinate 13,503,686 of NC_058046.1, read as the reverse complement.
ATGAAGACATTTCTTTATTGTGACACAGAAATCTCAAATGCCAGCTGATTCTTTACATCTGTATAATCCATTTTAGATATGTTAAGTTTCTGATGTGCAGAGGTAAGACAGTAAAAGTTAAGTTAATGCAACCATAAATAATTGTAATAAATATCAAGTAAATGTACAGCACACATTTTTTCGCAACACCTCTTTGTATGGATATGTCCTTTTTATAACCTTATCTACTTCCCCGAGGAGGGCGTAGAAAAGAGAGCGTCCCTGTTAGCAGCGGTATATCACCCTTCAAAAGAACTGAACCAAAACCAAAACTTGCAAGCAATTCAACAATCCAATATGCGTCCAGTATCGATTCTGTTGTGTTTTTCAGTTCTATCCAAGTAAAATGGCGATTTTACTCACACAAGAAAACATGTTTCACCATGAGCAGAAGAAGTTGAATCCATCTGAGTACAAGACAAAGGTGATAAGATTACTGGTATTTCCAAAATTCATAAAAAATGACAACACAACAAACTGGATATCCAACAGACATCACCTAGTTTGCTCATTTTAGAATATTTTCTTGGAAGAGTAGTGCAAACCAAAAACAAAAATTATAAGGTGAAGTGAATTAGCAATTAATAAAAACTGCCATCAAACATAACTTCAGTCTATATACATTTTTTTCCTATTTAATTTTTACACAGCTAAACATTTGGTTATGGATAAAATGAACAAACAAAAAGAACAGCAGAATCCTGTTCTTCTTTCATTAAAGAAAACTATGAAAAGGCAGAGCTCAAAATAATCTGCTGCCCCTCCCCAGTGTGTGTGTGTGTGTGTGTGTGTGTGTGTGTAGATTGTGTATGTTGGGGAGTGACAAAGGGGGACTGTTGCACATTCAGTAGCAGTAGCACACAAACACTGTGGGAGAGCAGCTCATGAGAACATCATCTCCTTCCCGTTTTCACAAAGCAACACAGGTTTCACAAACCTGAACTGCAGTATGTCAGAACCAGCACGCGTCTCCTATTGTCCAATCTACCTGACCTAACATGCCGCCACAGCTACTTGGATTTCAAAAAATCAAAAGAGAAATTTCATAAACTAATAGATTAATATGACTTTTTACATGACTTAAATACCCTCTCTTCGGAGACTCAGATAAAATGTATTCAGTTTATATAGGCATAAGTTAGCTTGTCCATTAGCAGTTCATATTTTTTTTAACAGGCAGTAAACTACATAATATCCTGTACAGCACTTGTTCACATCCTCTGCCTGCTCATAGCTGACATGGTCAAAAATAGGCAGCATCACACGTTTCCTTTTTCTGGTAGTAGTCGTACCTCCGTCTCAAACGTCAGATAATTCTATGAAAATCATTTGCCATCGTTTTCTTTTCACACACAAGCAGCATCACCCTCTGGAGAGAGACTCCTACAGCAAAGGCATGTTTCAGAACATCACCCCCACAAAGGGGAGACAGAGGGAGGCAGCTAGGTTAAGCATTAGGAGAGTTAACAGTTTGTTTGTTGCCTTCACAGCAATGCAAAGTTCAGCAACGAGTAGAGCTAGACCACGCTTTCAATATTAAAATGTTACTGCAGAAAGACGGTTCAGCAATCATGAATTTAACTTGCAACTGTAAAGTGCTGATCTGAAGTCATCCTATTAAGTTGTTAAACTCATAAAACTTGACTGAACCTTGTTAAACCCTCTTGTAAAGCGGGTTTGTAAAGGGGAAGGGAAAGGGCGAACAAAAAACTGTGTCACAGTTGTTTCACTTCAATGCCATCCTCACACTCAGTGCAACCAGAACAGACACTTGTTAACGGTGTCAGTGCTAGTTCAGATTATCGTCCCTGAATTCCAAACAAAAATATGCGTCAAACATAATCATGAAATAGTAGTATTTGTGTAAAATGCGATTAAAAAAGCAGGGATAAACATGCAATGCTTTAATAGCCACTCAAAGTAAATTTAAACTAAATCAGATTTGTGGTTTTGTTGGAGCAGCAGCGCACAAAGAACTGTGGTCTGTCTCAGAGGAAGGTCCAGGATTGTGGGAGTGAAGGGAGGCAGGGGTCAAAAGTAAGATGGGTGGGGGAGGGGGCCGGTATATACGCTTGGGATCGTGGGGTTGTCAAGTCTTCTTAGCCGCTGAGAGGGTCCTCGCGGTAGTGGATGGCGTATCGCAGTTTCTCCAGCATCACATCCAAAGACGTGTACTGGGGCAGTTTCACCATGAACATACAGGTCTCCACGCGAATGTAGCGCGAGTCTGGCTGACCTGGAGAGAGGAAAAACAGGAAGGTGTATTACAACAAAATCACCTAGTACTTCTCTTCATAATGAGTCTTGTTATGTAGGTTTAGCACTGGAGTTTTTCATGGAACTGCTGAAGGCCAATGAATTGTTATGTTAGTGATAACTAAGAGTGAGACTGTTTGTTTTAGCCTGTGATTTTAAAAAGTGACTAATAGTGAAGATGTGAAGTTCAGAAATCTAACAGTGTGTTCCTCCTACATGGAATTGTTTCATATGTCCATCATACAAACCTATTCATTTACAAAAACAATTAAGCTATGGCAAAAAACATGTTCAAAGTCTGTCTAAGGTTGCAAGACAAGATGTGCTGCTCTGATCATCACTATCAGTAGTTTCTGCACTAACAGCACTAAGAAGAACGTCACGCAGAGATAGTAGCCCTAGTGTCAAATCCCAGCGCTGTTGTAACCTTGCTGGCCATTACCTGCAGCTCCATCAGGAGGGGCGATCTTCATGGGGTATGGGGGAACGTGGGCGGTGTCGGGCCCTCCGTCCTTGCATGGGCAGGTGAACGGTATGCGCTCCTGGTTGCAGGCAAACTTGATGAACTTGCAGAGCTCCTCTTGAGTGAACATCTCCAGGGCGGTCCAGAAGAACTCTATGTGCTGATCGGTCTCCATCAGACCCACCTGATACATGGTGTGAGCCTACAGAGGTAGAGAGAGCAGAGCATACTTTGATTAGTGAAGTCTGACTATAATTTTTGACACTGCAAACCTGTTCTCGGCCAATCACTAATAAATATGTCATGGTATGTGGGGGTGGGAAAATGTACTATAAACAGATTTCAACAAACACTTATAGTGCTTATATATATATATATATATATATATATATATATATATATATATATATATATATATATATATATATATATATATATATATTACCTTAAGGAACTCCAGGTTGATGTAAGGCAAGCCGCAGGTGCGCAGCTCTATCTCGAGGGGTATGAGCATGGTGAGCAGCTGCAGGGGAATGATTGAGCCGAGCCCTGCACGCACTGCTGTCATACACTCCACGTTCTGCAGCTCCCTCAGACGAAGGCTCCGCACTGCCCGCGCATACACATCCTTATTCTCCCAGCTTAACACACACAAACCAGCATGCAATATAGAAAAGATGAAGACATCAGACAATAATGAGATGGGTGTTATTGATAACTGCAGTTTTAACAGGGAAATCATTTATAATGAAAAAACACCCACACTGCATGAGGACAATCATCTGAGTGTCAGTGTTTCCTGTACCTGACAGTGAGGCTGCGACCTCCCTGACAAAGCTCCACCTCCTCGCCCGTCATTGTGATATAGGTGAAGGTGCAGCAGGGCCGGCCGGGGGAGTCAGGGCTTTCTCCTGAATGGTGCTGGGAGGAGATCTCAGCACACAAAGCCTCCAGCTCCGTCTCATCACTCACCTGCGGGGTCGGAGAACAGAGTTCATGTTAAGGTCACTAGAACCATGGTATTAGCAGGGAAAGACAAGAGGTATACACTACTGGTCACTTACATTTTCAAACTTCTTGACATAGTTGTAGGTGAGCACATCAGCTTCCTGCAGGTCCTGCTCTGGGTCGAGGGACTCACCCACCAAACCCTTCCAAAAGGAGCCAAGTAGGTCCAAAGGAAGTGGCACATCTGCACGGATGGCTATGCCCAGAAGCTGACCAAAGAAGTGCAACAACTGTTCCTCTGCATAGCTGATAGGGCAGGGCGTCAGGATGTACTTCCCCTGTAGAAAGCAAAAAAAACCTAACTATGATTCATCACCATCTGTGATTAACTTTGTTGTGCCAGATACGATTCTTAGATTAGGGACTGAGCTATCAACAGAACACTGTTTCTTTTTTTTTTTTATTACTGTGAATGGTTTCAAACTCAAAACATTTCATAGTTAGGTTTCAAAACTGTGAGGTCACATTGAGATATCAGGCAGTATCGGGCCAATCCAGACTATATGCCTTGACACAAAAGTGTCTAGAACAGGACATGCTGAAAACATGTCAGACATTGATAAACCTTACCTTGTTACGGTTGGCTGCAGCACTGGGGCAGGGGAGCAGCAGGGAAAGAGCAGAACTCTGTAGCTCCTTACACACCTGCCATAGGAAATGCCTGAAGGAGCCACCTGGAGAGACAGATTCATGAAAGCTACAGTTAGGTTTAAAAAAAAAAAAAAAAGAACCAATTTGACAAGTAAAAGATTACAAGGCAGTACAGAAAAAGATGTATAGGAGAAATTCTAACTTGTGCCATGAACTTCCTCTCCAGTGAAGCGGATGTTAAAGGCATAAGTCGGGTCTCCTCCGCTGGCCAGTTTCACACAAAGCTGGGACGACGGCACGCAAGACAGCTGGCGTGCTGCCTGGCAGAAATATGTGTTCTCTGATGATCTGATCTCACCTGAAGGACCAATGCCAGAGACACAGAAAGAATCAGAATCAGAAATACTTTATTGATCCCCAAAGGGAAACTCTTTGTTACAGCAGTGAGTGTCCAGTGAGAATGTCTGCAAAGATCCAGTACAAGTGATACAAAATTGAAAACAATAAATGTGAACAAGTAAAAGGAATGCATACCTCCCACAATCTCTAGCGGGTCCAGTGTAATCTCTGGGGCAGCATGGTCAGCTGTCCGCTGTACTGTGGCATTTAGTACTCTGTTCATTACAGTGACCTTAGTGTCATAGAAGATTAGACCTGTACCCAGTGGAGATAGAAGAAGAGGTGATGAGTCTAAAGAAGAAGATCTGATCAGATTCACTTTGTTTAAGTCCAGTTCAGACATTTGTGTTTTAACAGGGCAGTGACACTGATAGAGTCACACCCACATAGTTGTCTTTGTCCCTTTGACCTGCACTGAGATCCTGCTCACCTTTGGCCTCACATAACAGTGCTGCAATGCTGTTCTGATAGGTCTGTGTCTGTCTCAGCTCCACTAGCGGCAGGAAGAAACTCTCCAGGGTGTTGTTGAGGGACTGCAGCAGAGCAAAACGCAAGCGCAGGCTCTCCACGGGCACATCTGCAAACACACACCCACAAAAAAAGGTTAAATATACTAGGTGACATAACAACTAAGCAAGTGTGACTTACAGTATGTAGCCAAAATAAATGTTTGAGTGTTAATTCTAAGCAACTGCTTGTTCCATTATAGATGACAATATGTGCATTGGATTCAAAGAACAAAATGGTTGGAAGACGAGGAAGAGAACAACAAAAACAACATCACGGTTTCAGCCTTTTTGACAGTCTTGTTTACTACATAGACAGTAACAAACAAGTGTTTTACTTACTGAGCAGGCAGGCCACACGAGGATCAGCAGTATCACTAGGGTCCAGGTAGACTTCATGGGGGTGTAATCTGGCTGGTGTGATAGCCAAGTGACGGCAGAGCCTGTTGATGTACTGGACTAATGCCACGTCCATTTCCAAGCTCCACCTCCTACAGGCCTTCTGGGCATGACGAGTGTCTATACAGGTGCACCTAGTACAGAGGACAGCTGCTGTTAAATAGAGACCTCCCATAATATTTAGTCACATATTAAATCAGAGAAACTGTCCTGAATTCAGTATATAGTCCGGAATAGATTGGTGGATTGTTGTGTGTTTAAACCTTGCAAACAGGTATGCTTTCTTTTCTGTCTTTTCACTAAAGTACTGCACAGAAAAAGGCAAAAATAGATGTCATGCTGCATTACAATTAGATGAGTAGTGTGAAAATGAAGGACATTAATTTAAAATTGCATTCTATGCTTCAACAAATAAAGATTTTTTAGAATAATTCGAATAACTTAATTTAATAAAGGTTTGAAGAGGACACATTTTGTCACAACACAACATATTCGGTTCCCAGACAGCTCGTGTATGTGACAGTATTTGAGTTACAGCAGTCTGAGTGCTGGTTATTAAGGTATGACTCGCCCCAGACTCACCTTTCAAAGTGGAGGTCATAACCACAAGCCAAAATTGCCCTCCAGACACTACGGATGTCCTGCTTGGCACGGTCAACAGCAAATTTATGAAAGCCTTCCAGTGTTAGGTACTTCTCCTCTGGGACTAATGAAAACAAAGTGGCATGTGAGGCAGCTCGCAGCTCCTGGTTTCAAAACAGGACTCAAATTTACTCTTAGTAGAGCAACATGGTAGGGCCCATCACAAGTTACCAGAGAGCAAAGTGATATCTGACCGAAGTAAGAACATACCAAGATACATTTAATTTTCAGTTATATAAAACAAAGACAAAAACAGAAAATCCTCACTTTTCTGTCAGTTGATTGATCAGTTAATTGACTACTTGTTGGGAAGGGGATTAAAGCACAGTCGTCTCTGCACACATCTGATGGTATAATTCTTAAGCAAAAATGTAACTGAACTGATTTAACCTTTGTTGGAAACATTTTGCAAACACTATGTTAACCCCCGCTGCCTATAACTTTGAACCATCAATCAACTAACATATTCAGTGATGTGTGTAGTGTGTGTGACTAGTGCCAACCTTCAGTTTTCTTAGCGGGAGACTTTTCCACATCTTTCTCATCAGGTCTGGATTTCTCAGGAGATTTTGGCTTCAGGACGGTCTTCTTCTCACTCAGTGCAGTCCTGGCAGAGGCAAGAGACCATTAAATTTAATTCAATTAATGTGTCAAAGTGTAAAAGTGTTGTGTGGGAAATGACTCACCTGACACTGTTGAGCACAGACCTTTCCTTGGTGGGAGGTTTGGTGATGGGCCTCTTGGTGCTCACTACCTTGCCTTGGTGCTGTTCCTTTCCTGCTTTGCTGTATTTGTTCTTATTGGGCTTGGGAGTGCCATACTTTCTTAGAATCTGATACAAACAACATTACATTATTTTGACACACATGAATGTATATACAGTATGAAGTGTTCACAATTTATATGTGATGGTTGACCCCAGAGGAAAGCAGGGGGGAGTTTCAACATGTAATACATGAAAATTGACAGCAAAACAGGAGCATTGGATGATTCAGCAAAACAGTGAATGACGTTAAATCGCAGCATTTTTTAACATTCCCTGCCAATGTGTTATATACCTGAGTAAGTTGGTCCTCGAGTACTTTCTTTGGAGGCCTAACATTGGTGAAGAAAGTATGCAGTAGGTTGCCAGGGGTCTGAGAGTTGATCTGCTCCTTGCTGAGGTAAATGTCAGACACTTTAACTGGCTTGGCCGGTGTGAGGCTGAGCATCTGCTCTGAGTGCACACAGCTCTTAAAAATATCTGTGAGGACATCTCGTGCTCCAGGTACAAGCTTGTCACCTTGAAACATGGAGAGAGATCATTTCAGTTTTTATACTGGCAGAACTAATGTCACTGTGTTAAAGCAGAAAATATCTAAATAGAGTCAAACACAAACCTCTGACTGACTTGTCCAGGAAATAGTCTTCAAGGGCGGAGCTTCCCTGTGTGTCAAACAGGCTTTGGTTAACACTCGATGCTGTGAGGATCTCCTCATTGGTCAACTCCATTAGCTCCTCTTCACCTTCCAGACTGGACAAGCCAATCAGGTCACTGCTGTTGAAAAGACTGGCACGGATTTTTTCCACTTTGGCCCGAGAACGGACCTAAAATTAACGAAAGAAAGACAATTTCCTCAGAACAAAACAAAATCAAACCGCTATGGTCTATTATGGTGCTCTTAATCAACCCACCTCAATGACAGCATAACCCTTGATGGGCCTGGCCACAACTGCATTGCTCTCCAGTGAGGTGACTGTGTGCATAGAACCCCCATCTGACACTGACGGTGTTTCTGCACTGTCGAGAGGCTCCCCGAAGCTGCCGAGACTCCCCAGGCTTCCTGTACTACACAGCGAGGTATCTAGACTCTCCTGACTAGAAACAGTCTGGGGGTCTTGGGGCCCCTGCTGGGGGTATGTAACAGCTGAAGCTGCAGCAGCAGGGGCGAGAGCTGGAACAGCTAACAGCTCCTGATCTACAGAAAGTTCACTAGCAGTGCGGGAGACTCCCTGAGAAGAGCTGCAGATTGATGTCTGGCTGGTAGAAGCCGAAGCACTCACACTCATAGCTGGAGTCACACTGCTGGAGCTGTCAGGACTCTCAGGACCTCCGTTGTTGGGGAAATGGCGCTCAGGTTCAGGGCCCGCTTTGCCATCCTGAGGGCTAGAAACCCCAGCTCCAGCTTTGGGCTTTTTGGGGTCCTCTTCCTGCAGAGGGATGAAGACTTCATCTTTAAAGAGCCCTCCATGTGCGTTGCAAGCCCTGCGGATAGCATTTCTAACCACGGCCTCCTCCAGGTGCGTGGGGATACCTGAGAGCACCAGCAGGCGACTGTGGGCAGTGGGGCCCACCAAGGCCTGGCAGGCATCTGTCACTGCATCGCTGGTTACACTTAAGCCCTGCGGGTCCTTATTGGCAAGATGTCGTAGGATCATCAGGAGAGTGAGGCAGCGGTGGAACCACAGCATGTCCTCAGGTTTACTACCCGCCATGTTCAGCAGGGCACTGTCACTCTCTGACAACCGTGCACCTCCACTTCCCCGTTTCCCAGAGACTGCTGCTGCCACTGCAGCCGCTGCTCTCTCGCGCTTCATCTTCACCTTCTTACGTTTGGAGAGCAGACTGGGGCTCTGTGGTGTCTGGCCTGGAGACGATGACGAAGATGAAGAAGAGTCACTAAGGTTAGGGGCGCTGGTGGAGGACAGGGCTCCCACTGAAGAGCCGCCAACATTGAGGGGAAGCGTCACCTCTGCCACAGCCAGACACACCTCCATCAGAGCGTGGAAGTAGGTGGAGAACCGGCTCTGCTCTGCCCCCAGAGCCAACGCAACGCCTCCAGATGAAGACCCCCCTGCTCCAGCCCCTCCAGCAGTCCATCCCTGAGTCTCCCGGTCGTAGAGCTTCCGGAGTTCTGTCTGCAGGGCCATGAGCACTGCGAGGCAGGGGTTAAGCAGCAGAGCAATGGAGCTGGAAAGACCAGCAGGGCTCTTGCTCTGCTCCAAGTGGTGGATCTTACGCAAAAGCTCAGCCAGCAAGTGAAAGATGAGTTCTTTGATGGAGGGAGCCAGATCAGTGGTCCAAAGCAAACCACCTTAAACAATAAGAACAATGCCATAGAAACACAGGTTACAGGGAAATCTGTATTTATGTTTAAGCTTTCAAAGTTCTTCTATGATTTATTGATCTAGTAGTGAAGAATAATGATAATGCAGGTTTAACTAGTGGTGATTGTGGAGAAGGATTTTACTAGGGTTGCATTAAACTAACGTATACAGCAACTACAAACAGCTTAATAAATTAGGCTCTTTATAGTGTTGTTTAAACTGGTGTTATACCTACCTAGTAGTTCTACCACCTGCAGTAGCACAGACGAGGGCACTGTGTCCAGCTCATCCTCTGATCGCTCACCGCCCTCTCCCAGCTTCCACGTCAATAGCTGTTCAGCAAATGCCACGGCCAGAGGAAACTCCAGTGGCAAGGAGTGCAGCACCAGTACAGCACCAGGAGGGGGCGACACCCCTATAATCAAGACAATGGGATATTTAATTCCATTTTATCCTGTAACAGATTATTTTTTACAAAAAGTTGAAGCAGCCTGTATGAATTTCCTTTTGGGAGTCAGATACTCACCCAGTTTGATGTGAACCTTATCAGTGGGTATGATAACAGAGGGGTATTGATTGGTTGTGGGAGGGGGAGTAAGGCCTGTGTTGGTAGGTGAGGCATCCAGAGGATAGCACACCGCCTCCATCAGATTTAGCTGGCCATTTCTACGCACTTTGTGACCCAGGCCATACACCATGACTCGAGCCCAGGGAGCCTTGTAAAGGCTGGAGCTAACGTAGTGGAAAAGACAGGAGAGAATTTTAAATATTTAACAGGAAAGGGGCAGTAAGAAATCTGAGTTCATCATAAATTGCTGAAGTTGAACACTTCTAAGGAACTCACTCTTTGCGGCAGCCTAGCTGGCTCTCCTTGCAGGACACGATCACAAATGCAGCACCTGGAAAGCTGACATCCATGCTAACCTTTGACTCCGTCACAGGAAACTCCTCAGATGTAAACTGCTCTGGTGCATTCTGTCAAAGTGAATAGAATTATAAGAGAAGATTAGAAACTTGGGTAAGCAAACTGGGTAGGTATGCAGAGACAAGTGTATTCAATCAAGCACTGATTAGCAGAGCTGACCTGTAGGAAGCAGCAGATCTGCTTTGTGAGCTCCAGCAGGCTTTCCTCTCCTTGATGTAAGGCACGGGTGATGGCCACTGTCAGCCACTCCTGGATGGTCTGAGCATTGCCCTGGTAGAATAGGTCTGATGGAGAGCAGCTTTGGCCCTGGAGGTTGTGAAGCACTGACTGGGCCAGCAGGATAGAACTAGAACTAATAGTGCCATCTGCAGGAAGAACAACATCAGAGCAATCAGCACAGAAACACAAAACATCTTTAACATCACATTGAGAGATCCAGTTATTCACAAGAAAAATTAATACTCACCAGGGAGGGGTGGAGCCAGCAGCTGATTAGACAGCAGCTGCAGGTGCTCTAAGGTGATGTCACGGATAGCAGGTATGTGAAATAGACGAGTGAAGGTGTGGGGGTTCTTGGGGGCAAAGATGTTGAGCAAGGCCATACGGCAGTATAACCGAGCCAGCGCACTCTCACAACGAAGCAGTTCCCTACAGCAAAGCAGTAAAACAGATTTTTTTTTTTAGCACTGGTGCAAGATGCATTTACATTATGCTCATCCACATTAGGTTCATACATTACCTATGAATCTGAATGTTGCTACTGTCTAGTGAGACTAAGCCATTAGCCGCAGTGCGTCGAGATCCGGCAGGTGGGCGCTCCAGCATCTCAATAGGGTACCAATACCTCACCAGCACCCCCTCACTGCGCAGGTAGGTCTCCACCTGTACCAGCTCATTCACCTGGACAAGTTGACAAAAGGGATACAAATCTTTTGATTTTTATATTGATGAACATATGGATTTTCTGTATGGCACATCAGCACTCTCACAGTCTGTAGGCAGGGCACTAGGGGGAGTTGTGGAAAATTTTTGTGGGGCATTGTGGGAACCCTGTGAAGTTCAATGGAAGGTTTGTATTGCCGGGATAGGTTAATGATACGGTTGATAACAGGCAAGCCAAACTAATATATAAATGTGATATACAACAAAATGGGACTTGGATAACAGATATTTATATAATATATGTAGTAAATATTTGTTTGAAGAAGAGTTCTTTAAATTGCAAAAAATTAATATTGTATCTGGAAGGGAGAAAGGTGTACAAGTATAAATATATGACTGGGCAAATGAGATTTGGAGTAAACCAAAGTTGTGTAGTTATTGTGAAATTAAATATGATTATTTTACTGAACATGATGTTTTTTTCAATTTATCAAAAGAAAAAAATCTATTTCTGCCCAAACAAGAGCTGATATACTGCCTCTTCTTATTGAAATGGGTAGAAACGCTGCTTTGGAAGAATAAAGTCTAATTTGTCCAGTGTGTGATTTAGGGGAAACTGAAAATGAGTTTAGTTTTGTACTGTCCTTTGTACTGGAAACTTTGACATCTTTTGTTTAATGATGTAAAGGATATGACTGAGATGATGGATATGAATGATTGTCTGAATGTCTGAAATGGTTGTTGGAAAAAATCATGGGAGCTCAGGAAGAGAACCTTGTATCAGTAATGAGTGGCTGATGATGATGATGATGATTCATTCGTGTATCTATTTTCCAGGTAATTATTTTCTTTTTTTGGAATATTATTTGAATTAATATGTGACCAGCCTTCCTTGTGGGAAGGAAACTGGTGTATTGTTAATGTTTGATGTAAAGGTGTCTTATAATCACATTAGGGATGAGCTACAAAATGGCATGACAAATTCAATTCATTCTTTCATTTAAAACCAGTTAGAGTTTATCGATACATTTCCAATAATGGCTCAAACACTGAAGCATCAAGTTTTGTACTTACAGAGTCCACATCCAGCACTACCCCATGCAAACCAAAGGTCTTTAACATTCCGCGGATAGCAAACTTCGGCAGGGCTGTCCCTCCTGTAGTGCTGTTGGTATTGTTGCTGTCCGGACAGCGGATGACCACAGTCAAGCCTGTGTTGAGTAAGCAAATTATCTTACAGTCAATTAATTTGCAGAAGCCCACAGACGAGTCTGATGTGCAGAAGTACATGTGTTGAATCAATTGTGTTTACTTACAATGTACTCTAAAGTTCGCTCATTTTAACTTAAAATAAGTGTTTGGGTATAGTGATGTAGGTGAATAGTACCTTTGCGAACTTTGTCAATAGTGAACTTGTTGGCCTCTTCCTTGATATCCTCAATGGTTGGGAGGTAGAGGTCACGAGGAATGCCGCCATTTTCTTCATACAGGAACTCCACTGTCTGTCTTGCAATGTCAACCATGCCTGAACCATGGAGATAAACAGTGTCAAAGTTGTCCTTGTTTATCTGATATTTAATAAATGTTGACATCAAGCTTATACTTTAAACTCATTAAATAGGTTAACTTTTGTCAATTAATTTTATGTAAAATTTAACTTTAGCACTATAGTTACTTCACCATGTTCCGATTTGTTAAAAGATAATTTATTTTCAATTATATTTACGACAGTGCCCTCCTTGTATGTTGCACGAGCGCACATGAATTATTAGCGATAAAGCAGAAAGCATTTTAACAGTAGAAGTAGAGTAGTAGTTGTTTGTAAATGTGTTGCACTGGACTTTTTTGTTATGTTTTAATGATATTCTTTCATATTTAACCTAGCTGCAGGGCTCCTTTGATTTGGTCCAGGCCAGATTTCCTCTCAGCCTCATTACGGAACCGCCTACGAATGGTAGGGAACACTTTGGTCTCCCAGGCCTTTACCAGCAAGGCGTAGTGGTCCTCCTAAGGTCAAACACAAATCCAAATAAACAATGAGTGCAAGCTTAAAATAAATTTGAAAGTCATCATTAGAAGACGAGAAGTGGAAGCCCCACTCACTCTTGGGACATCATCATCATCCTCATCATCACTCTCATCATCTGCAATAGGAGGAGGATGTGGGTCAGGCCCAGAGGTGACCAGGTTCTCATAGCTCAGCTCAACTTTGTAATGGCACGACAAGTCACTGTTGTACTCTGTGCCAACAGGAAAGGACAAACAGAAAATGCAGGTTTACCAAATGTTACCAACTGGGAGACAAAATGATACACAAACAATGCATCAATGTAGTGGACTCCCTACCTGTCTTTGGGGGATATTTATGCAAAATCAAACAAGTAAAGGAAAACCAGGCATGTTTGATGGGGATAACACTGAAATGAAGACGATACACATACGTTGCTGGGCGACTGCCACAGCTGCAATCCGACAAGGGGGTCCATGGGAGCCAGAGTCAGAGGTTACACTTGCACCTGCATCATTATCACTGTCTGAGGCCATTGCAAAGGGCAGTGCTTCAAAATTTGCACTTATTTCCTCTGCAAGGTCTACACACAAGTCAGCCGCATTTCTGTGTGCTTGGCCTTCTGCATATGCAAATGGCCGGCTTCCAAAGTTGGCACGAATCTTTGAGTTCTACCAAAAATGGAGAAAAAAAATAGAAGATTAACTACATTCATCCTGAGGGAAAATTGTGTCACTGAGGAAGCAAGGAAATGTATAACAGTACATTATACAGTATACAACAGTATAATACATATTAGATATCAGTGATGAACCACATTATAGCTTAACAACTATTACAATATAAAGCTTTCAATGTCACTTTAGTCAACAGAAACCCACCTTTTTTTGAATGTGTACCAGGGGCCACATTCCACCAGCTACATCCTCAAGGATGGGGCTGAGCCGCTGGCCACAGTAGGTAAAGTAGACCCTGCCTTTAGGGGCCTGACCAGGGGGGGGGGGAGTGCCCTCAGAACGCTCCCAGCCTATTCCAGCCACGTCGCCTATGTTTATACAAACGTAAAGTCACACTCTCAGTAATGACTCAATGTTAACAGGTAATGACATATTTTAATAACATGCAAACACTAGATACAGCTTGAGTTAAGGAAGCAAGATATGCTTGCAAAATTAAATTTAAATTAAAAATTTTTTTTTTAAAGAGCAGCCAGATAGTTCAAATCCATAACATACATTGCTGTATGGATTTCTAAGATGACTAAATCAAACAAAAGAGACAGTAGATTGTACATGAAGAAAAACATATTTTGTCTCCTGTCTCACCAGGAAGTAGAGCCACATCCAGCCTGACACTCTTCCACTGCAGCAGACTGGAGCCATTATAATGTACTGCCCTACCATTACTGACACAAACAGACAGACAGGAGACAGACAGACAGAGAAGGAACGACACAAAAGAGAAGGATAGCAGTCAGCACTCAAGTTAGAGACAGAGCAGTGGGAAAAGGATGGAGTCTCTTAGAGTTACTATGCAGATGAACATACTTATGAAACAGACATGTGCCGACAGGGTTAGTCCACGCGCCGTCTCTCTTCTCTGCCTCGGTGGCAAAACCAAAGGACACAATCGGGCCACTGTCCTCCTCAGAGTCTCCATAGGAGACAATTTCTATCTCCCAGTAAAAGGACGGGGCCTGCAGGGTCAAAGAGAAGTAAATGGAAGATTGTAGACAGGCTGCAGTATCAGTGCATGGATTTATCTCACTAATACATGTTCAAACAAACTGAGATGGCAAATAGTGTATTCCACTGGGATGTGGCCACCTGAATTGGTACAGGACAGGTGGCGTAGATGAAGGTGCCTCTGGGCAACCCTCCTCCAGCACTTGGATCAGCCAAGAAGGTGACAGAGGTCAGACGGGATGAGAACATGCAGGCACGGACCGGAGGGAACACTCTGGATGGACACCAAGTGATCTCCTTGGGCTGATGAGACAAGTACGTCAAAGAGAGAAGGAGAGATAAGTGGGGCCAACAAATCTGATTTAACTGATCAAAATGTCTTTGAAGATTGTTGAGTGCATTATGAGTTGAGGCTTGCAGCAATATATGAATTTCACACTATAATTTTCTTGCCTTCAGCTGTCAGTCAGTTAAAACATGTTCGACTGATTTTACAGGTTTTCCATCAACACTTTTTTAAGACTTAAGTCAGGCTCTCTTTGATAAGGGAAAAACTCAGTTATTGCTTTGTCTGTCTCTTTTTCCACTTTCTTCCATGATAAATGTGTATTTTCAGCTGCATCCAGTCCACATGTATGTTACATGGGAGGGGATAACTCTTGTGTTGGTTACTGCAAAAATTAAACTAATTAAAAAAAAGTATACTATAAATTTGGTAACTCCCACCTGGCGTCTGTCTGTCTGCAGTGGTGGAGGAGGAGGCCGAGCACAGTCCCGGTACAGCATTCTCACTCTTTCACATTGAGCCTCAACCATGCCGAGACGCTCCCCTACACGAGACAGAACTCTGTCAAACAGGCAGCTGCCAACAGTGAATGATGTATGATGGACCAAATACATTATACTGTAAGTGGAAGGTTTTAGGTGCTCAAATTATTTGACATGCCAGTATGTATCCTCACCGGGGCTGCATTCCTGGGCAACCAGGTTGAGAACCTCAACAGCAGCAGGACACTGCTGGATGAACTCCTCACAGAAGGAGCTATCCTCCAGGAGCTGTGCCATCACCAGACATGCCCTGAAAACCATTAAGAAACTTGTGATTTTTGTCCAATCTATTATTCTGTCAAACTACCATTACATTTTAAAAAACTGCATCACATAATCGGTTTGAAAGGGTTTCAGATGCCCACATTTTAAATACAGCAGAATAAAAAAAACACTACTCAACTATAGACCATCAATGAAAACAAGTTAAAAGTGAAGAAAACTTGGAAAGGGCTATAAGAAAAGCTGACCCTGTCAGAAGAGGAAGCGTACCTTGACATGGATGTTTACTAACCTAGTTCTGATTTCAGCCAGCAAGCGTACTGCAGCCATTACTGGGCTGGAGCCATCTCCTGTAGCTGGTAAAGAAGTGTGAATGGAGAGACTGCCCTCCTGTGGCAGAAGCATGGACTGCACTGCTTGTACCACCTTTTCTGTTATTGAGAGCTTATAGAGGGGGAGAGCCTAGTGGGGGTGGGCAGAGAGTGAAAGGGAGTCACAAGTGAGATTGAAGCTGAGATTTTCCATAAAAATAACGACTGTGTTGTGTTCGATGCTGAAACTTATACCTCAGATCTGGGTGTGCAGAGGCGTGATATAGGTACTGTCAGGATGTCTGAGGCTTTGCAAGCTCTCCTGTACTCGCAAGAAGGGAACTTGACTGTAGCGATGCCCTCCTGCTCATTAATGGACATAACTATGCCCACACTGCCCAGCACTCCTTTACCTACCACCTGTGGAGCAGAGAAATCACAGGAAATATGCCCACATTTTTTTTTTTTTTTTAAAGATAAAGCTTTCGTGGGAAAAGGTGATGACATGTTAAAATGCTTTTATCGAGGATGCAAATTACAGCACGACAGTATAGCATTTTTACTGATTCATCTCTGTTAACTAACCTGGACCTCAGAGCCGATCTTAATAGTTTCTTTGAAGCCCCCGAGGGCGCAAAGTGCAGCAACAGCTTGTCTGCCAATGGCCTGCAGCTTAGCTAGTTTCCTGCCACTGCTGCTCCCATTCTCCAGAATACTCTCAGCATACTTCCCCAGCTGAGGGATAAACATCAGGGCCCGGGAGAGAACCTACCACAAAACAGCAAAGGAGAAAGCATTAGGTTTAACAGAAACAGCATCTCAATGTTAATTGTAATTATTTTTAATGGTCAACAACCATCAGCTATAGTAAGGCTACAATTAATGAGCATAAACACTGCAATGAAGTCAGACACATAATAGTCTTTTACTTTTTCAGCAGTGCTAGTCCAGATCTGAGCAGTGTTGGACTCAGGGGCAGTGAGCAGGCTGTGCAGCAAAGCAATAACCTCAGCAGCCATACTGTTGGCAACATGGCCACTGATGAATGGCCTGACAGGGTCCGATCTGTTCAGGGCAAATTAGAAGTCACACACACACACACACACACACACACACACACATTAAGGTGCAGTATGACCACTACTCATTTACTGATGCCAATAACTGAATGATGAAGAAATCATATCTACAGGAAAGTGGGAGTGTGTAAATCTAGTAATCACACTACTGTAGTTACTCTTGTTTACTTACCTGGCCAACTCAGCATTCCTGTCCCTACAAACAGCAGTCTGAGCAGTTTTCTTCTTGTCACCAGTGGTGATGCCTCCAGCAGTCTCAGGGGCTAAAGTCTCCACAGGTGGACCAACACTCACTATCAGACCAGACTGGGCCCACTTGTTGGCCTTCCTCAGGGCGGCAGATGCCTCTTCTGTGATCACCTCACAGCTGCCATTCTAGGCAGGGTTTAAAATAGGACAGCAGAGGTAAGGATGGCACTTGGAATAAAGTTTAATATTGTGAGTATAAGCTTTTAAATACGACTTGTTTTTTGGGTTTTTTTCCACTAAACCTCTTACCTTTGTCATGTCTCTGTCCATCTTTACCACCTTTTCCATGTTTGCTCCAGTGCCAAGCCGAAAGGGACGTCCCTCAGAGCTGCTGCATTTTAGAGTGGATGGAAGAACACTCATGTCATAGAAACCCAGATTAAGCTTGCTAATGTGAAATCAAAAGATATTAAAAAAGATATTAGGGACAACCTTACCTGAGAAGTGGTTGTAGAACCTCATGAGATGACTGGTCCTCTCTCTTGTGGATAAAGATTGACAGCTTGCCATCAACCGCCTCTCCCTCCTCCCCAACTTCCTCAGACTTCAGAGCTCCTTTGGAACTGGCCCGGGACAGACTAGTGTCTGGCTCAGAGGAGCTTGGGGAGAGCAGGGTCTGACAGCCTGGTAAGGAGGGAATATTGTGAATATTAAGTATTAGCAGGAGAAAGTAACTTCATGACTATCCAGTTGCTCGCGTTTTTTGGCATTTGAAATTTTAATAAAAAGAGCATTTGCTTACAAGGGCCACCCCTCACCACACACATTTATTTAGTACTCTTAGGTAACAGAGACCAACCTGGTACTACATAGTCTGCCAGCTTGGCTAGCAGCAATGCAGCAATACGTGAGGCAGGGTCACTAGCATCTTGTTGCTCAGCATCTAGAGTGTTAATAGAATAGCTCCACGAGGGCAGGGCCACGTTACCACAGTCCTCAACACTCATGAGAGGCAGGGCAGCTCGGCATAGCTGCAGGATGATAAGTACCAGCTTTGGAGAAGGTCTCTGGTCAAGCAGCAGAGACAAGAGCTTAGAAACACAAGCTGGCTGGCTGAGGATAGCTTTGCCTATGTGGCTCCTGGAATATAAATAAAAGGAACATATACAAACATTGTATAAATATACACACACACACACACACACACACACATGATGACATACATATATGATGTCAAATTTTACCTGGAAAGGTCATTGAGCAGACTGAGTACATCCTGTAAGGCATCATTGCCAGCTGCCTGATTCCCACAGCACTCTGTGGCTCTCGCCAGGTGATTGGTCAGCAGGCTGGACACCTGCCGTGCCAGACCAGAGTGCACTGCATCTGTAGACCCACCTTTAAACAGAAAAAGAAGAAAAAGAATGATTACCTACCATATCAACCATCATTACAACCTACTACTTTCAGCAGACCATGTAAAAAAAAAAAAAAACATTAACATTCTTAATGCGCACTTTAAGGAAAGTTCCTCTTGCCCGCCCTAGTATATGAGTACCTTTTTCTGGATGAACACCAATATATTGAACATGATAGCTGTTCACATATGATCAGAGTAAGGACCTACAAGCAAAACATACCTTCCACCTTCTCCCACTCGATGCAGCGGTTAGCTAGCACCTGGAAAGCAGCCCAGGCCATGGTGGCCACCTTCTGCTTTTTTGTTTGCTTCTCGTTTGAGCTGCATTCCCTCTGACCACTTAAACTACACAGACTGTCCATGAGCTGGACCAGACCACTCCGAACTAGGCACTGCTCCTCACTCCTATGACAACACAGATTACAAATAAGGGTAAGGAATCTGAGGGTTTAATGATCAAAAGAGAGATAATGCAAGATTAATTATCTTGCCTGGTGTAGGGGATTGTGCAAAGCAAGCCAATACTGTTGGCACAAGCAATGGGGTAGCGAGCACATAGTGACACTACAGACGTCATGGTCTCCCCAAAGGCCTCCTGCACCTGCTCTACCATTCCACCACAGGTCAGCTCCTCAATCCTGCACAGATGACACACAAACACAGATGTATAAAAGGAACCAGGCACATTCCTACATTGTTTTAATGTGACATTAAAATTTTTTAATATTGTAATATGATGACTACATTGCACATGCATCTTATTGAGTATGTCAACAGAACGTTTGTAGGTTAGTACGCGTACCTATGTATGTGTGTCGAGTATGGTGTGATTGTTAATGGAGTTTATAGCCCCCTTCTCTTACCTTGGGCCACTTTGCAGTACCATAGTGACAGGCCCCACCAGGTGGGTGACCCCACCAACTCTGACAGCAGCAGTGAGCAACTCCCTCATATGAACAAGTGCCTGCTTCCGTGTGCTGCCACGTCTCCAACGTGTCTGCGCAGCAGACAGGAAACTGCTGCTTGACACCTACAGAAATTTACGGTATAAAATATCTCAATGTCTTTTCACCATTATCATGCATCCTTGGCATCAAACAAGTCAATAGAAAAAAGGAGTGAGTGATGAGTAAGAGACTTACAGCCTGATCAGGTGTAGTTCCGATAAAGGCAAAGAGCTGTCCCAGCAGCACACTGTATGTTGGTTTGTCACGGCTGTCCTCTATGGCCAGAGACTGCAGCAGGGTAAATGAGCTGCTGCGATGACTAGTAGGGTGGTGTCGCCTCCTAAAGGTAAAACAACAAGGAAAGGAAATAAATTCATCCCCAGTTTACTTATATGATTCTCGAACACTAAATCTATCAAACAAAAATAGACAAATACCTTTGGGGCGCGTGTGTAAATTCCAAGTCCTGGTTAGCAATCATCTCCAAGTCAGAGGGTGCAGACATGCTGCGTAGGAAGACTGGCTGTTTCACCATGGGGATTACTGTCTTGGCATCTGACACTGACTTAGAGGCTGGCACAAAAAAATCAGAAGACTTAGGTGAGAATCAAACTCACTGCCATTTTGTCTCCCACGACTGATGTCTTGGGGTAACTAAAACACCTACCAATCATGCAGGAATTACTAACTGACAAACACTGACAGATGACAATACTTATTCACAGAAATAAGGTTGTGATACAATGTATTTCCAGAAATTCATTCAAGTCAGACTCCTGTGTAAGTTACATTACTGTACCCATAGATTTAATAAGTACACTAGCTTATGGACATTTCAATATCTCTAATCCAACCCTGCCCCCCAACAACGTTTTATTTAAGAAACTATTTAGTAACATAAGAAGACACATAAAAAGATTATATGTACCTGGACCTGGTGTTCCAGCAGGTGTGGTGGTTAGGCTTCTGCAATGTGGAGCGATGGTAACATGGAGCAGCAGCTCAGTGCGGTTCATCAGACTCTTCACCAGCGCCTTAGTTTTGGCCAGTGAGGTGCTACTTCTGAGGTGCATGGTGTTTACCTCCTGAAAGAACTTCTCCCTGTTAGACAGATACATAATGTTACTGCACAAACTGACCCATAACAACTGAGATAATATCATCGGTTCCAAGTGCTAGGATAAGTTTTAATTACTTGCCTCAATGAAAGGACAACATTTTCCAAATCACTAAAATCGAGTGGGACCTCCTTCAGGGAACAAAGCAGTTCCAGCTCCTTAATTTTGTTCTAGTACAAAAAAAAACATACATTATGACTATCAAAGCAAATGGTAGTGGTACTGGTATAATCTCTAGAACAAAAGTTGTAAATTGTGTGTGTGGGGCAGGGTACCTCAAAGAAGTGGTAGTCATGAAAGAAAGGAGTGTTGTTCTCCAGCTTTCCCTGATGGGCCTCCTCTACCTCATTCTGCCACTTCTGTTCCAATTCTGCGACACTCTGAAAGCAACACAGAAGATAATTAGACGCAGTAAGGCTCCCACTTTTTGTTTCTGTTCAGGTTGGTAGCCTGATTTATTTTTTCTTTTTTTTTTTTTTTTTTTTTTTTTACTAAACTCAGGTCTTCTGGTTAGCCTCAATCTTATTTTAATCGATATCCTATTCTGTTGTTTTTAATATTACTCTTATATTTCCAGTTTGTATTTTAATAAACTGCCCATGATGAAAATATCTCTCTAATTTTTGTCATCAGCAGCATCCTGATGACGTTTCGGGGCCCATCCGGAAGTCATTCTCAATTGTGAATGACTTCCGGATGGGACCCGAAATGTCTTGATTCTGAAAACAGTGTCCAGATGACTACGACTGAAACCTTTTCTACGATGGAACACTCCTGGACGAATGAGGGACTACACCGTTTTATAATAAGGTAGTGTAAGGTAGTATAGCAACTTCCTGGCAGCAAATAAATATTGCTTTGCAACAACACCATGCAAAAGTAATTCCCCCTCAGTCCTATTCCCTGTAGCCAACAGGAAGTAATTTATTAAACTATCTAACATAGAACTTTACTAGCCCCATTAAAAACAGACAAAAAGACAAACATGCATAGTGTGTCTTCCACTAATAGCAAGCAAACCTAATTTTAAAGCATATTAGTTTGTAAAACCTTACTGTGTAACAGAAGCTCACCTGCAGCTGACGCTCCATAGCATTGATCTTCTTGAATGTCTCGGCCATGATCTTACAGACCAGGTCATACTCTTCTGTGTGATCCTCACGGTACTGGTAGTTGACAAGTGACTGAAGGGCATCCACCAGGCTTAGATGTTTTATGACACAAGACACTATAACCTCCTCCATAACATCTGGCCTGATCACCTCCCTTACAGAAAAAAATGGTTGAGTAAAACAGTTATGCTTTTGACAAGAAAACAAAACAGTTTTACATTTTAAAGGGAATGCATTGACATCACTATATCACCTCCTTTATTCAATAAACACAGAAAACCTAACCACCTATGGCTTCTATGAACGGGGGAAGCTGCAATATGGAGAGGAAAACAAATATCTTGAAAAACAGCCATCGGAACTAAATCAAAAATTCATCGTATGAAGCCGTATAAGCCGGAAGGCATACAAAAGCCAAGATATTCAACTTTAAAGCAGGATGTGTCTAATCAAAATCACAAGGACTTCAAAGGACATTCTGATCCTCTGTGGACCAGCCTGAAAAAATATTTATATCTTATTACATAATTCATTTACTTTCATAACTGTTGGTTTGGTTCTTAACAGTTACACAGTCTTTGAAAGTGTTGCTTCACCTCTCTTAAGTCTTTAGCAATGTTTTTACGTATCTTTTTCTCTGTACAGTGATGTCACATGCATACCCTCTGTACTGTGATAGCACGACCCTTCTTACTTGATGCTAGGACGGAATTGTGGTCGAGCCCTTCCAGACACCTCTCGTAGCCTACCCATGATGCCTGGAGGCAGGCGGATACGAGGCAAGTCAAAGTAGGTCCCTGGCATGAGGCCTGGGGGTGGGATGAGCACATCAGAGGGGTAGGTGAACTCCCGGTCCTCCTCAATAGTGAGTGGCAGAGGTGAAGGGCTGGGCGTGAGGGCAGGAGAGATTGCACCATTTGCTTCTACCTGCCACTGACACCTAAAGAAAAAACAAAGCCTGTCACCAGACTGTCTCGTTGGCTGCCAGCAGTTTTGCTGTGTTCAACTACATACCACTGAGGAATGTGTACATATTCTTACATTGTACTATACTTATCACATGGGCAATCAATATCACTGGGAGACATTTTGTGGTGTTTTTGTTTAGTCACCTTTGCAGCAGCTTTGAGCAGAGCAAATCGTGGCAGGCTTCCTCTTCTCTTGTTACCTCTGGCCCGTTATACAGAATGCGGAGCATTGAGCAGGCCAGCACTGACAGACCCAGTGCAAGGTCTGCCAGGAAGGGCAGGCCTCCAGAGACATCCTCTGACGACTCCTGAAAACAAAAACAAATAGCATCTTCAGAATTCGCTGTTCTTCATGTTGCACACTGCCAGTATTAAACAATGGTACAATACATATGTTTGTGACGTGCCAGTGCTCCAACGTTTTACCTGAGCTCTGACAGTGCAGGAGAACCCCCACATGGCTTTATCAGGGGTGTTGTGTTCACGTCCACTCCTCATCTCAAAGGAAAACGTCACAGTGTCTCCTTCAACCTAAAACAGGACAAAGAAAAAAATGTAGCTCTTCAAGACTGTATGTGCACTATGTGTTCACTGTGTATGTTTGTGCAAAACAGTTTCTTTTACCTTGACAAGGTCTTTGGGCCATCCTGTCCCCAAGACACTGCGGCTGCCATATCCCAGAGTGTTCCCTCCATATTCTGTTACTTTACGACTGTTGGTGTTGGGACCAGCATAGATAACCAACTAAAATATCAGAGAATATATTTAGTGTAGAATATCCCCAACCAGAGCTTTGCTATGCTTGAGAAATTGCTGACAATGTATGTAAAAGCTACAAAGGATGAAGGCCATTGTGCCTACAGTTAGTGTAGTCAGTACCTTGTCATAGTCATACTGTGAGGAGCAGCGAGAATCAAACCGAAGGTACAGGCAGCGGGCTCCTGGGATGTGTACCGTCTCCTTGAACTTGTAATTGTCTCTAACAGGGTGCACCGTCTCTACTGTCTTCCCAGCAGCCCATGGGGCAGGGATCTTAAGTCCAGTCAGGAAACCGGGCTCCTCACGTTCGTCAAGAATTCTAATATCAAAGATGCAAAAGAATTACTGGTTTTAGAAAACCAGTTTATGGGAGACAAAAACAGCTGGTACTTAAGTTACCATATTCTCTTCTATAATCATGATGAAATAAGATTTTCCTCATTAAAATCCAAATCTAAATTATACAGCAAAGTGATCCATTATATAATCAGATGGATTAAATGTGAATTAATCTTTAACATTCTTATTGTGGACCTTCAGAAAACGTACTTGTCATCAGCAGCACATGCCTTCGCCCCCTGCCCTAGACAGCCACCAATAGGTGGAGGCTCTTCAGTGAAAAGTGGAGACTGAGTCTTAAGTAACAGGGCAGTCTGGAAAACAGAGAGTGAAAAATAAATACTTAAATGATGAGTGCTTTTTCTACTCAAGGAAAAACTTTTGATTTAATGCAAGAATTGCCTTTTGGACTGGCAAGGCTCCAACCTGGCTGGTGTAGAGGACCAGCTGCACTAACTGAGGCATGAGGGCGTCAGCAAGAGTGAGGGTCTGCAGGTTGGGGTGCATCAGAGAGGTGAGCAACACTGGCAGCAGGTGCCCAAGCATGGTGGCCTTGGTTATCTGTTCCAGGCCTTTCAACCTGAACAACAAGAAGCGAGAAGGCAAAAATTAAATGTTACGTAGATGGATCCTCGGCAGAAAAATAAGACAAGAAATGGGGAAATTTGAAAAGGTAAAACATAGCCACGATGATTTTAAAAACCTGTGTCCATAAATGATTTCTCATGCACTCTTTCATTCTTTTTTAAAAGGAGGCTGCAGCATTACTCAGGTTTAGCTAAATCTTGTTTCACGGTGAAATAGAGCATTAGAGCCAACCAAGAGAACATCATTTTATTCAGTTACATTATGGTTTTATGGCAATACAGTTGACACCACAGATTGACTTCAAAAGCCTGCTCATGCAATATAATAAAATAAGTGGCTAGAAGATTTTAAAAGGAATCCAGCAGCCACTGTGGTTGACTAAAAATGTACTCTTAAAAAGATGCAGTTAAAAATTTACCTGGTTTCTCTGTCAGGGATGTCGCTGTTAATTAGAGCTGTGGTCACCTGCTGCAGGGTCTCCAGCACTTCATCACATCCCACCAGGATCTTGGTTGCTAGGGACAAGATACTGCTTTGCAGCTCCTGAGGACCACACATAACATAGGCCCACACTTACGTAACTACTGCTTTCAAGATTTTCAATGATCAAATGTCTTTCATGCAATATGGAAGGTCTACACACATCATTTCCCTACTTTTATGTCAACAGAAAAACTCCATATATTAGCACAACACTCTTAACTGATTAAAACTGCAATGAGCACAAATTACTATGCAAATGCAAATTACACTCCCGTTGCTCCGTTTGGGGTCGTTAGTCTCTCATTGACAGACACAAAAACAGACTCCACATGCACAGAGGTAGGGGTAACTAAAGGGGATGTTTACCTGTACCTTCATTGTTTCCCCCTGTAGGGAGCTGTCACTGTCGTCGTTATCATCTGGACGGATAAGAATGGTGTTACTGAGGAGGTGGTTCTGAACAGCCATGAGGTAGCGCAGACTAGGTGAGACAACCTAAAGAGAGGGAAAACCATCTCAAGTTTGTAAAAGTGCAATCTCACAAAACATGTGATCTTAGTCAGCACAGATGGCATTTCGTGCTGCTGAACTGATATTCATACTGGCACAGTGGAGAGCAACTTCTGGAAATCGTCTCGGGTGACAGTCTGACATTTGGTAATGACAAGGCAGGATTCCCGGACTACAGTCTTGAGGATACAGTGCAGCAGCTCATCACTCAATCTGTAAAAGAGACAGATTTCTATCACCTTAAATAAGTGGATACCTACAGGGAGCTAACTTAAGTTTTTAAGCTAAGACATAACATTGTTCTGTGCTGGTTATCAAAGGCTATGGGAAATGATACTGCTCACTATGGTTAAAGGATAGCCACTTACCTGTAGTGGTCATCTTCTTCACTCCCAAATCTATTCTTCTGCAGTTGGTCTGCCAAGTTGGTAAGGATAACATCACGTAGTTGAGACAGGCCACTGTTCCTTTCACCTGAGTGTCACACACAAATACACAGAATATTAGATATATTCACCTCAAAAAAGTTTAAGTGCCAGTTATATTAAAAGTAGTATTTTTCATAGTCACCTTCAGTTAAAACCAGTTTCAGCAGTTTGTTGAGTTCAGCCTCCCCCTGATACAAAGTATTCAGGCCTGAGCTACAGAGACAGAGAGAAGGTAAACAAAGAAGGCCCATTTAAATATGCCTGTATTATAGTGTATTATATTTTATTTGCTTAGAACTTCTATTCCTGTGTGCACTGACGTGATGGCGAGCCACTGTAACAAAAGAGTTTCCCCTCAGGGATCAATAAAGTATTTCTGATTCTGATTCTGATATCATTATGATCACTGATAATACAAAACATCATTTTATCTGTTACTTCTGTTTCATATATGACTTACCTGATGGCCAGGCACACCTCTCTCTGAATCTCTGCTCCGATCTGATCCACTGGAGCCATGAGAAGCTGCCACAGGAGTAGGCCTGAACGACGCACACTCTCCCTATTCTGCTCCGACTGAGGATTGAAAAACCTAAACACCACCTGGAGAAGACAGACAAAAAAATAAATAAACTCAAAAACACAGAAAATGGCTGAGTCAGCTACACCTCAAACTGACCTGGAACACCACCAAGATGCAGCGGATGATGCAGGTATCTCCAGTGACCATGGCCTTCTCCATAATGTCACAGATGCTGCTGAAGTGACGGGCCTCAATGGGATGCTGTTTACCCAGTAGGGCCCCCAGGGGCAGGCTGTTGCTGCTGGCCGCCAGCAGGTTGAGCTGGTGGATGCACATAGCACCTACATGATGAAGCAGCTGGTTGATCACCTCGCCAGTGGCCACAGTTTCCTCTGTGAAAGAACAAGTTTTGCAGATGTTCAAATTTCTCACTTGACCTCATTCAGAGAGCCATCAGGTGGTTTCAGTGCAATTTTTAATCTACCTTTGGGTTCTTTGATGACATGGCTGACACCGAGTCTATGGCACACATGATGAAAGGCTTGGTTCCCAGGATTGCACCACTGATCTATGTAATCACTGGAGCAGGTCCAGATCAAGTTGTTCAGTGAATCATAACATGCTCCTACGAAGCCAAGGATTACAGAAATAAATGTCACTTAAATTGGCAATGCATTGTGTGACTATCCTCCGTGAGATAAACATATAACAGTAGAATGTGACAAAAGTTGAGCTCACCTAGCCCTGCCACCTGGGCTCCCCTGCCTAGAGAACTGCCAGGAGCATCAATGAGGTCTGCGCGGCTGCTGAACTGACCGTCAGCTAGGTTAAAAACCAAGCTAGAGGCTAATACTGCCAAAAAATGAAAAGTTAAGTTTAGTGAATAAACTCATCACTGACAATACTGTATAGTAAAAAGGGGGTTCTACTTTTTCTTTTACTAAACTTTTTTTATTGATTATTCAATCACAAATAATGCGTTTTGTTTTACCTGAGCTTTTAACTGTCTATATTCAAACGTTATGTGTTCAAATGTAATTCTAACTCTATAACTCAACTTCAAGCTGTAATTAGACTATAATCAGAACATTTATTATCCACCAGCAGCTTAACATGATGAAAAATGCTTGGTTTATTTCTTGACTTTTCCAAAAGTCTCTGTAATGTATCTTTACATTAAATTACATTTAATCACATTATCTCTAACTTTTTTTAGAAAAATAACTAACAGCATAACTGTCAGAAGTTATGACTAAAAAATCAACACAATGAGGATTTACAAGTGTCTGTGTGTGCTCTTACTTTTGAGAGAGGACAGGCTGCTGGTACCTCCAAATAGGGAGCGTGTTGCAGAGCTCCCAGACACACCGGGAGGGGAGACCAGCATCACTAGATAGGTTCCACACACATACATAGGGGTCTTTCTCAGGGTCTTTAGAGGAAGTCCACAGCTAGTGTTGACAGCTATAAAAGAGTTAGAGAATTGTCACCAGAAAATATTCTAATAATTATACGACACATGAACTGCACATTAAAGCTTATATGAGTTTTGGATGACTATAAGTTTTGCTGATGATTTACCAGACTGTTCCTCTTTGACAGTGTTGGTGATGGCAGAGCCTGTTAGAGCAGCCAATGTGGCAGAATGGGAGGCCCGGAAGCGTGACATTCGACTCAAGAGAAGCTCATTCAAGCACTTTGAAGACTCGCCTTCCTTGCGAGTAAGAATAACCCTCTCTTGCAAGATGTCTGCAACACACAACCCTGTCTGTGTCTGCACCATGGACGGGGGGGAGAGAAAACATCAAAGATGCAACATAGATATAAACAAACTGAATACAGCTATAACTACTGTATATGGCATGGCATATAATACTCACAGACAGGTGAAAGACATCCATGAAGACAGAGTGGCCTTTCTGCGTCTTCTCATTCAGACTGGCTGGGGACCAGACCCAGTACAAGTAGGTTCCATCTGAACAGAGGTGCAGCGTAGTCATGCTGCTGCCCACAGGGAAGTGATGGGCTGGCATGGGCACAATCTGGCACACCTGAAAATGACACAATGAACATTAGCCTTGGCTATGGCTATATTTGTCATTTCAACTGATTTTTTAAGAGCTGGTTGGATTTTAATGGCCACAATTAGACTGAACATAGCTTTTATACAGCCCCTGTCTTCGTACAAATTCTTTCATGTATGTTTATTACTATTCCCCACCCTGCCTCTTCATCTCTTGCAGAGAAATGCTGCCCTATTGTGAGCCTTCATGCCTTGTTTGTATGATCATATCATTTAAATGTTGCATGACGGGATAATAAAACTGCATTAAAATGACCAATAAGCATTCATGTGAGATTCAGGTTGAAAATGTAATACAACAAGACCTACAAAGTCAAATTTACTGAATGATTCTACATCAAATTCAGAATAGTGGAATGAAAGTATACAGTACCTGGAGGGAGAAGGGGTCAATGACCTGGCACAGCTGATGAGGCTTGGCATCAAAGGAGGAGGGACGGTGGAGTAGGCGACCGCTGCTGAACACCACCCAGCCAGGCTCCAACTCTTCATTTCGACAGTACACAAAACCCCTGCAGAAACACAAACACAGTGCATCTATTTCTGTGTTCTGTATTTTGTGTGTGCACTATTTGAATACTTCATTTTTCTTTTTGTCAAAGACCCAGTGGAGACACTTGCATTTTAGTAGCAACACAGCATCACATCACATCACATGTATACATTATCTATGAATTGATTGTGTTAAAATTCTCGGCAGACATTGAAATCACAATTCTTTTCACAAAATCAAGCATCTTGATTGATACCCTATTCAGTGCTGACAATGACAATTAATTGAGAGTATGTCCTCCAAGAAAAGAAATGGTGTGCTAGTTCAAAGCTGTTATGGGTCCACAAATCTGGTTGTCTGCATGCCATTTCTAAGAATTGTGCTAATTGCTGTAGGTTATTGCTGTAGTGTGGTTCCAACTGAGTCTCATTTCCTTACAGAAATGTTTGTTTTCCTAGTTGTTATTTCTCAGATGGAATCGAGAAAACAGAGATACTTTTAGCATACAATTAGCTAACTCACTGACCTAAATCTGAGACATGTATCTTTTCTGCAAGTGAAATATAATCAACTCTGGGCCCTTTGAATTCTAAAAACACATTGTGGAAGGAAGCTGCCATCTGCTTTCAAATTGGGTAATTTGCTACCACAGTATGGAATTAAGATGCAGTGCACACAATGCCTTTTGTCCCTTTTAAAAATTAACCAAATCAATCAAAGACATTTAGGGAGGATGTGACTGTGTACTGCAGATATTGAGTTTAGAAATGTCCAGGAAAGCACCATTGTTGCCTTGGGATGAAGTGATGAGGGATATTTTTAGTGTTTCACTCTCTCGTTCTGTCTTACTCTCTTGCTATTCTCTGAATGCTGTGGACAAAGAAAGGCAGGTGGGAAGGAGTGTCACATTACCTCAGTGTCCCATGTAAACCAGAGCCCAGCTTGCTGAGTCCTCTCCCAGAGGAGTTAGTGGTATACAGATAGAGCCCGTCCGTGGCTAGACAGCGCCCCAGGTCAGTGTCTGAAAGACACAGAGACAAAAAGAATTCAATACTAGGTTAATGACAGATCGCTGACAGATAATCGGAATGAAAAGTAGAGGGAGGTATCAACAGGGGGAGTGGACCAAATGGAGAGTGGGAGCAGAGAATTAGGATGCTAAGCAAGGTCATGGCATCTGTTTGCTTTGCTTAATTTTTCATCGTGAGGATTGTGATGCCTCCAGAGATCCAAGACTCGGAAACCGATCTGGTGTCAGGTTAGCTTAAAATGTAACTATGCAAACCATCTCTATGGATATATGCCCTGATCGGCTTCCGTCACTCTACAAGGTCAGCTGATGGGTTGCTGGAGAGTGAACATCACTCTCCCCTTCTCTACTTTATCCCTAAACCTCTCACAGTCACAGCTCTTCTTTTTAGTTTCAACATAGGCCCTAATCTCTACACTCTACATATTGTACATTTACAGTAAAATGAACCTTGTACCTTGTACCAGGCAATGGACTCTACTCCCTCCATTTTTGTTGGGATTTCACACACACTTCATGCATTTCAGACAAAGGGCATTATAAATAATCTAAAGGTGAATAAATAAATCAGAAAGCATGGCAACATTATAACAAGCACAGCCCTCTTGCTAGAAAACTAGATATGTGTACAAGACTTAATTCATCACAACTACATGAGAAAGCTGCATCTACAGTGATCTCTTTTTTGTTTTTACAAATGTAGAGGCAGATCACACAAACATTTTTACCTTTATTCTCTGCTCCTCCAGCAGAATTATCAGGTGCGGGCAGCATGTCCTCAAAACCCCAGGACACGCTGTGTTTGCCCCCCAGGAGGCAGGATGGAGAGCCTGGGCCTCCTTCCAGGAGCAAAAGTCTGAAGTAGGACAGATATAGTGGTTACACAATGGGGAAAAATCACTATTAACTATCTTTCAGATGAACTGAAGTAGTGCCCTCACCTGTACAGGACATCTGACACAGGGAGCTGACCCAGATCGGTTTGTTTCTGCAGCAGGTGAACTGTGTGGATGAAGGTCTTCAGAGATCCCCTGGAGAAGAGTTTGGCAGATTAGTCAGGAGGCCTCAGCATGGCACACAAGTGAAAGCTCGGTGTTAAGCAGTTCTGGAACTGTAAGGGGAGTAATACTTTGCCTGCATTATGGAGGGGATTCGATGTAATGTGCTGGGAATTAAAATGTAATATTTTTTTGAATCTGAATAAAATAATCTTTTCCATTAGAATGCAGCAGAGAGATTATTTTACACTGCGACTCTCTGCACAGTGTAATGAGTAACCTACTTAAGTTTGTGCAGTGTTCATTTACTGCTTCGCCTCATCCAAGACTGAACTATTAACTGAACACATCCAAGTAATTCTATATTCACGGAGAAGGTCTATGCAAGGAGAGGTCTACTGAAGTGCTATTCTGGCATTATCTGATGCAAAAGAAGCAGGGTTTGTAACTGCAGCTTCAGAAAACGTCTTCAACTGGGCATAAAAAGAAAATGGAAGGATAGATAACAACATGATGATATTACTATTGATTGATACTATTAATGTCCATGGTGATTACATTTTCACATTCAACCACCTCACATGCCACCAAATGTGTGTCACAGCAAGGGAGCTGAAAAATCAAAAGACTTGTGTATCACCAGCATGTCACAGTGTTACTGGGAGACTGGTATAAATCCAGGGAAATCCTGCCGTGTGCTGAACTGAATGTATGTTTGAGTCAGTGTCCCCTTCTCCATCAGATATCAGAGCACATGGCTTCACAGTCTTTTTGCTTACTTACCCCTCTCACATAGAGAATTTACTAACCGACCCCATTAGAGGTGATGGGGTCGAAGCTGATAGCGCTTTAATTAGCTCCCACTGTCGGTGAAAAGGCACCAGGGCTGGATGGTTCCCCACAACAAAGAGCTCTCAGCCTCAACAGAGGCTGAACAAAGAGTGGAGAGTTCTGGTTTTGACAAGTCAAGATCAGTTGTCACCAGCAGAAGCCATAGTTCAGGCACAAATGCAAAAAAATAAATTAATTAACAAGCACATTCTGCTCTTCTGCGGGCTAGGTGACAAATACAAAAGAACATCAAACCAATTATACACGATTTCAGTTTAACTATAGTTATTGATGGGGGTTTTTTTGCATGTGAGCAAAGGACAAGGCAAGTATTGGTTATAAAAAGAACCCCTTCCTATACGCATATAACGCGTTGTGTGCAGGGCCCTGTTTCTCCTAAGGGCCCTCTGCTTCTGCCCCATGGATTTCACAAACTGTAGAATAATGGCTGAAGCTAAAGCAGGAGGCAAAACAATAAATGTTTCTTCTGTATAAGTACCACTTAGAAACAGCGTTAGTAGCTCATGCTAACAGAGCACAGATCAGACTACAGCAAGCTCCAGTTGTGAGCACTAGTTTGTGGTAAGAACATCAGAGCACCACACTGACACTGAGCTGACAGAGCAAAAAGTATGTTCATACCCACTAGTTTAAGGATATATACAAATATCAATCACCAAATGTTCAGCTACTCGTTTAGCTAACAGTGCAAACATCAAAGCAAGACTGCTTCAGTGGGTGTTGGACGGTTTTGAGCATTAAATTAGGCATGATCATTCATGTAGCATGTATACCGAAGAGATAGAAGAGACAAAGTAATCAGTTGGTCAGTTATGTGCTTATTTTAGATTTCACTGCCAGGAATAACTGACCTGCTTGTGAGTAGAATAGTAACTCAGTAGTGTTTTCACTAACATACTTAAGTAAATACATACATAATAACACTAACATGTTATTTTGACTGCTTTTCCTTCTCAATTCT
The DNA here is from genome assembly GCF_020085105.1 of Siniperca chuatsi. NCBI lineage: Eukaryota > Metazoa > Chordata > Actinopteri > Centrarchiformes > Sinipercidae > Siniperca > Siniperca chuatsi. The sequence continues at coordinate 13,470,555 of NC_058046.1, read as the reverse complement.
TGTTATTTACTTATAAAATAACAGTACCCCCTCTGTAAAGTGTCTGGCTACTCTAATAACCCTTTACTGAATATTATTGGTCCAATACATTGTCTACAAAAGCCAACAGAGGGATCCTCAGAATTGTGAAGGTGAGACAGCAAGGAGAGAACGTATGGCCTCACCTGGCACAGGCAAGTGCCACGAGTGCAGCAGCAGCGTTTTCCCTCTGTCTGTGTGTGTGGAGGATCTGCGTCTGAGCCTGTCCCTGCTGTTGGCCTGACTCCTGGGCACCATCTTCCAGCCAGGAGCAGAGTAGCCCCTCCAGGCCATTGAGGCAGTCAGCGGGCTCTTTGCTGAGGCTGAGTGGCTGGCAGTCCCGGAGGCAGGCTAGCAGTACCTCTGCTGTGACACCGCAGAGCGCAGGGTCACTGCGAGTCTGGGACTGTAAAAGGGGGAAGACAAGCAGCAGACCGACACGGGAGGTGAAGGGCGCCTGCTCGGGTTGCTGGAGCAGACCTTGTCTTTTGAGCAAGGCCAAGGTCTCCTCATCAGCCCCTCCAGTTCCCTCTCGCTCCTGCTGCTCCTCCAGGGCCAGCTGCCGCTGTGCTCCCCACAGGCCGCGCAGAGCATTGAGACGGTACTCCAGCAGCCGTGCATATGCATTGCTCTGATTCCCACAGACAGCACGTAGACGCTCTGCAAGCTCCACCGGGTTCTTTGTCTCAAATGTTAGAATCTGGAGGACAAGGGTAGATAGCAAGGAAGCAAAGAAGGAAAAAATATAAGTTCACATAAACAGCAGTCAAAATTGGGACAATTTACAGCTTTTAGAAAAGAATAACCTTTAGAGATGGCAGACAGACAACATTTTCCAAGTCAGGGGCAATATTCACTCAGAAATATGAATTCAAATATGGAAGAAGAGCACGGCAGTGGAGAATTAAAATTTTACTGACATGGATTTGAATTTTGGGTTGTGAAAAACAGAACGTGTTCTAATTTACCGGAGTCCAAAGTTTAACCTGAGAATAATTTCGTACAACATTTGGCTTTATCCATAGTCTATCTGCTTACACAGCCAGATGATAAAAATCTTTTTTAAACTGGCGTCTTTAAACAAACAATGGGTAGGGCTGGTCTACCGCCAGCAGTCAAAAACAACCACTTTGTCCCTGAGGTGTATTACATTGTTGGCTAATATGCAGCCAACATTTTTGTTTAAAATTAAGCTAATTATTTTTAACATGCCTATGATTTATCGGTAGAACTTACAGCATTTCCACAGTACAACTATGAATAATTTCCACAGAATAAACTCTTGTGTCTACAGTTCGTGAGACTATGAAATAATGGTCAGAGATAGCAAGGCACAAGTGAAACAGTGAGCTTCATGTGCACTTAGGCAGCATTTCAGATATTGATTACACTCTGTGGCGCACGAATCATGGACTAGAAAAAATCCATTATACCATTTAGCAGGCACAATTTGTATTGATTCAATTTCAGAAATGCTACTAATGTTACAGTAACACTCCGTAACTGGATGCTGGGCCTTCTCCACCTTGCTCTGCAAAACACTGCTGCAAGTGGATATAAATAGTCAGCATCACAACACCTACGAAAACAGCACCAAATGACCCAGTCAGTCTTAAAGCTGGACACAGAAATGTAGAGAATCAGGATATAACCAAGAATAAGAAGACAGACCTATGTTTTGGTATGAGCTACTACCTACCATACATAAGAGGCTTACACCAACAAACATGGCTACTCTATTTCTATTTCAGATTTGCTTTATAAATGTGAAAAAGATTTTTCAACATAATACTAAACATAATTTTGTTTTGTACAAGACTTTCTATACTTGTACATGCACCACCCCTTTTCAAAAAAAGATTTAATTTCAACCTAATGAGTCTCACCCACATACATGTTACCATTTTGCTCAGGTTAAATTATCCTAGGGATCCTGGAGACATTTTCCTGGGGATAATTTAACCATACTTTGTATTTAATACCGTAGGCCCCAAATCCTTGGTATTTATGGGAGTTGAAAAGTATGTCCAATGTCACAACAATGTTGTGTACTTTGTTGTAGGTCACCATGATTGGCACTGTTAGAATACTTATAAGGGAATATTGCCAGTAAAGATTACACCAATGTAAAAGTACAAAACAGCCCTGTCGCTAAACTAAACAGTGGCACACTTATCAACATCTTGTGCATTTCCCCAAGTGAAAAGTCCAGCTGTCAGTTATAGTGCCTTCACCAGCACGTCTTCCACCAACACAAGTTCAGAAGCTGTGTCACTGCATGTCTGTTGTTGAGCTTAACAAAACGAAAAACAAAGCGTGAGGGGTCAAATTCAAACCTCCCCATTCACATTCATTAATTAACTAGTGGTTTGTCATCTGTTGGAGCTGCTGATTGAACATATGTACTTATATCAGTCAAAATAAATGACATGTGGCTGATGGCTGAATAGTTAACGAGCCATCTGCAGCTGTTATGTTTCTAACACTAGTGCTAATAATGTAATAGATCATAGCTCATTATGATACTAATACTAGTACTGAATATGATGTGGCATTGAATTGGAGAAAGGCAAATAAACAGGTCATTTATAGTACCAGCTAAAAACTTGGTCAATAGGTTAGGACAAAAGAGGTTATGCTGTAGTAATACAACCAGCTGAGTTTGTACAGTTGAATGCACCACGCTGTATTGTACAAATTAAATCAAGCAGGCAGTGGCTGTTGATGAGCACAAAAGCCTTACACCAATCTCAGCACACTCCCTGTGTAAAAGGCATTTCCCACTATGAAGTGTGGAACTGTGCCAACATGCCACTTCTCCCATCAGCTATGAGCTTGACTACTGTTATACTCCTAGTAAACCCATGTGTTGGAATATGAGCAGGTTAATATGAATTTCTTCGGGATTTCAAGCTGAACCTACATTTTTTTGAAAGATTATTTTTTAGCTTGCTTTATGTTGACCAAATACAGATATTTTCAAAATAATCACTTTAAAAAGACATTTGTGCATCTAAGCCAGGTATTTACAAGTATACTTTTGTGTTACAATTCAATAGATGCAAAACATTGGAAATGTACCGACATATTACTTCCATAAAGTGTCATCATGCGGAGATCCTGAATTGGGAATGGTTGATTGCAGGTGTGAACTCTTGTAAAGGTAAAGTTAAATACACGAGACTCCATTCTCAGCGTGTTGGGTGAACTATACATGTTACTTCATAAAAATTTGTTAAAATGTTAATGCTAACCTAAATAACACATACATGGTAATAGTTAGATAACAGTACCACCCATGTTGCTTTTATCGGAAAGCATATCCTGATTATTTATTTTATTGTTTTTTTTGTTGTTGTTGTTGTTTTTGTATGTATTTTATCATTGACTGTGGTATTTTATTTCTCTCTCTGTGAAGCACTTTGTACTTTGTTTTGATAAGTGCTCTATAAATAAAGTTGTATTATTTTATTATTATGTTGTGGCTAACATAAGGTATCATTAATGTAAGTATTTACCCATCACTGTTAGTCATTGTCTAATAGTTATCATTATCTACCACCGACCAGACATTAGACACCAGTTCATGGACATGTGACATGAGTACTGCGGCACATTGACTCTACAGACTGATGGATACAACTAGTTCTAGCTTTATTACATGGTAGAGTATCGAAATATCGAGGATGTAACATTGTTAGGTCGAAGTTTCCATCTGCATCACTGTAAAGTTTCCGCAATCTCACAACATAGGCACATCCGGTTTCGAGATTTTGCCTTCAAAATAAAAGCCTGCATTCAAGATAACATTTGCCGCACTCAATGTTAAGGCACATTCAACCTAAACGCTGAAATTACAATATCTTCTGCCTTAAATGTAACAGTGGAATAAATGTGGGAAAATTATTGATTTTAAAAGGGTATATAAAACCCCATTGCCCCATGCACCATATAAACATACAGTTTAACATCCAACATATGACATAACATTGCTTCTTTGTGCTTAGAGAATAAAAATACAGTTCATGAGTAATGACAGCGATTTTTTATGATCACTGTTGAGTATGCTACACTTGACAGTGATCGTGAAAACACTTAATCTCAAGTGGTGTAGAGCTGCAGTTCCACTACTCAAACACCACAAGAGCTATGTCATCTTAAATAATCAAGTCTGTGGATTATCAGGTACATAAGCCTACAAGTTACTACAGAAAGCAATGGTCTCCACACTGCCATTTATAGAACCCAATAAATGTTTACTGTTTGGTGCAGTTTGAGAAGTTGCCTGCATAGGAAAGCTGCTGCACTGGCACTACTAATAAAGTAGAAGCTGTGAAACTTGACACCTGAGGTACAGGGATACCATGCAGTGTGTGCGCCACCTAATATGCAGATTGGGTTATTTGAATATAATATTAGATAGCAAATAAAAAATAACATCGCTTGCACGTGCCATTAGAAGAAACACTGTGTGACCATATAGCCTAGTTTTTTACCGCTATACATTGCAGCAATTGTGACTGAATTAACGTTACAGCCGTTCGGTTTGCATAACTTGTATTTTGAAAGAAGTGGCAAGAAGTGGCAGGAAGTTAGTTGACAACGGTTGCTTCCTTGACAGTGGGTCAATAACATGCAGGGCAGGAAACTTGCAAACGTTGGTGCTACCGTTACCTCTGTTGCAGCTGACAGTGAAATCACATTTTTACATTAAAAGAAACAAAAATACATCCTTATCAAAGCAGTGAGCGTGTGTTTCTATATATAAACACTTGTGTGTGTGTGTGTGTGTGTGTGTGTGTGTGAGTGTGAGAGAGAGAGAGAGAGATGGCTTTCACCCACCTCTTGCTCGGTGTCCCCCTGCTCCGATACTCCAATTTCACTGGGCAGTTCGGCCAGATCTGTGACCCGAATGAGTCCGTCGTGGAGGAAAATGGTCTCCTCCTTCACCGAAAGCCACTGGGACGAATCCACAGCCCCGGAGCCCATCGCTCTCTCCTCCGACAGTGATGCCAAAGGGGTCGAACATTAAAAATTCAGTGACAGAATGACAGAAACGCCCTAGCTAGCCTGCTAGCGAGCTACAATAACATAACTGCCGTTACTGTTACCGTTTTATCTGACGATGGTATTTGACAGGGCAGATAGTAGTCCTAAAGTGCAAGCTAACTGAAGACAGCCGAGCAGTGAACAGGCAGTGGTGGCAGGTGCTCTTCACATAACATGGGTGGTCGTGTCGTGCTAACAGTGGCCGCTAGCTGTCTGGCTTGGTTAGCTGGAAGCTAACTTACCGTACGGTATCGTTATCGTTACCGAGCAGAGTGGGCGTGACACCCGTACTAAATCCGTTATTGCGCCGCACCGTTGAAACGACAATGTCTTTTCAGGACGAAGACTGCATCTGTAGTACGCTCATTTCACAGTTAAAATCTAGATCCGCTAACGGCCCAGCCGCTGTGTCAATGGTTGGAGAAGATAATGAGAGTCTCCCAGCTGTCAGTGCGACGCCATGTTTCCAAGGCCAACGAGCTGCTCCCAGCATGCACCGCGGCCCAGAATACAAGCTGTCAAGGATTCATGAGTTCATTTTGGTATCTAAAACACAACTTCTTGCTTTAATAATACTACAAGGGACAATTATCATGTAGTTTAGAGGTTATGTTATACAATTTTATATCAAACTTCAAGGTTAGAAGTAGGAACATTATCTTTGCTATCTTTACTGTCCATCAACCCACAATGGAGAAAGGTCATACACTTCACTATACTTGATATGTAGTTGTGTATGACTTGCTGCACCCTTTCTTTAATGTCAAATAAATAAAACTTGCAAGGAGCACAAAAAACCTAGAGGTTACAACTCTGGTGTGCATCTAACAAATTTGGTGATTATGATATGTGCAAGGAGTTAAAAACAAAAGTGAAGAACACAAAAAAAACCTTTTTACATTTGTAAACATCAGATTACAACATGTTTATGGAACCCATGACAAAAAGAATTCCACAAAATTGGTACCCCTATTTCCTGAAACCTGACCCTGGTGGGATTTTTGAGTTTTAACAAGTTTTAACAATTAGTTTGTTGTTCACAACAGATTAGAATTTCTTATTCATTCAAGCAAATTGCACGTGTTTTGGCACATGTGTGCAAAAGACCAAGTACAATTGTCTACAGTTTGCACAATAACCACTTGCACATGGCTTGCTGATCAAAACTGATGAGTTGATTCTCAGTGAAATTGTCGCACTCTTCACAACTTTTTCATTGTTTGAGCCATCACATGCAAAATAATCCATTCAGTTGTCAAAACCTGTCAGACATACAGGTATATTCCATAAATAATGTTTGTGATGTCTGCTAAATTGGCAGGTGACAGTATATGACTTCACATGAAAGATCAAAGGTGAATTTTCTGTTTACAGTACATGTAACACCTTTCTACACAAATAAATGTACTGTATACATATAAATGTGCATATCCTTTTTCTGTGTACTACTGTATTATACAGTATTGACTTTTCCCAGTAAACATTTACCTACTGTTGAAATCTGAATCTAAAAAGCTCAGTGCGATACACAATAGCATTCAGCTAGACAAAACTGACATTCTTGTTTAGTACGGTGAGCAGTCAGTGTCAACAACAAAGCAGAACAAAACAGAGATTTGTATATAAGAAACATCTCCAGGCTTGACTGCCATGGTGAAAAAACATCTAAACATTTTGACCCGCACGGCTCACGCAATGACAAAAAACTTTTCATTTTTTGGGGGCCAATTTACTGACACAATAACTAGGTTTTGAAGCATGAATGAAATGTTTTGGGTGAGTTTCTACTTTTTGCAGACATGCAATAGAGTTGTGATGTCCCATGAAACAGTTGTGACAATTACACTTAATGTTTCAAACAATGAGTCAAAGCAATTGAGAAAAACTGTGAACAGGAATGGATCTTTTACTTTATTTCAAACAACTGATGTAACCAATTTCCATCTCTCATACCTTGTAAATAAGAATATATGTCTAAAAGACTCTGATGCAACACATTGTAAGAACTGGAGTTTATGAAATGAAAGGGCAGATTGAACCGGTTGCAGTCCTCACAAAACGTTCTTGCATCAGGGGTGTTTTATGAACGTACAGTAGCAAAATATATACTACAGTATAATATATTACAAAATGAGAGGTAGGTATAGATCACACTACACTTAAGAGTAACAAGCCAATGTTTGTTGCCAATAATGAAAAAATATTCCTATATTTATTAAGTAACTAACTAAGAATTTGTTGTTGAACTTTTGTCATTTAGGATTATGATTACTGACAGATTGTGGGTTGTTTTGGAAAGCAGTGTGGAGCTAGTTATTTTTTTCTTACTTAATCAATATGCAGTGCAGATAATAGAATGTCACCCTGTGATCATTTGACAACATGCCCTGCCAATGATTTAAAATCAATTATTAAATTCAAACAGAAACAAAATATAAATGATTTTATCACATGTTTAATGCACAATCTGATGGTTTGCAGTTTTGTATTACTTTATAAATTCTTTATAAAATATATTACATTTACATCCATGGCATACGTACAAATATATTACAAACATTCAAGGGTTTGAGTCCTTGAATGTTTTCAACACACTGCCATTTTAAACAGAAAGAAACAGAAAATGCTGCATGAAATGTAAAGCTTATAAAATTCATTATTGCTGCACATAGCAGCTTAGTCTATAATTGTGTGGGTTGTGCCATAATATCAGCTTCTCTTTCCAGCCTTAGGCATCGCTTATAAAGGCGAACAGGAATCCCTCTTTTTCTGGCATTGCCTGAATTTCGCACTCGACCAGTGTCTCTTTCCTCTGTCTTCTTAAGTGCTCGAAGCAGGTCAGAGGCGTCAGTGAAGCTTCCAAAACAGCTAGAATAGAAACATGTAAAAAGTATCAGAAACAAAACCCAACCTAATAATCCGTTAACACATTAGACAGGAGACTGGCACTGCTGTAACCAAAAGTTAAGAGATTAACATGAATAAGCGTATCAGAGCTTAAAACCTTTTTCTGCTGTGGCATTTTTTCTCCTTTGGCAGTTTAAAGCAGTACTGAGAGACGAAATCCATCAGGAGTGTGGGGAGAATACTGGGCTGCTTGAAGCTTTCAATCTGAACCGCCAAGCTGCAAAATGGACAAATAGCCAAGCAGAGGTCATTTACAGCCTCACATGCAGAAAGAAAGTGATAGACAAGGCAGGAATGAAACAATATAGCATGATGTGTATGCATTTGTGAGTGACTCAGAGAGAGACACAGACAAAGCAAGAGAAAGCGTCCTGTGGGTGCAGGCCTCACTTACATTGAAAGTGCATTGGGATGGGATCTCTTAGTGGCCAGTATGAACGGGCGTCTGACTACTGTTTTCAGACAGGCTTGATGAACCTATCCTTTAAGGGTTCCAGTAAGCCATGCCATTGAGCCAGCTGCTGCAGCTTTTCCTGCTGTGAAAAAGGCCTATTATGCATGCTGGTTCACTGACACACTGTCATAGCTTACTGGGACACTTAATTGAACGAAGCCATCGTTAATATTATTAGTAACACCTGTGCGTTTCCTACTATAATGAGTCTCAATGTCTGCTGTGAAAAAGGTAGGTCTTTTAATAGGTGCATATACACAACAATGAAATCTCATCTTTTATAACCTTGGTCCTATTGTCATACTTTTGGCAAATATACCTGCAGTTTATTATTATACTGTACTCTCCGTATCATCGTAGAGACTGTGGACACTGCTGGAAAGAGCTTTATAACTACTTACAATTGCGCCACCACAATAAGAGCCTTTACAACCCTCCCACGCTTCATTTAGACCTTCTAAATGACTTCTCATTTTGCTCAAAGTTGCCGTGGTTACTCCATCTCACTGTAACCTGCAGATCGAACCTTGAATTAGCTCAGGAATGCAAAACACAGTCATAATGGATTAATGGATTTAGTTTGGACTGGTTCTAAAGCTGTGTAAGGCTTGTATTTCCTTGGCCTCAGTGGACTATAAAGCTGTTTCCAGGGGTGAGAATAAGTTGGGAAGTTATACCTCTGTTATACCTTCCAGGCTTTACTCAGTTATCCAGCTATCCTCCTTTGTGAAACAGGCCCCTGGCATATATTTGAATGATTATAAATTCAGGGGGAAAAAGGTTATTTTTCATATGTGAGACTTACATAGTTGCATATGTGAATATACAAATATGGGGGGAAAACTGACAGAAATGCAAAAATGCTGTTAAGTTACCGGCTGGTGCAATCACAGTGGTAGGCAGTCTTTGACTCCATGTTCTGCAGATCATACTTCTTCTCCAAAGGAGGGATTTTGTATTTACACTCATCCAGATGTTTGAGGCTTCCACACAGGAGCTGATTGTCTGCAAGAGCAAAAATAAACACAGGTTATTTCACAACTTAGTGTACCCACGTTTCTTTAGATAACTGCGCAATTTAGTCACCTACTGATGTTCTCATGCTCTACAAAAGCTTAACACTCTTATTTTACTTTCAGAACTTTTCAGTAAGCTATCATCAGTGGTGAAAATTAGCATTCTGTCTCACCTGTAGGGGGCATAGCTAGATAGTGTGGTAGCTCGAGCTCCTTAAACAAAAAATTACCTGGGTCACCTTTTTAAATATAATAATCCCACTGGACTTTTTGTGGGCTATTTCAAGATGTGAGCCCCTTATCATCACTTTTCCATAGTGGCAGCATTGCTCAAATTTGAATACTAATGATAATAGTAATAAATAAATAGTTTAAAAAGTGGTATTTTACTGAGTGCTTAATGGGTGGTCAAAGTTTAAATTTATACAAGTAATACTGAAGAGAGGCCTCTTTTGTTGCAAAAGGGCCCAGCAGAAGTGATTGGGTCAGCGGCTGCATACTCTCACCTGTCATATTATGTAATGCAATATTTTGTTTCAGGCCTCTCTCTGCTTGTGTGTTTTGGGCTTGGGTTGTACCCATGGGCTTCTGGTTTGTGTTACCCCATAGTAGATGGGAATCCATCTGCTTTAGTGGCTTGCCATTCTCATGAAGGGAGGTTGCTGTCTTTAGTTTTGTTGTGACCAGCATTGCAGAAGTAGCTGTACTCCACAGTGTTTTCAGACTGTCTCGTTTGGGTGTTTCAGTTGTCTTTTTGAGCCGCAGCGTCTCAAGTGTTGTCACTTTGATCGGTAATCCGAGTGTAGTTGTTGAGGATGTAACTGTTGCCTTGTGAGAGTTCTTTCTTTGTTCAAGACAACTTTTACAGTGAGGCCGAAAAGCATCATCTCTCAGGAGTGTTGTAGATGTTGTTGGTGGATAAGAGGGTGTGGTCACCTGTGGTGGAACTTCGCTTCTCTGTGTGGGGTAAGCTGACAGGCACTTTCTGGTGCTCTTCTTTTTTCCAACTCTTTTTTTATTTGACATCAACGCGCTACTTTTAGAAGCATTTAAAAAAGCCTTTTTCATTGAAGGAGTAGTGGTGTGTGCTCTTGATATTGGGGGTATTTGAGAGGGTGCTACTGTACACAGTTTCCGGTGCTTTTTACATCCTTTCCCTTTCGTACTTCTGCGGTAGAAAGTGTCTCCTCTTGGTGGGTCTCCGGAGCTACATCTATGTTCGCTATTTGGTGACTTTATGTGTGGGTTGATCGCGGGGCTTTCGGGTACAGGCCCCTCAGTACTTGTTAATATGTTGCTGTCAGTGTTGTTCCCATATTTGCTTGTAATATCAGAAGTGTTGTAAGGAAGGGGGCTTTTGAAGACGGCATATGGAACTTCTTTGGCTACTTTGCACCTTTAGAGAGTAAACATATGTGTTAAAACCAAACCACAGAAACAGAGAATATTTTTCTAAAACTGTATATGCTGCATTTTCAACTTATGTAGACCACATTGCTTGCATAATTATTTATTTAAGAAGAGGTTCACTTTATATTGCTATTTGGGATATGATCTGTTATTTCACGTTAATTTGTATTTTCCTTGGAAGATAACTATAACTATATAAATTCAAGACTCACTCACTTAAACATAAATCTTAAATTACAGTTATTGTATATATATAATTATGGTATAGTTTGTCAATGCAATACCATTAATGCAGGAAAAAAGGTTAACCATTATTCATCTGTGGTTAGTAAGACCTTTTATTAGTAACCTGATGGATAAAGTTGTGGAAACAGAGCAGAGGTGTGGCACGGTGCCCTTCATGATTTTGTGAGATTTGTCAGGCATGTTATGACAAGCGGCAGAGGCACATCTGCTGCTCAGGCTTCCTATATAACCATACCTACACTTTCCACCTAACAAATGGCTTGCTTTATGGTTTGAACTCACTGTTATGTCTAACAATGTGCAGTGAAAGCTTTAAGCAACAGTGTCAGTGTTTCTCTTACGTTCCCCCCCAGTGCATCACCATGCATTGCTTCTGCTGTTTAAGCTCAAAGCAGGGAACCTGCAGGATGTTGAAGAAACTGTAGCCCACCATATTGGAAATGGTATCATTCACACCAAGAAGGCACTGTCGAAACCTGGTGAGAGGCAGGAAAAAAAAGAAAAGAAAACAAACGCCAAAGGTCAAGCAACAGTCCAAAATTAACACACACAGTGGGTAAATATCCTTGAGTGCTGCCTCATTTTGTCTACACCTTTTAGGTAGTCCAAACTATTTATAACGATAGATAACATTTTAGCTGGGAGATGAATTCTTAAAATGTGTGTCAGTTACTTGTGGATTAACACCAAGAGTTAGAGGGCGAACATATTACATATACATCTGTCAGCTCTAGATGTGAAGTGAGAATAAAACAGACATCTCTGCAGGTTAAAAATAATAGGAGGAATGGAATGCCCTGCAAACACAAAAATAGTGAGCGACGTGTTCACTCTTGATATCAAAAGTGTATCCGAAGGGCTGATTGTAGTGATGAATTTATTACCCCTGGATGAATAATAATGTCATATGACCCCAGGTTCTTCTGGGGCCATATTTACATTTATTGGCATAGTGATAAAACGATATGATACTAGCATTCCATTCCACTTTCATTAGTAAGAAGTGGAAGGTATAAACTACCACACACATAAATTCAGTCTTTGAGCAGGTCTGTCCTTACTAGACTGTCCATGCTAGCCAGAGCATTACGGGAACAGGTCACGGGAATCCCAGCTCAGTGTTAGATGCCTGGGGTGTGCATTCTGAGGCTTACCTTTGGTCACAGTCACAGTGTGAGACGGTGAAGAATTTGGGGTTGAAGGTTCCATAATTCACCGTGAAAGCTGGGATGACATGCAGGCAGTGGTCGTGCTCACGGCAGCATCTATCTGCACTCTCAAACATCCCTGTGCAGGAGGACAAGATTTGAATTCAATCTCATATGAAAGGATGCTTCACATGAAAGCAAGTCCTCTAGCAGAGATCACTTCCTGATTTAAAATCAAATAGCTTCAAAGACAGTTATTTGAAAATTGTACGGGTTGTAAAATCAATATCTTTCATTTAAAGGACCTACTGAGTCACATATTTTTGATGCGACTACCACATAAATGTCCAAAAGACTTTCAGTTATTTTTCTTATATGTAAAAAGTTTAACTTCATTCTCATTTCTCTTGAATTGTGTGCAATAACTGTGCCCATCAGGTCCACTTAAATAAAATAATATCCCAAAAATGTCCAATTTTAATTAAACTTTGAATTTCCTGAGACACTTTGTAACATGTTGTCTACATCAAAATTACAAACAACATCTGATATCAATTCAGTTCAGTTCAATTCAATAAAAGTCATGTTATAGTCATAGTCATAGTATATATTTTATCTACAATATGATATCACTATAATTTCTATGCAAATGGATCACTGTTTATGGTGTTTTATCTGATGTAAAAATGCCAGTGATATTTGTCTAATATGCTTATGGGGACATCAATAATGTACTCACTTAAGTTCATAGTTACTGTATGATAAATGTATAATTAGGACTGAACAATTAATCGAAATATTATCAAAATCACAATATGGCCAAGTGCAACAACCAAATCGCAGGAGCTGCAACCTTTTGATAAAGGTAAAATGTGTGACACCATTACATACCATTATAAATGAAGCATTGTGGTGACAAATGACAAATCATAATCTCCAGACATAAGGGAACATGTCTACTTGGCACAGATCGCAACAAAAATCACATTATCATTTTTATATATTTTGTCAGTGAAAATGAAATGCAAAAGTTACCATTCCCACTAAATCGCGACTCATATCTCAATCGCAGTATTTTTGCATATTGTCCTTTTTAATAATTATATCTGGTATTAATCTACAGTATGTCTAGGAAGTGCTGCTGAAGTGAGACGAGGCGACGATTTTAGGGACAAACAGCTGGAGATGGCCCCCCAAAACCAATATGGCTGTTACCATTCTGTACATACCGTATGGAAGTGACACTGTGATGGCCTATACACATCAAGGGGTGAAAAGCACTTAAAATAATACAATCAGAGTTCACCGTCCTCACCTAACTGTTCGTATCCGACCGCTTTGCTTCCAGTACCGCACCACAGCGTCCCTGGAAATATCCAGGTGCGTTTCCTCCGCGCTTTCCCTTCTGACCCATCTCTTCTTGTGCGCCTGGTAAACTTTGGCGCACCAGAGGAGACAAGCGCGCAGGGAGCATCCGGAGCCAGCAACGCACCGATATTAAACATCTTGGTGACTTCTTGACCCTGGGCGCCGCTTCTGGCGCAAAGACTGCGGTATCTTTCCGTAACGAGTGGGTCGGTATTTACTTCGCATGTTACCAGTCTCATATCTTCGGACCACAGGCTGAGGTACAGGGAGCGCACGCCGGCCTTGTCCCCTCGCAGAAAAGTGACGCGCGTGTGTCCATCGTCAGCAGGACGTGATCTGAGACAGGAGTGACCTGATCCGATCACATCTTCTGCTTTTGATAGAATGAGCGATGTTAAGGCGAAGACGACTTGTAGTAGGCATCCGCCTTGCATCTCAATGGAAAATGGGGTTTTAATCAATCCAGTTAAAGGGTTAAATTAATGTCTGAATGGACGAATTATTCCACATTAATTTCGGTGTCGGTGTAGTTTTGCACCAGTTGGTTTAAAGGCGTCTGTCTTGAGGAAGGCATGTGTGCCTCAGGGGTAAACGGTTTTCTTATTGGTCTGCCTATTTGGAGGCTCGTCAGAAAGATGACACTCCTCACTTTTGTGGGTTTGTGTATGCGTGCGTGCGTGGTCTGACTCAGACAGGGTTGGGTAAGGTTTGTGCTTCTTTTCTATAGTATTTAGGAAATAATGACCCATGTCGCCACCAAGATTTAGAACAGAACTGTTTTAACCTGTAGGAGTTTCCAGCAGGGGCAGAATAACAGGACAAACGTGTGTGTAAAGGTGTGACGAAATAAAATGTAGAAATTCTGATTTAAGATACTGTTTGGATTTTATAGTGGCTATGCATGTTATTTTAGATGAAGCTAGCTGATTATCCCAGTCATACCTTGACTCTAATATAATAATACATTTTATTTATATAGCACTTTTCAAAACAAAGTTACAAAGTGCTTTACAAGACAAAATAAAATAAATGTCCTTACACACAGAGGCTTGTCAGTTTTCATTAGATTTTATTGTTCTGTGTAAACTCTCTGCAAAATCTTTACATGCAAATTTATTTGCAAACATACATATTTCCAGTGCATGCAGTATCTATGTACAAATACAGAGATAAACCAGGAAACATTCCACTGAACAGGCAGAATCAAGTAGAAGACAGCTGTGGATGTAGCTCAGAGAGAAGCCTGTTTAAAAAAACTATTGATTATAATCTATGTTGATCATCATCTGATGATCACAGTAGCTGAAGCAGCACAGCATAGGACAGTGTGTGATGCTACTGGTGGGTGTTTGAGTCACTGCCACAGGGGGGTAGAGTAGCTGTGCAGAGAAAACAAGACACTGGAGAGATTTGAATGTGTATGTACAGAAAGCCTCATTCAAAGAATGAGATTCATCTCACTGTCTGCTACTGATAAGAGTTGAAAGTTTTTTGTTGATGTGCTCAGTTGATAATTAGTCTATCTTGTGGATGCTATCATTTTATTCAGTTTACACCATAGTCATGCAGAATATGGCCTCTTGTATATAAAGTATTAACTGGAATGTTATGGGGAAGAAGTGTAAACATTAATGGAATTACAATAGTATTAATTTCTTACAAAGTATATATATATATATATATATATATATATATATATATATATATATATATATATATATATCTTGAACCACAAGACATTTCATGCATAGGATTTTTGTTTTCGTTTTTGTTTTGACATTGGAATAACTTGCAAACAGCTGTATAAATTGAGGTCATTCCACTTTGTAAGGTGTGCTTTCCTTGGTTTGCTGTGATTAGTGAACAAAGCCTTGAAAGACTAAGGTGTGGTAGAGGGGAAACAGCCCTACTTTGTGCAAAGGGTGCTTTGGGGTAAAAGCGGGCCACGACTGCCCCAGGCACGCCAGAGTCACAAGCACAATGCATGCAGGTAAAGCTGCACATATGACGTAACCTGTTCCACCTACTCTCCTTGTTAAGTGGAGCAGCAAAATGTGTTAGGGAAACCTGTAATGGACTTGGCCGTGTGCATTCAGTGTAAACACTACAGTAGAAAACCTCTGAGGTGTCAGAGTGAACCACGAGCTTCCGAGAGTAGACGTAGCAGGAGGAAAATCCTTTTTCCTGCCAATTCTCCGCATAACTAAGAAAAGAAAATGTCTTCACTTTTCAGTTTCTCTATCACACAGTTAATACTTCCCACAAAGAAAAATTCACAGCTTGAATAACCATACACAGAAACTCCTAATGTTTAACTAGGTGTGCTATAATTTTAATTCACAAATTAACAGCAACTGATGAAAGATTCATCTAGCTCATGGTTCACTGACAATGATGATGAATCATCTGTATATCAGATGTCTATCCTAACCTGAGCAATGTATCAGTATGTAAACATTTCTTCATGGAAATATACAATATGTTCAGGACAGTGGGCACAGTTGAAATATTTGAAGGTGCGGCTGCGTGTTTTCTTATGTCTGTGGCTTGGCATGCTTATACAGTTCCAAGTGTTACACTACAGCATGATGTAATCACACGACAAATCAAAAAAATAATATCCTGACAATTTCAGGCATGAGCTCAATGGAGGATTCCATGAACGATGGTTTTGATCTCAGATGCCATAACATATTGCTATTCTTGTTTTGTGCCAGTGCAATTCAAACTTAATTTTCTTTAGCAAAGAACGTGTCAAGTTCAAGACACTATATAACATCCCTGACGGGCATGATGATCCTGGTGCAGCTGTTCGTTGACAGATGTCTTGGTTACATTAGTGAAATCTCTAATTCATTTATGTCATGATTTGTCCCAGATCAGATTAAATATCAGCACAGGCAGAGACACTGTTAATAAGAGGACAGGAAAGAAGACTACTATCAAGGATAAGGAGGTGAGTAAGCCTGTGTGATGGTCAGGTAGTGAAAGAACAATAACATGGGGGAAAAGTGCATTAGGACATGAATGCAAACATAGGGAGCAGAGGATTTAGCTCATGCTATATGGTGGGAGGGGCAAGTGGTTAATCACTAGCAACATGATTCTCGTTATACAAGGTGTGCCAGCGCTCAATCTTCTTGTCTTTGTTCTTCAAACACTCATACCAGTGCTTCAGCCTCTCTCCTTTGGCAGTGATCCCCAGCTGACACCCACCTGTCAGGATGGAAGTGAGGTGTGAAAGGCAGGCGGGGAACAGGTGAGAATTTCAGTTTTTTATTTCATCAAAGCAATGACACTTATCAAATATTTACCGATGTAGTCGTTGGACTTCCCAATATCATAATCCCACACAGAGATATCTAAAGTCTTCTTGGCCAGTTCACTGTGTTTGATGTCATAGTTGAATTCCTGAAATTTGATTGAGACATTAATTCATCATTTCCAAAGCCACTTGCCAAAATGTTTTCATACCTGGCCTGCAAAGAATATAAACACAGTGACTGGGTAATAATTTGGGGATAAGCTAATTTTTACTAACTGCAGCCTTTCACCTTGAATTCTCTTACAAACCTCATTAAACTCTGGGTTTAAAGTCCTCTTCTTGATTTGCGTTTTGCACTTGCCCTTCTTCCCCATGTCAGGTTTCAGACATCTGTGAATTGTACACGTACAGAATAAAATTTACGTCATTTCTAGAGTCATAGATTTGCACTCTAAATGTACTTCTCCATCCTGCTCTACCTACATTTTGACATATGGGTCAGAGTAGCCATTAGCATCCATGGCGGCCAGGTGAACGCAGCGCACAACACCCACGACAAGACGGTTCGTCTGGGTGTTGTACATGAGGGAGATCAGAATCCGACCGCGCTCCTCTACCTCTCCGCCATCTTTCCCTGGCTGAGACAGAGCATAGGGGGGGGGAGTTTAGTGGGATTCATGATAAGATTTGTGTGAACTACTGGAGGAATCTGTCATGTTCAGACATGCTTGGAAATAAAAGCATTGCCTCATCTTCGTAGAGAGCGATGCCTCTGGCTCCCCCGGCTGTTGCAGTTCTCTTCGTCTGAGAGACGGAACGAGATTACAGCAGGTCAATAAGAGATTCAGACCTGGAGAACAACGCATTGTTTGAATGTAATTGAGTTTCACTCACAGGGACAACTCTCTCGAGACACACGTTGAAGTTTTTCTTCTGGTTCATCTTCAGCTTCTTCAGCGCCACTCGGGTTTCCCCAATAAACTCATTGTGTCCGAACTTGTCTTCATCACAGACAGACACCCTGTGAAAATCAAAAGGCAATCTTAGTCATACAGACCTGTTACACCATTAAAAGAGTCAACTGAGGCTACTGTCACTTTGTGGAACAGCATTTCTGGGGGGGGGGGTTATGTATGCAAATACATGAAGGAATGACAATCTTGAGATCAAGTTATAAACATAAATACAGGGCTGTTGCAGCTAAGGAAGGGATTAAAGTTTGACTGCCTAAGGTACAGTATCCACCTGAGGGTCTTGCGCTGCATGTCCTCATCTGTCAGGCCATGGTAGGTGAGCGTCTCATTCCATGCGGGGTTGCGGGTGTTTCTCAGTGTCTTTGTGCGCAGCTTGTTAGACTGTTACATGCAGGTTAGATCAGGACAAGGAAATGGAATTATCTCGAGGCAAGTTACCACTACACAAGATCTCACACACCTGTGGTCTGTGCTGTTTTATCACAGGGAGTATCTACATGGTGCTGCTTCCCATCAAATTGTGTTTTTGTAACTCAGACCTGCCCCATTATCCAGTACAGCACAGTATAATTACACTAAACTAACAATGAACATTCACGACAACTTTTACTTTATTTATATTGTCTCAATATCTACTTCTTGACATCACCCTCCATGCCAATTTTATGATTTTGTCAATTCAAACCACAAGATGTCAGGCTTGAGCTAGCAGAAAGGCCTCTCGTCAAACCAAGGCGGTTTAAAATCACCACCCTTCCTTTTGTTTAGCAGGATATTAATGTAATACATCTTTTAAAAGAAGTAAAAGCTTAATGTAGGAAAGGTGCGTCTTTTACCTTACTAGCCCCTGGCAGCAGATGAAGCTTGACATAAGGATCTGCCAGTCCATTTGAGTCCATGGGCTTCAGTCCCTGAGGAGAAACCAAAGCACCATGTCTATCACATCATAATGAACGGCAGAGAGCAGTTAAGCTAAAGTGCCATTCAGGAGCATTTCAACATAAACCACTTGATTGTAATTGTCCCTTTGTGTGAGAGAATGAGGAGAATAGTGGTACCTTTGCTTTGAGGATGCTACAGTGGAGGCTGTTGCTTTCCTGTTCATAGAGCAGACTGAACTCTAGAGAGCCCAGAGTGGCTGAAAGAGACACAGACCAGTCATTACATTAGACTACAGAGAGACATCAAGTCTGCTCTTGAATAATTAAGAGTATAAATACAGGGAAATATATCAAACAACACAACTGAAGTGACAATAAGCACCAGCCCAGAATGGATAGAAAGGACAGACGAATAAGTCTTGACCCTTCACTCATGTAACATTCACAGCCTTCTATTTACCTTAAGTAAACAGCAGAAAAATCTCATTACAAAGCAGGGGCGTATAATATAAAAGAAATCAAATAAACACTCAAGTCTCAAAGGAAGAAAAATAAGGTTCTGGGTAAGAAAAAAAGACTGAAAAACTGCCCACACACATTTTCTTTAGAGGTGTTTCATTGCCATGCATAGCTGTTGGGGGACAAAATAATTAAATGTCATTTGTTATTTTTTCTTGTATAACTTAACTTCTCTGTGCTGAGATTCACCACCAACTTGCTGCTCCAAAGACACAATGCTCTTCTAACAAAACTAAGAGTCTGCAGTCATGCTATAGCGGCTCTGCAAGGCTACACTTCGGCACAGCTGTGCTTAGAGCTAAATGTAAACATCAGCATGCTAACATGCTCACAATGACAATGCTGACATGCTGATGTTTATCAGGTAAAATGTTTACAATGTTCACCATTTAGCGTGTTAGCATGCTAACATTTGACTTAGCACTAAACACAAAGTACAGCTGAGGCTGAGGGGAAAGGCTTTAGTTTTGCAGGTATTTGGCAATAAATCAAAGTATTGAACAAAGCGAAACTTTGATCTGACGATGGTGCTAGATGAAAAGTCAGACCAACTGACTGACCGACTGACAAACAGGCCGACAGTGACATATATGGCTCATCCCTATGTAAGGGTAAGAGATTGGTGAGGGCTATCTTCGCAGTTCAGATTGCAAAAGAACGAAGGAAGATGGACATTTCAAATGCAGTTTGAATGGTAAAAATCCATTCAGCCACTATGGAGATGTCTAAAGTCAAGAAAACTGTCCTGCCCACAAATTTGAGGGCGTAGGTTTCAAGGAGTATAACATCAGTAGGCTATAAAATGTGGGTAGGTGATTTCAACATATTGACCCAGGGAAACTTACATTGAACATTTTACCTAGGTAAAAAACATTACTGAGAACAGAAAACCTTTTGAAAGGTCTCCTTAATCATGTGGCATATTATGAGGGTATTGAGCTGGGGAACATAGGACCCTGGGAACATAGATACACTCCCATAGCCGCGCCGCTTGCATGGCTAAAAATAAGCAGCACTAGCTCATCCACCTTTATCTTATGATCAGATATATTTATAGATTTGATTGGTTATATAACAAAACACACACTTGTAGCAATCAGACCTCAAATTATGACGATCAGACTATGTCACATTCAAAACTTAGCATACTGTTATTTAAATCTCAGAATCAGAAACACTTTATTGATCCCCGAAGGGAAACTCTTTGTTACAATCTACCTACATTATATGAGCTGAAACAACCAGTACATATAGATCAACAATACTGAAGATGTTATAACCAGCCAAGCTACTGAAACCCATCAGCACCACAGGATCTAACTGTTCTCACCATCACATCTCTATAGAGAGCAGGCACATGTAACCATTGCTATTTCTGCCATTTTTACTCCCAACACAGGGGATTGGGTCAAACACAAGGGGAATCTATATCCTGTTAGCCCTGTTGTATCTCAAATTATTTGCACAGCTCCATATACCCGGACCTCAATAAAACAAATTAACACCCAATCCCCCGGAGAGAGAATAAAGGCCGTTTGACGCTGCAGGCGCAGAAAATGAATGGCATGGCACCATTCTCATCATCAAAATGGGATATGGGATATATGAAAAAAAACTGTACATACAGTTACATAGCTTATGTATCACTATTGATTTAGTGATTCACATCCTGATACACATCTTCCTCTGCTGTAGTTAGGATATTGATTATCATGCTTCAATAACAAATGGTGCTTATCATTTGTCATTTTCTACCCAGCTCAAGAGACACTCCCAGAATGAAACTTGCTGTTTGCTTGGACTATTGGGCAATTTATATATATGAATTATTATTAATTATTAGAAGGGGAACAGAGATGCTGCCAAATTACGGTAATCAACACCCAATACTGAATGCTGCATGACAATATGTTTTGCTTTATTAAGAAAAAAAAACATCTGGTGCTATTAACCTGAAATGAGTGGGAAAAAAATCACGGAATGTCAAACTGTACATGAGGTGAAGTTAAACCAGACATATCGGCCACCTTACTCTATGAGAAGAGTGAGCAGATGGTGTACTCACTGGCTTCATCAGAGTCATAGTCGTTGGCCTCCTCCTCCTCCTCAGCTGGGGGAGGTTGCTGCCGAGCTTGAGGAGCACTGTAGGCAGCGGGCTGCCTCCTGTCCTCTCTTGCTGCAGGAGGAACTCCACCAGAGGAGTAGGCCCCCCCATCTCCTGCCACTGAACCTACAACCACATTTAATCATCTGAGACTGCACAAAATAACACCAATGGGGATGCAATATTTGGTTAATGCTCGGGACTAAGGACATGAGCAAAGGATTGCATCATAGCTGTCTCTCACCCTGCTGGGCCGTGGTGGCTGTTGCAGCAGGTTGTGGTCTGGAGCTCTGGACGGGCACCATCTTCTTCATCACCACTGGGCTGCCCCGCCCCGTCTCTTCAGGGCCAGCCCCGCCTGTGGCCATGCGTACAACTGATGGTTTAGGGGCCACAGGTGGGTAACCAGCACGGCCCTGTAGCTCTGGTCCTAAAAATAAGCATGAATAGCATAATACAGTAAACACACAGACACACACGACACATGAGGGAGACACACATAATCACACCACTTCAGGCTCCTACTGCAGTGGAATCTGTAATACTCCCTAGTCTCTCTGGATACTTTTGATGTTGCAGCTTTTTCGTTGCAAAGGAATTGACCTACATACACTACAAGAAGCCGTGGCATCCGACTACTGTACATGCAGCAGCTAATAGTCTGCTCAAGCTACCCCTCTCTTTCATGGGGAAATCACATTGCTCAGATAATCACGCTGAAAGTGTGAAATGATACAATGTGACCCATCTTGCCAGCACCACCTGGAGGCTCATCCCATGTCACAGCATGCACCTTCCGACAGCTTAATTGAGCTCTTCATCCCCCTCCTTTGCAACAGCGGGCGGTACAGCCAAAGTTGGGAAGCAGATAAAAGGTTTGATGGTTTGGAAAAGAGCAATGAGAGGTGGGGTTGCAAGAAGACTCGTGTGCAGATGCTGATCTAATGAGACTGAAGAGGTGGCGCTTTTTTGTTCAGTCGGGCTGAAATTACTTACACACACACACACACACACCTGGTTTATTACCTATGTTTATGCAGAGATAGCACCCTCTATATTGGTGTTCTCCAGTGGGCGTGAATTATTTTCGGTACCTGACAATGTTGGTACTAGTAATTTGGTTGGTGTAGTATCTGGGTGGGTGGCCACTTAAAATAGTTCATAATATTATTTCCATTCCACACAGGCAGTTAACAAGGGGGGATGGGGAATGTACCATCTGTGATTTCTTCACTCCCTATGTTACTCCGTGATTCCATGCGTTACTCTGTGTCATTATTTGAATCATGGGGTTTTTTGGTTTTGTCATCACCAAGCAATATAATTCTCATATAAGCAACTGTATATATTGTTATATAACTGTATATTATTGTTATAATTTTAAATATTTGTACACATGTTCTGTGTGCGTAGCGTGAAGGGGGCGACAACTTTAATTTTATTGTGCAGCTCTGTTGTAGAATGACAAATGTATGTAACTTGAACCTTGAAAAGCAGGGCTAATATTAGCAAGCTAGGCAAACTAGCTTGCGCTTTCCGAGCGGAAGCTAGTTATTCATATCCAATCATTTGCTGCCTACCTGCCTGTCTACCTGCGTCATCTGCCCGTGCACTCATTGCGCATTAAGATGTGTTTTGGGGCAGTGGCTTTGGAGGGAGGCCTGAAGGGAGGGGGTGGGATTTTTTCTTTTGGATACTTTCAAAATCTAGCTGTCTCTTGCTAGTTTCCCCAACGTTACTAATCCTAGCTTTAATGTTTGTAGTCTATACAGTATGGCGTTCTCCACTCCATGGAAATTGACAGCACGTCTCCTAGCAACACAGGCCATCAGATGTCAGTCTGCCATGAGAAACCATATTTCCATAATATGACAAAAAAACATTTTTATCACTAACTGCTGACAAAATGGAAAAATATGCCCAATAGCTGTAGTATTTAGTGTAGTGCTGTAGTATATACAGTATATTTCAGTTGGACTTTTAGCACTTTTAGTTTACTAGTTTGGCAGATCCCTTTTCGTTGTGTTTTTTCACCTTCATTTGATAGTGACAGCTGCAGAGATTGACAGGAAAGGCGGGAGAGGGGGGATGACATGCAGCAGAGGGCCGTGGGTTGGAATTGAACTGTGGCCGCTGCGGTAAGGACGCGCTACCAGCTGAGCTACTGGAGTGCCCCGGCAGATCCCTTTTTAAAGATATTGCTTGCCTGAAAGTTCCTGCTCAGAAGCAGGAGCCTGACTCTGATTCTGACCTAAGAGAGACATAATGTAAACCAATTGCTTGTGACAACAATCTAACAGGTCAATCAAAAATGGTGATAAGGACCTGCATGTCACCTAATGTATGACATGAAAAAGACTGCATACTAAAGCTGAAGGGGCAAATCTTGGCTGTGTTTACCTGGCTGTCGTGGTTGGGTAACTGCCTCCCTGGGCCCAGAGGCTGGTGGCCCCTGGGGCTCTGCTGCCTCCTGGGCACCTGTCTCTCTTGGTGTAGATAATGGCATGGGCGATGGCAGGAAATGCTTAGGAAAACCTTTGAAGAACCAGGCACCAGACCTCTTCCACACCTGAGAAAGCAGAAAAAATATTATTATTATTATTGTGTTATAGAGTTTTCAATGAAAACTGAATTCCTTTATTTGTTCACTGGTGTAAAGCACTCACCTCTCGCTGCTCTCTGCAGATCTTGCATAGCCACACAGCGCGTGGCCGACTGCTACACTGTGTACCACACTTGGTACACATGTTCTACACAACAGGAGAAAATAAAGATTTCCAAATTACATACAAATTACAAATTATTTGTAATTGCATTATAAATACACAGCTCGTACACCATGACGTATAATGTTTTCTCAACTTTTGTGTGAACTGCAGCAGGGGAGGGTGCTGTTTTTTTTGCCTTGTAATTATTGGCTGACTCATTACCTACCTTTTTGCAATCCTCACACACCACTGAGCTGACCCCAGGTGAGCCCAACTGCTCCCCACACAGCAAACAGCGGGACTGTCCATCCCCACACACAGTCTTCTTCATGTCGTCCAGGCGGTTTATCAAGCGCCTGCAGCAGCACAGGATGAAATGTCACCGTTAATTATTGCAGGTCCAAATGTCATCAGTCTCAGCAGGTGATTTTGTTTTTATGTACACATGTCAGAGAAAATGCTGCATGTTTTACAATCACTCACCCAATTCGCTCCTGCTCCATGGCCTCCATTTTCTCAGCACGGGCAATCACACTGTTTATAATCTCTTTCTCTTCATCTGTCAGGTCTGGACCAGGACCAGGGCCTGGCTCCATGGTCCAGTTGCCCCTGTCAGCCAAACATATTCTTCAGTTTAGGTTACACTGCTTCTATGATTTTACTAAATGATATCCAATCACACATTTGTATACACACTTCTTTCAATGTTTGGACAAACTGTGCAAACACAGTGAATGAATGACCATGCATTTACAGCATCGACACATTACACTGCTTTCTGAGCAGTTATAGAGCAGATATACATGATGCAGATAAGAGAGGTGGAGTTGAAGTTTGTCTACTTACTGCTCTTTATCACTGTGTCACAGATCACACATCAGAGGGATGCAGGTGAAACAAAGAGTACAGTGTAGGGTTGGTAGAGTCATAGAGAAGGTTAACAATACAAAAATGTTCAGAAAATCGTGCTTACCTAGCATGCATGCTCCTCTGCCTGTCGTTGGACACCCAGCGATCCGAGCTACTGCTCATTACCGTGTCCGTCATGCTGCACTATCACAGTCTGCAGGTGGACAAGAAAGAAAGAGATTAATTCAGCATGAAATCGTCAAATGATCTTACACTAATGTCATGAAAAGAGCTCTTAATTTGGGTGGAAGTTAATGGTTTTGCTAAGTCTAGTCAGAAATTATCAAATTCATGACTATATTCTGACTTACATTCAAGTTATGTGTCTTCAGTCAACACTTTTA
The DNA here is from genome assembly GCF_020085105.1 of Siniperca chuatsi. Lineage (NCBI taxonomy): Eukaryota > Metazoa > Chordata > Actinopteri > Centrarchiformes > Sinipercidae > Siniperca > Siniperca chuatsi. The sequence goes on along the minus strand of NC_058046.1, from coordinate 13,445,235 downwards.
GCTATCCTCTATCCTTTTCTCATGCGGCACTGACTTGCTGCATGAGAAAAGCCACCATGGGCTGCTCTCTCATCAAAAAGGACATTTCGTACAAATTTGCGAGCCAGGACAGTGCTGACCTTAAATTGGCAAGTCACCAGATACACTTCCTTTAAATGCCACACAGTGATGTAGGGCTAAATAAATTTTAAAAAAGGTAGCTAATGACGACTTCACATTCATAAGCAAAAATCAGTTATAGTTTCCAGAAGAGTGATCACTTTTTCCCTCATCTGCTTGCTTCCTATGAATTTACATATTAAGCCTGAAATAGCAACAAAATATCAGCTACCGATGGCAATGTAAGCGCATTTTCTGGTGCCAAATTTACAGCCTAATCAGTACCATCTCATCTTGCCAAGCTTGTTTTATCAAATTCTTTCCACAGACATATTCAAGCAATAAATGGACACAGGAAAACACTCCAAAAGGCATAACACAAACACAATGGATCTGTAAAACACAAGCCGAAACTACACTACTGTGGTTCTAACAGGGGTAGAGTTGCTTAGTGTGACTATTGCAAATGGAACAAAGCTTATGACAAAGCGAGCCCTCCTGTACATTAGCAACCAGACTGAAATGATCGTGAAGTGGGCGGTGTGGGTCATGTATATTTATGTGTGTTTTCCATGCCAGGGCTAAAAGATAAGGTTGTGCACATTGAGGGTGGCAAGACCAGCTATTTCAGCAGCTGTAAGTGAAACTGTAAGGAATTTCCTCCAGTTTGTGACTCTACACATATCAAAGAAACAGATGGTTCCATACAGCAGGAGTGGCTCAATTATGCTTCGATACAGGAGGAGGGGGTGAGTTTGTACCGACAAGAATGACTAAGAGTCTTTGTCTCCAGTGTTTCTGATTGTTCATGGTGTGTTGGTTGAAGCTGAGGCTTTAATCCAAAGTGATGTCTGTGTATTTACGGTTCTCAACCACTTTTACTCTTTCTCCAGGGATGCTGGTGGGACCGGGTGTGTGTTCAGGTGTTAAGGGGAGGGCTGACAAGCAGTTTATAAGATCTGTAGGAAGATATCGTCACTGCATGTGGTGAAATCAGGATTGGTTTGTTTGTAGTCCAGAAGATAGTCACTGTTGCTGAGGTGGAGTCTAAGGATGGCTATGTCATCCGAGTATTTAAAGTATGCGATGACAGGAGATATGCTTTTGCAGTCGGTTGTGTACATGGTGCAAAAAACAGGCTGAGAACACAGCCCAGTGCTAATGATGACAGTGGGAAACAGTGAGTTGTCAACTGTATCCATATGATACAGCAGCAATATAATTTAATCTTAGAGCGACACGGTAAAGATGACACAAAGATGTCAACAGAAATTGCTGAGGCGAGTGCCCATGGGCAAGTCTGCTCAGTGTGTGTGTGTGTGTGTGTGTGTGTGTGTGTGTGTGTGTGTGTGTGTGTGTGTGTGTGTGGGTGCCCCTGTGCAATTGACTTACAGTTGCTTCAAGTCTCTGCCAGACAATACATGGAGTGATGCTGCAGCAGCCACAGGCCAGAGGATACAGCAAAGGAGCAACAAGAGGAAGTAAAATTTTCAAATGTCGAAAATTGTGATGCTGCAGGATGAGGAGAGTGCAGGTACTGTATTGGAGAGAGTCGGGGAGATACAGTAAGGAATGGATGATGATAAGGCTAAAAGGAAAATCAATAAGTTTCACTTCAGCTTTTCACAGCAGTAAAATCTGGCACTATAGAACCTTGGAGAAAGTGAAAGAGGGAGCGAAAGGGAGGGGTGCTCCACCGTCTCCCTCATTCAGCTGCTTGTATTATGCTGCGTAACGTCAGGCTACATACCTTTTGAGCTCCAATCTGTTGCTGCACTGCCTGCGGGATTCACAGAATAACAGCAAAGTCGCTGCGCTATCAATAGACACTCTGGGTGTGGGCTTTTCCCTCTGATGCTGCTGCATCCAGCCAACAGTAGCAACACAGTCATCGGGGAGCATTTGTCTTTTTCCACTTTCAGCAGCAGTCTGACCGTTCAGACGTTACTCTGACTGTACAGTATATATCATATACACCAAGGCTCTCAAGCTTGGCCCTCCCAAAATGAATTATCCCACTTTTGTCCTGATTGTCCTGGAGAGGTGGATGGAGAGAGACAGATGGGAGGGGGCATTCAGACATGGGCTGGGTAACCAGTGACTCAGACTATTCAGAGCTCTCTGGTGCTGGGGATAGATGTTACTGCATCACAGAAGTGGAGTCTTTGCCGAGGTGACAGTCCAATTAGCATTCAGGAGATAGTCTGAAAGATTGTATGCACACTTTTCTCGTAAAGAGCTGTTGAGGTTAAAAATGCAACTAATCTGCGTCATCTGTGACTCTGACTTGTTGCAACAGTCACATGTTTTCCTCCCATATAAGATAACTCAGTCAGGTGATGAATTCTTCTCTGGGGAGCAGCAGATATTTTCCTCTGGCATTTTTTCCAAAATGTCGTGAAGCCTCCGTGACAATGCTTTCAGACGTGCCGATCTGCAAAGTGGTTCCCAGAACTGTGCGAAGCAATCACACAATAGTGTCTACACCAGGCATGAATAGTAACAGATCATGTGTGAGATGACAACAGGAAAGACCAGAGGGAGAGCATCGACTCAAGAAAGTCATCTGCCCGATCATCATAAGTCATCCACCCATCAGGATTTCTCCTGTATAGAATTTTATATGGGGGTGGAGAGGACTGGTTTAGAAACCTGTGTCTCCTCCTCAGGGCCTGAGAGAATAATCAATACAAATCTGCATCTGTACATCATCAGGGGATGTATGCATACACAACTCCCAGTGCACACCCTACACATTTTCCATCTGTTTTTAGAAACACAGCCATGCATTCTCCTTGGATACTTGAAGTGAATGCTCAGCATGAGTAACTAGCTTGACGTCTTATCGGGCACTTGCACAGATGAGTGTTGTTATGTGACTTTCAATAGCAGGTGCATGACTCATTACTGCAGAACATATGACTGGAAAAGGAGTAGACTGGAATAAGAGCACCTTGTTGTGGTCGACAGCCCGACATTTTTTTTCAAGAGTCTGGTACTTGTTTGTGGAAACAAGGACTGAAGAAAGCAGGGAGAGTGACAACATGGCAGCGGGGCATTGATGGATGGATCCAACATGGATCATTATGGAAACAGCACTGAGAGCTTAAGTGGGGGTGGGGATAGAGGGAAGAGAGTCATCTCCCTTGTACTGACATCAGCAAAAAGCAATGTGTAAAGGCAAGGTTTTACTCCAATGTTTCCATGTTATCATCAAGCAATTTGTGCTGTAACAATAAGTCAATTAGTAAACTGAGAGGAAATGATTTGTCGACCTGATTTTTTTACACCCTGCTATGTGTCCTATTTGTAAATGTATTGAATATAATGACATTGACATGGTACTGCACTTGAATTCCAGGGCAACAATTCCCTCGCCATCCTGCAAGAAGGACATTTCTAAAATGGGTTAATGATTATCAGAGATCATTGCGAAGTCCCACAATTGGTTTCACTTTAAATTTATCTTTCATCAGGCCTCCATTCGTATTGTGATGCCTAGGGCTAAAATTTACTAACGTGTAATGGAGGTCGCCCTAAAGCTCTGCTGTAGCCACCACCTAATCATTCACCAACAACCCTTACCACTGGCCGATGCAGAGTCCCTGTAGGCTCAGATCAGCACTTTCTCCAAAAACATTTTCCAAGGTGCTGATGCTAAGTAGATGCCAGAGTTGATATTCATGTCAGCAAAGCATATCCACCCTACCAGTGATTTAATAATCCTGGTGAAACCATACACATTTTTTTTCAGGTTGCTGTGACCATTAATGTTTCATCAGCTGTAACACACTGTGCTTTTTCCTATTAAAAGACCCAATAACTTTGTAACCCATACACAATTTTTCACAGTGCTGCGAGAAACTAGCTCAGCTTTAATGTTTTTTAGACATTACTAGGCTTATGCTGCCTTGTGTGACTTTATATTCATAATTTATCATGTTGTAAAACTACATGGTTACACCAAGCAACAGTAAAAAAACCTATTGTGAAGCATGGATGTTTGGTATAAAATTAATGTGATACTGTGTACTTCTTCTCTTTTTAATATACTAAAATAATAATAATAATAAAATAAATAAACAACAACTGTGAAATACATACATTTTGAGCCTAAATGTTAAAACCTAACAAAAAAAAAGAAAAATCTAAATAGCTGGACTAAACAAGATTTTTATTTCATCCCATGTTTTCTTCCTCTACCATCTGGCCTGGCGGTAACTCAGATTGTTTTATGTATTATGAAACAGAAAACAGCCTAAGATCCTCAGACAGGAGAGTCTTGGCTGGTCTACAGTCTCGACTCAAGTCCCGTGGTGATCTGGAACATCATGCCTGAGCAGGGAAGAGTGAAAAAAAATTTTTTTTTTTTCTATTAAATCTCTTCTTCACTCACATCTATAAATACAGACATATTTGAAAGCATATTTGAAAAAAGTAAAATTTACAGATAAACATATTTTGGACAGAGGGAAGCCAATATTAAAGCTGTATATTACAAATCCACAGCTGAGTTAGTTGTTAGTCCACTAGATCATTTGCAATCACGCTACTATCTCAACTTGGAAATCTTTATTGCCAAAAGAGATGGCCACAAACTTTAACATTTTTTTTACATCTACTTATGGAAAATGTTGACTGTAAAGCCCATTAATGAGTATTGCTTTGATATTTTTTGGAGTTATGAGTCATCTACAGACCTTCACTAAAACGTTCTAAAACTAGTTGACAATAACTTGACTCACACGTAGGCTGCATGTCATCTAAAAGTACAACCAGCTGCTCCCTCACATTCTGTAGTGACACATGTGGGCTGGTGGCTGGTGGTGCTAATGTCAAAAAGAAATTCAAGGTCTGTGCAGACAGTTTAAAATGTCCAGTCGTATAACTGGTACCACCACACAGCTGAGCAGGCCTTAAACACAAATAATATATTATGGATGATTAGAGTACACCCAGCTTAAAGGGTTATGAGTGGTAATTGACTTTCTACTGAATGCATGGTCACAAAATGTTTTACTAATCATTTGGTCTTGTAAACTAACTCCTGACAGTATTCAGCTGCTGATGTCTAATGCTCACACACCAGGCATGCATGGCACAGGGTAGGAAGGACCAAAAAACACGAGGTAGCCACCCACTACCTGTTTGCATGGCTCCAATTCCATCCATGCCCCATAAAAGGGCCTGTGAGATGCCAACATAGCAACACACTCAAGCCGGGACCTGGGCAAGATCGTAAAGCACTGCACCAAGAAGCCCTCCACTGCATCACTCAGCATTTCTTAATTATTTACAACTCCCACCCTTGCCTTTCACTCTGTGTAAGTCACCTCTTCATGGCATTAGTGTGCACTTTATGTACTCGGATCTATATCAGACATTAAGTACAGGACAGTGGAACTCTATTTTGGGAAACAGTAAGGATATTTGTTAGCCTTTTAGGTCTGTGGCATCGACAAATTATCCATGTTTTCAGTCAGACAATGGCATTGACAGGGACCATCTGTGGAACCATCTGTGAGGACTCTTCACCTCTCTAATGTGAGAGTGTTGCACCATTTCAAATACACACAACTACATCCTCTTGGCAGCGATGGCTCCAGGTCCCGCATCGCTGGAGAACAAACAGGAAAGAGTATCCAGTGACCAACAAGCTACCATGCTGTTATCCTGCTATCACTGTTGGCCCTATCCAACAGACCTAAATGGGGTGGGCGCTGTGTTTTTCATTCTTAAATCAACACAATGCACACTGAATTAGCAGTCCATACCCTTCAGATCTCATTTCCAGTAACCATCCTCAAATTTAGCAGAAAAATGTCTGCTGACCCACATTTTCCTTAGATATTTTGATGTAATTCAGAGACTTCTTTTGTCCAGGCCTTATTTTAGAACTACAGAAGTAAACGTCTATCGGAGCACTCAGTTAACTGCACTCCACCAAGAGCCTGCAGTAAGTCTCAAATTTGCTTGGCTGATGGTGATTCATCCCTGTATGCCCCAGAGGTAAGAGGTGGGACTTTAGGAACTGGCTGCTGGTGCATTGGCCAGTCATGCTCCTTCAGTTTCCTCCCATCTCTCAGGAAAAGAAGTACCACTAGACAGGGCCATTAAATCAGTGCAATAAAGGTCTGTTGTAAAGACACTATGCATCTATTTCCTACTAAGCCGGTGGTCTGTTGAGATAAACTACATGGCTCTTAACATATAAAGAAACAAGTGAGATCTCCTCTCATTCCCTCAGTGTGATGGCCATGATTCTGTCTCTTTGTTGCTCTGCTTTGAAGATCTGGCACAGTTCAGCTGCTGGATATCTAACCCTCCCTCTTGTCCCACCAGCAAACTAGCAGGTACAATGCCCCTGGGTGTTTTTAACGGCTCTCTGTTGGCAGACAAGAGCCTGTTCTTGTCTGGAAACACTGCGACACTGAAAATAAGCTTTGGCCCAACATCTGAGACAAAAAACCCCTGTTGGGAAGCTATGTGACTTGAAGTGCAAAGTTTGTTTATTTAGATGTCACTCTGAGCTGGGGCAAGGGCATTACTGCAACTACAACACACGCACATAGGTGATTATGATCAGCTAAATGTACATGTCGGAGATTATAAATGGTAGTGGACAGAAATGTTGCTAACATATAGGCTGGTGTTTAAAGATTCAATTGCAGCCCGATTCTGTTTTGGATTTTTAACTCCTTGGTCTCTTGGGGGAAATTTGTTTAAAGCCCACATTAATTAAGTCTGTCTTTTCCAATATGCCATGGTGTTTAGGCAGATCTAATCACCAGTTTCTGAGAGGCTGGTGAATCGATTCTCATCCACCGTTCTGATGAGAATTTGAAGATGAAGCCACTCCCTTCTGAAGCTCGGCCACAAATGGCAGAATACTGTCTCTCATACTGTACAACACATTTAGAAATGTGCTCAAAAGCAGTGCACAGAAACCAACAGATATTTAGTCTAACATACAATTTGGGTTCTAAGCACCATATATGGATTGTGAAGAGAACAGAGGAGCATAAGAGTCATGCACCTTTACCAACTGTGGCCATGGTAACAGCAAGATCAGAAGACGAGAATCAGAATGATTAAAAGCCGTGTGTGTGTGTGTGTGTGTGTGTGTGTGTGTGTGTGTGTGTGTGTGTGTGTGTGTGTGTGTGTGTGTGTGTGTGTGTGTGCGAGTGTGTCCACCAGTCTGTGTTTGTGGTAGACTATACCTGTGCCAAATTTCAAAGCCCATGCAGAATGGGTCACTGCTGCAATAATAGTGTCAGCGGATCATCTCTCATATCAATAAACGTGGTTGCAATTTGTCAGAATAGTGCATCTTACTAGGATGGTTCTTAACAGTCATAGTTGAAAAGACAGCAAAGAGGAAGACAAGCTGAAGACATGGGATTACGGGTACAGTCGCCTTGTATCCTTCAGCTTTAAATAATGCAGTTAGTGTGCAGAGCACTTACTTCATTCCTCCATCTTTTCCCACCTTTTCCCTAAACACCCATGCTTCCTAGTGCTCTCCATCTCTCGTTTTCTCTTGTTTCATGTGATATGTCCTAACAATTTCCCCCTTTTCTCTCTTGCCTAATTCTAGCCTTTCTCTGGACAGAAGACAGTGGGACTGGCAGAGAGACAGATATACAGAGAGTGAGGTACCAGCATAAGGGTGTCGTCCAATCACTACTGTGGTTGCTCATGTGAGATGAGGCAGCTGCAAATCTCTCTCAGACCGTCCATTCAGTCTTTTTCTCCCCTCCCCCCATTTAATCCCCATGCTTCAGGTCTGTAGGAGGAGTTGGAGATGATGGAACTGTGAGGCGGATTCCCAGCTTCTTTTCTCTGTCCTCCTTCCATATTAACACCAGAAGCAATGAACCAGTTTGGTCCAATAAGTCTGTTAACAACATACACTGCTCTGACTCACCAAGTGTAATAACGCACGGGTGCAGGACGAGATAAGGTCACAACAAGAAGACTGAATCACCTGTCCTGTTGCACAGCTGGAGTTGAGTGCTGCCATGCCCACATCAGCATTTGGAGGCATGTTTTCCTCCTAGTCTGCAGGCACATCAAGCCCCAGTGTGAGCTCCCACAAATCCTGCAGCAACGCCCAGGGACCGCAACCACACCATCTCCCACATGACTTACCAGGTCTGTTTTCAGATCTGCAACAAGGAAGCACCCGTGTTGCAGGAGTGCAGCCAGCAACTAGTCTTGTTTTAATTCATCTTAAGGGGGATTTAATAAAGCCTCTCAAGCTACATCAAGAGTTATATTTATCAGCCATTCATGAATAAACTGAGTACATAATCACAACACCAAAGCATGCTGTAGTAAATCAATGCAACAATTCAAAAGAAGAAGGTAATCTCTGCAAACCTCTGCATGAATGACAGGAGCATTCTGCTGCAGAGCAATGTTTTCAGTGAGACATGTTTTCCCTAAAACAAAGGAATCAGATGTTCATTTACATAATTTGTACCTGTAATTAGCAGCAGCTCCACGCATACTGAGTTGCACTGCACACATTCACAAATGTGTCTTTTTCATTCAAATGACTCAGTAAGTAACTGGCACATAAAGACAATTAAAATGTGTTCCATCAAATTAATAAATACAGGCAATGAAATGTGTTCCCTCAGAAGAGATCATTTTCAGCGCCTCTCTCTTGTGAATGAAATGCTGCATTCATTCAACTTGTAAATGAGAAATTCTAATGCACTGAGTCACTGACCAAACGCAATAACATTGATTTTAGGTTAAAGACGCAATGTTTGCAAATGCTTTGAAGGAGATCATATAGCCTACCTGAGAATCCAGACCTGCCTTTTCTCTCTCCTCTCTCTCGGGGTGCTGTCAGGGTGTGATGCGGACTAAATTTCTGTGCAGCGCTTGGATCTGACCACAGAGTCAGTCATTGCGCATGGTGCCTGTCACCAAAACCCGTGGTTTTATTTTTTGCCTGGAGGAGAGAAGTAGACTGTTGCTAGAAGCACAGCGGACCTCCACATACGTGGGAACTCGTCTTCTATCCTGCGTGGAGGATGGAAAGCCCTTGGTACCCTGGGAAGGAAACCCCTGGATCTGAAGTGATAACACTGATGCTAAAGTGGACAGTCATCACTTGATCCGATTGTCTCTATAACAGCGCATAGTGTCTGAATTTGTGTAATCATCCATGCAGCCCTATTGAGAAATTACTTTTAATACGATTATTAGGTGTGGTGATTTATAACTGCGCTTTATGGTATTTTAACATACACATTACAACAAGTTACCATATGGTTGTTCAAAGTTTTATTGGCATTTGAATGCAAAGGTTTTTAATAGGCTAGAATAGTAACGCAGTTCTATTTCTATCTTAAAAGTCGTTTTGCTTTTCATTTTGTGTTTATTTTAATCCTCCATAACTATGGACCCTCCGAAATATTCTACTATTTGGCAGCAAACAAATAGTACTATCTACTGGAATACATTCATGTTTCCCACATGATGATAGAATTTGCTGGAACTTTCTTTCCAGTCACATGAGCTGGGTTAATATATTATTTTGCAGCAACAATTTAAACAACCACTGAAATTCTAACACGAGTATCTCAATTTTAAGAGCTTTGATTCTTAATGTGGCGACATCGCGCCATCTAACGGATTAAGTATCCATTGCACCACAGAAAGGATGAAATTCGCCTCTTTTGCTTTATTGCAAAATATATTTCTGTGTAACATCAGTGGAATCGGTACAAAAAAATGCAAAAACACTCTCACTGTGAAAATAATTTGGATTTACATTATTAGAGGCACAGTTTTTAGCGGTCACAATGTATGTTTGCCGCACCTACACACAGGACAAGACTACAGATGAAGCAAGAGTTACTCCCCTCCTACTTCCTTATTCGCGTCCCACATTAAGAATACTAAAATTGGGAAAATATTCACTCAGATACACGTCGTCTCCGCAGAAATGTTTAAAATATATATGTATGTATGCATGTGAGATGTAGATATTACTCAAAACTGGCTTTAGTGAATTGTTTAACGAGCACCCAGTACGCACGCGTAACACGAATTAGCTGCTGCTGCAAGCCACATATGGATAGCTATGCTGTTAAGATAGCTAGTTACCGCTACTTATGATAATTTCAGACCATTGTAAAATGTTCAGACTAAGGGACAGGAAGTTTACATAGGCTAGAAGGAATAAGCTTTTGGGCTGTTTTATGGTGAGAACTATCTTGATGTTGTATCTTCTTTGGTCATGTGATTGCGTTTCACCGCTGTGGTCACCTGATGTGTTGTGTTGCTGATAAAGAAAGATGGCTGCCCACCTATCGTATGGCAGAGTCAATTTAAACATTTTGAGAGAAGCAGCACGAAAAGAGCTTCGAGAGTTTTTGGACAAGTGTGCGGGGAGCAAGGTAAGTTAATGAACACACATAAACATGCAAAATATGGCCGAAACAACGAGAGTTATCCATTTCCGTGGATCTGACAGTTGAGCTAGTCTCTTCAGCCTCAACGTTATCATGGAGCTGTCGTTGGTCGGCACATCTTACAAAAAACATAATATTGCAGCTTGTGTTGAGAGATAGTTATGTTTTGAATGTGAATATATTCAAACACTACACCTTCTGACAATATATCCAGTGGCATATCTGCATGTGAGTTTAGGGTGGCTATATCAATTCATAATTGGAACCATTAGCTAAATCATAGGTAACACTGACAGCAAACATTGCCGCATACAGATACATAACTTTATGTGCCCTTGCTCTTTAGGCGATAGTTTGGGATGAATATCTCACGGGACCTTTTGGACTGATAGCTCAGTACTCTCTACTGAAGGTAAGTACGTGCTTTCTGTGCACAGTTTTTGTATTGTAAAGGAACCCTATAGACCCAGGCCCAGGTGAGGTATCTGACGTCAAAAGCACAGTAATGTACCATATAGCTAACATAGCTTAGGCTTTCGTTAACTGTAGCTGTCAAACACATGTTGTGTGTTTATTACTGTGTTTCTCAGGAACATGAAGTGGAAAAGATGTTCACCCTCAAGAGTGGCAGGCTCCCCTCTGCTGACGTCAAAAATATCATCTTCTTTGTTCGTCCCAGACTGGAGCTCATGGACATCATTGCTGAGAATGTATTCAGGTCTGTTTATGTGTGTCATTGTCAAGCTCCACAGTGTAAACAGTGTAAAGGCATTTTCTTGATGTAACATTATTTAACATATTTGCCCTGAATTGTGCACCTTTTTTTAGTGAGGACAAGATGCATTCGTCACGGGACTTCCACATTCTGTTTGTGCCTCGGCGGAGCATGCTGTGTGAACAGCGACTGAAGGAGCAGGGTGTGTTGGGCTCTTTCATCAACATTGACGAATATATCCTGGACCTGATTCCCTATGATGGTGACCTGCTCTCCATGGAGTATGAAAGTGCTTTCAGGGTGTGTTCAACTGGTACATCCCAAATACAGTATATCAACCACTCTGCTGCTCTACGAATGAAGTATCTATGTGTTATAAAGTGAACATCAAATCAACAGCTGTTCAACCAATATTTTTTAACATAGTGACATTATGATAATTGTAAGGAAATATTTTGAATTTCACACCTAAAGCTGTGGTGTATTTCCAACTATCATGATGTGTTCTTACCTCTTTTTGTCTCTTGCAGGAGTGCTACTTAGAAAATGACCAAACAAGCCTTTACCACACAGCCAAAGGTCTCATGACCTTACAGGCACTGTATGGCACCATTCCACAGATATATGGGAAAGGAGACTGTGCACGGGTGAGTATGGTGTGAGGTGGAATCATTTTGGATGAAAAATGATGATAAGAATTATATTGAAACTAATTGGACATGGGCAGAGGCTCAGCAGCAGCTGAATGAATTTGTTTGAAGACAAAAATGCTCTGCTTGTTCTCAGCATGTTGCCAACATGATGCTGAGGATGAAGAGGGAGTTTGCCGGCAGTCAGAATCAGATCCTGCCCGTGTTCGACACTCTGCTCCTCCTGGACCGTAATGTTGACCTGCTCACCCCTCTGGCCACACAGCTCACCTACGAGGGTCTCATTGACGAGATCTATGGAATCAATAACGGTCAGAATGAACCTTGTTTGACTCCTTCTCATTATGTGTGAATGTTAGTCAGATGTGAATGCACTGTTATAGTTATCTTAAGTCTGCAAATATTTGTGTGTTTCTTAAATGTCCTTGTTTTTACTCCCTCTGACTCACAGGTTATGTCAAGTTGCCTCCTGAGAAGTTTGCGCAGAAGAAGCAAGGTGAGGCAAGTAAAGATTTACCCACAGAGCCCAAGAAGTTACAGCTCAACTCAGCAGAGGAACTGTATGCAGAAATACGGGACAAAAATTTCAACGCTGTTGGAGCCGCGCTCAGCAAGAAGGCCAAAATAATCTCAGCTGCCTTTGAGGTTGGACTTGCCGCATCTTTGTTGCTCTAGCATATTTGCCTGCTCTAAAATGATTATAGTGTAAAAACAATGTTAATGTTGCAATGCCTGGTGCTTCCAGGGAGCTACATTAGATCATTTCCAGACATCCAGACATCTCAGCTGATCTGATTGTAATCTCTGTGGCATTTTTTACCACAAAGGTCATAACAGAAATCCATGAGGTTAGGGAAGTGATGACAATCACCTACAGATAAGAGAAAGTACTAATTGTTCAAGCAGAATGCTTAAAAGGCCCAACATACTAGAATTCTCTCATCAGCTCAGAACTCAGGTTCATCGATTGTAATACAAACTACATTAGTAGAGATTGTTAATAAGCAAAATTATGCACCATCAGAGGTGTTCTAACCCTGGAAAGCAGTGAGCATGAGCAGGCTGCTCTTTGCCAATGTAGGGAAAGACGCTTTCTATTAGAAAGGTTTTCAGGAACGTAATTGATTTTGTGTGTGTGTTGTCATAGTTTAGTCTGAAGGGAATTTGTGTAGATAGACACCAAACTAAAATAGTTTATTGTATGTTGTGTGGGAGTTGTATTTAATAGAAAAAAACGAGTATATGGGTTAAACTGTTTTGTCTACAAATATTTAATTACATAAAGGAGCAACAGCTTCCTAGCCTTGTTTTTGGTACATTTAAATTGTCTGCCATGTTCAAACCTGTTTTTAGATCTAATTTCATATACTGATGTGCTGTATGATTGACTTTTTGTGGTAATTAAATTGGATTCCATCATTTAAATTCTATTTTTCTCAGCTGCAGTATTTAACATATTAACTACTCAACAAGTAAAGTGATATTTTTTTGTTTTTTTAGGAACGCCATAATGCCAAAACAGTGGGAGAAATAAAGCAGTTTGTGTCTCAGTTGCCTCACATGCAGGCAGCACGAAGCTCCTTGGCTAACCACACTTCTGTAGCAGAGCTGATCAAGGACATCACCAGTGCGTAAATAACCCCCTCTTTTCCCCTTAAGCTGCTTTCCATTTTATTCTGTTTGCATTTTGGCACGATTCTCAAACCATATTTTCAGAATTCCAAAATAAAGCCTTGTGGTTTGTGAAAACCTACACACAATCTTTTTCTTTTTTCTTTTTTTTTTTTAAATAACTGTTAATAGTGTAGTGATAATATAAATCATTTAAAATGTTTGGGTGTTTGGAATAGCGTTATAAAACCTACATGTTTCTATGTTTTATTCCTTCTGGTTTTAAGGACTGTATAATCCTGTATTTCTCTTTTCTTGCATCATTGTGTGTTTAATGTTTGTTATAATGTGATAAAATCTAATTTATGTCTCTTGCTTCAGCATCTGACGCCTTCTTTGATAATCTAACAGTTGAGCAGGAGTTTATGACTGGAGTCGACACAGACAAGGTATTCTTCATCTATATACCTATTGTTTTTCTAAAGCTAATCTGTCATAAAAATGATTCTAACCCCATATACTATGGTTTCATACAATTTTACTAAAGTTTACTGAAATCATCAAAATAATCGGAGATGCCTTATTGCATTTGTTATTCAAATTTTTGTATCCGGCACTGATTTAGGTTTTATACAAATGGTCTGGTTTGCAAAGTGATTTATATACTTGATGGGTTCACTGTAGTTCTGATGAACGTTATTTTACTATCCAGGTGAACACATATATAGAAGACTGCATTTCCCAAAAGGATCCACTGATCAAGATTCTGCGTCTGGTGTGTATGCAGTCAGTCTGCAACAACGGCCTCAAGCAGAAGGTGTTTGACTACTATAAGAGGGAGATTCAGCAGGTAGAGTCCCAGACGTAAAGATTTATTTATGGTGGTGGTGCCTTCTCTGTGTCCAAACATTCCCGCTGCATTAACCAAGAAAAATAGTGGTGAATTGCTGTGTACTGTGGACTTTTTTAAATAATTGTTAATGATGCCTTTTTATTTGTCTTTTGTGAAGACCTATGGTTATGAACACATACTAACACTGAACAACTTAGAGAAGACGGGTCTTTTGAAGCCACAGACAAGCTCAAGGAATAACTACCCCACTATTAGAAAAACCCTTAAACTGTGGATGGAGGACGCCAATGAACAGGTAAGAGATTTATGAAAAGAAGGAAGAACTTTGAGGATTAAACCCATGCACCTTTGAGGCCTGACCTCTTTGGCTGTGTGGTTTTTGATTTCCCCCAGAACCCCAACGACATCTCCTACGTGTACAGTGGCTACGCTCCACTAAGCATCCGACTGACCCAGGTCTTGGCCAGGCCCGGGTGGCGTAGCATCGAAGAGGTGCTGAAGATGCTTCCAGGCCCACACTTTGAGGAGAGACAACAGCTGCCTGCCGGGCTTCATAAGAAACGTAAGGACCAATACAAACTAGGTCTGCTGTTTGCCCTGCTGCTCACAAAACAGAAAAAAAGTAAACGACCTCCTGCCTGCTACATGCAGATAAGACAGGCTTTGTTTCTGTTAAGTCAAGTGCTGAACAGCAGCAGATTGATGGCATAAAGCTGACAACACCACAGAAGCACTGTCAGTGTTTGTCTGCCTTCAAGAGAAGGCTAGATAAAAACACATTGTGCTTGATTTGTCAGTGACCAGGGATTTCCTTCAGTTTTTCTCCATCTTTTTGTATTGGCAGTAGTAGGTGTTACACTGATGTGAATAATGAATTTAATTATACACTCAATTTGAAATGTGCTAATTAGAATTGTGAGTTTGGGCATCAGACAGTTGACTTGTTTCTACATGTCTGGCTTACATTGGATTTTAAAAGGTGATAATAGAGGACTTTAATCTAGGGGGAGGGTGATGGCTAAATTAGTGTTTTTCACATTTCAGAGTATGGCGCTTTAGCAGAAGGGACTTGGCCCTCTTACATTGTTGTATTTTGTTTAAGCGGGCAATGGCAGAAAATTTATGGATCTGCCATGTCAGAGTGAATTAAAGGTCATGCTCGCAATTTCCCTTTTTTAGTTAATTTAGCTTTTACATTTTGTTTGCATCTTTTTTTTCTTTTCTTTTTTGTCGTCGTACAGGCCAGCAGGGGGAGAATCGGACAACGCTGGTGTTCTTCCTTGGTGGAGTGTCGTATGCAGAAATAGCTGCTCTTCGTTTCCTCTCTCAAATGGAAGACAGTGGGATGGAGTATATTATAGCCACCACAAAACTCATAAACGGCACGACTTGGATCAAATCCCTCATGGACCGGCCTGAATCCCAGACCTCCTGAGTCACCTGCATGTACACCTGGCCACATCAAACACCCCATCCTTCAGAAAACCTCAGCTGCTGTTTTTATGTCCATGTCAGTGTACTGCAGGTGTTTCATTGATGTCTGTGCTGGTTAAACAGCAGCATGCTCTTTAAAGGTGCCCAGCAGAGTTTTTTTGTAAACAAACTTATGTTTACATTCAGTGTTACAGACCAAAACGCACTGTGCGTATCCTTAAGGCCTGACAAAAATGTTGAACGCTTATGTAACACTGATTTAAAAAATATATTTTAATTATACATTGTTATCATCCATGTTTTCTTGCTTGCCTTTGCTGGTGCTTTACTACGCTTCTTTGTACGGTACCACCACCGACTGCAGATCAGTGGAATAGTGGAATATGTATCACGCGCCTGTGGCCTCATGCACATGAATGATACAAACAAAATGTTGACCCACTTGTGAAAACATTGCTCCCTAGCGCTTCTAGTGGTCATAAGTGCTACGGGGTACCTTTTTTAATTTTTTTTTTTTTTTTTTTCCAGTCCTTAATTTGCATCCAGACAATATACTATAAAGCTGGTTGAAGGCTACTGTTTATTGTACAATCCCTTTGTCCTCTGGCTACATTTCCATCATTGAAGCCATTGCTCTACTATGGAGCTACTGTATATATGTATGTATGATTAAAATCTTTGGGATGTTTGTGATGATGTCATGTATAAGATGATTAAATATGCAGTTTTCTGTTTTGTGTGGCCTTTGCTGGGATAAAAATAGGTAAATAAAGAATTAACCAGTGTAACTGTGATTAGTCTTACTTGGTCATGTGGGCAGCCATTTTGCCTATTGTTTAGCAGATAATTTTCAGGAAGGCAAGTTGATTGTGATCAGGGAGAGCAGATGAAAGGCAGGGATGGGAGTGTATCTGTCAGCAGTGGTCCTGCTCTCTGAAGGAGCAATTAGCGCAGTAACAGGCCTCCCGATCATCCGGTAATGGCCCTGTGCTGTCTGGAGAGCTCAACCCATGGCAGCCCATGATTTGACAGCGCAGGACGCTGATTGAATTAGGAGGCCATTTGCTCCATGTTCCGGTAGAGGATAACTGCTGCAGGAGGGTGTTTGATCTCTGTTTCAGTCAATACCTTCTCTGTGCCTTATATTATGAACATAGGGAGACCTGCTGACAGGACTGACTCAGATATTTTGGTCAACTCTTCTCAGGTAAATCTTTGTCAGTTTCCTCTATGTTGATTGGCTAGAAGACTTGGAAACTGATTTGATTAATCTGAAAATACTTAATTAGGTGGTTTTTGCTTGATGGCCAAAATCTTAAACTACAATGTCTTCGTTTGAGAAGCAGGTGCACTGAAGACTTAAACTCCCATTAGATCAGTCCCGGGGGATTCAGATCCTTGTGATCAGTTATTGCTTTTGGCCCCTCCTCTGCCATAAGGGCTTGAAACGCTCAAGGCAGCACACACCAACTTGGACTTCAGGGCTGGAAGCACAGGAGCCTACTTTCTGATCAGCTCCTGCCCTGCTCCAACAACACCAAGGTATGATTGGTTTAAGTTTTTTACTGTGCAAATTCTATCTTGAGCTTGTTTGTCATTCATGCGTGTTTGAATTTTGTATGTTTCAGTTTACCTTAAGTCTGTTAAACCTTTACAGGACAAGATATTAACTCATTTTAAATATGACAACTGACTACATTGTGCTACCATTTCCTTTTAACTGTGAGACATTACAACAAAACCGTGTATTTATATATCAGCATCATTTATTCTGCTTAACAAGGTTCATATACAAGCCTGGCTGTAACTTCTGTAGCTTGAGGAATAACTACTTCAAAGATAACATACATGAATGTATTAAATGTTACTCAGAAAGCTGCATATCCTACAGCTTCAGCATGTCTCCCTAAAAATATTTTAACAGTTTAAGATGTCATGAAAGATGAATCCTGAAGCTGTTCAACAGTCTATATTCTTTATGACTATACACAAACAAAGCAGATCAATACTGAACCCATTTAGTGTAATTTACAGATAAATTATTAACACTGGTCTTGTGACTGCAGCCGCCTTAGCCTCTACAAAGCTAGGCACAAATAAATTTGCACATCTAACACAAATAAACTTGAACACATTTAATAATACCTAAAGCACTAAAAAAATGTATTTCCTACTTAAATTAAAGTTGCTATTAAAGTCGTTTTCTATTCTGTTGTATTCTATTCTGAAACTTGACAAACGTGTGTTTTCAGAATGGGTCGAGGTGAAAACATAGGACACCTGACTCAACCTGGTGGCAGGCAGAAGACACAGCATGAGCCTCTGGATGTGGATCCCTTGTTTATCCGCTTCCTCCGAACATTCAGGGAAATCCTCAAATTTGTTCTCTTCAGCTACACGGTGCTGTTTGGTGCTTTGCTCCTTGCCAGATGGACCACTTATTTCATGGTGGGAAAGTAAAAAGAAACCGACTGTCGAAGAAAGAGCCTGTTCTCGGACTTGGAGCTCATTAATGAAGTTGATCAGGCAGACCTTGTTGGGATTTGTGGTCTATGCAGTGCCTATAAATTATTAATGTCTCCCCACACAACAATAAGAGCTGGAGTGATGTCATGTTTGTTTCCTTATTTGAGTTACAATCTGCAGTAGAGCTGGTTTTTGTGCCGTTTTGCTTAAAATTTCTGAACAATCTAAACATGGTGTTGCAGGCATATAGAGCAACTTTACAGCGAAACTCATTTTAAACAAGCCAGTTTGCATTAGACGTGTTTGTTGACAGTGTTTAAATGTACAATCACTGTACTGTGATATCTGCTGAGTTGCAAAATGACCACAATGATGCTATAAAACGTGTATGGTTGTGTAGCATACAAAAACAGTACTGTGTATTTTTCCTTGGGAAGCACATATAAAGTTTGACAAAAATGTTTTTGTAAATAAGGCATTTCAGCAGTGGCAAAGCTGGAGGGGGACTATTTTTCTGTAATAGTGCTAATTTCTCCTGAATGACTTAGTAAAACAAAGCTGTCCCTTCTGATGGGATTTTGACCAAAGCACAATATAAACAGAAATTATTTGAGCCTTAAGCCTTAGAGTAAAAATCTAGTTTTATGGCCTTTATTTCATTTTATTTTGTGCTTACATGGTGCATGTTCCTAAATAAATTTGTGATCAGTCAAATTACCAAAAACTGGGGTGTCCTTGTGGCTTAGGGGTTATGATGCCGACCATGAGCAGCAATGTCCCCACTTTGAGTCTGGCTTGGGGGCTTTGTTGCATCTCTCTCTCCCTTATTTCCTGCAATCTCTCTGCTGGCACTGTCTTTTTAAAAAATCATTTACATTTTTGTCAACCAAAAGCTAAATAATACACATAATGAACAGAGAGTGTGATTGGGGGAGGGATGTATCAATAGGTCTTTTTTGTGGACACAGAAGACATTTTGACATGTCACAATAGGAAAAGCACACGTGTAAATAATAAAATAAATGATAGCTGAATTCCATTTAGCTGCTTCAGTTTCATGGTGAGCTTACTGTTCATGCTGCCTCACTGTCATGACTTACTAGGACACTTGAATTCAACAGAGCCATACTTGATGTTATTAGTAACACCTGAGCTTTTACTATTATGACAAGTTGTAATGGAGCAGTTCGTTTGTCACTCACTTTTTTACATCTTTGTACCGATGCTGGCCTTTTCTGAGCGGCATCCACCAAAACTGATGTCAGTCGGGTGCGAGAAACTGCGGCAGACAGATCACACTAAATTTGACGTTTTAATGTGTCAGAAGCAGCACCCCAAAATGTATTCAATAATTGTTTGTAACTGCCATACATATTATGAATGGTATTTGAATTACCTTTAGTTGCCACTTGAATTAAATCTTAAATAAAAATTGCTTTAAAAATTCTTAAATTCCAAATTAAACTTAATACCAAATCTAGTTCACTAGCTGTGAAGTCAAAAACCAACGCTGCGTGCGCGGTTAGTTCGATTTCATTTACTGAAACAATAAACATGGGCGGGGTTTAGCTATTACAGGGTTTTCTAAAAAGTCCTTGTGACTTTTCATTGAAAATTAAACACGCTGTAAATCAATTAACCATGTGGTCTGTGGGGACAGGAAAAAGACCCACGTCGCTGACGGCTCAGGAGTCAGCCAGATTAAAACTGCATGATGCACCCTCACCGCTCTCCGTTTGATGCTTGCTGAACACCGCCCGCGTTGCGCCATTTTGAAAGTGTAATGTTGGGAGAGGCAGAGGCGAGGGAAATCTCAAAGTAGAGTGCAAAGTCTAAAATTCAGTACTAAGGATTGTGGTTTACTTTCTTTAGTTGAAAACTATTTCGTGCTGACTATTATATCAACTGGACCGAGGACGTGCACGGTCTTCGGAGGTACTAGCAGCACTCCCAGATTTATTCCTCCACTGCTTCTCGGTCAGAACCACCCAGCCGACCCGGGTCAGCACTGCTCCAGTCCAGGGCCCGAGCCCGCTACAGAGATACCCTCTGTCCGAGTCGCTCACCATGGCAGGTAAAACTAGGGAACAACGACTGTCGGAGTGTCTGAGGTTTAATTATTATTAATTATTATTATTATTATTATTATAGTTACTATCCTGTACAGCACAGATGATGGGTTTGCCTGTTGTGATTAACCCTCGCACGCTAGCTAGCAAGCTAGGATACTTCCAAGATGCTAGTGTATGTCACTGACAGTGTGAAAGTGAACGTTTTCCACAGCAAACGTGCGTAAACTACATCCTGTGCTTGGGAATATGCTACGCCAGTTGAAATATGTAATTAATATGAAGTCAAATGCGGCCTTGTTGTTACATTACTGGTTTTAGCTAAGTTAGCACCAGGCTAACGCGTGTAAAGTTGTCTTTGATGGCGGTGGGTTAAAACTTGGGTTTATGTTTCGTGCAGGGGCCGGTGGTGGGAACAGTGATGTGCAGTGGTGCTTTTCCCAAGTCAAAGGAGCGATAGACGATGATGTCGCTGAAGGTAAGTCCATGTGGTCACTGAACTGTTGCTAACCTGCACTGTCTGATTGGCATCATGTGCATGGATGTTTTGAAGTTAGCTCTAATGCTACACTTTCTGTTGCAGGTATCTATGCATATCATGAAAAGTTCTATGAGTGATTGCTATTTTAGAGCATTAACCTGTTTGCACTTAAGTAAAAGGGTCAGTGGTGTGGCACACTCTTGCTGATAGTCCAGTAACTTAGGCCTGTTACAGACTGATAAAACTG
Organism: Siniperca chuatsi; assembly: GCF_020085105.1. Classification (NCBI taxonomy): domain Eukaryota; kingdom Metazoa; phylum Chordata; class Actinopteri; order Centrarchiformes; family Sinipercidae; genus Siniperca; species Siniperca chuatsi. The sequence goes on along the minus strand of NC_058046.1, from coordinate 13,424,177 downwards.
GCGGACGGCTGAGAACATTCATCTGTTTTTGCTGCAAAATGTCAGCAGTCACTACTTTTACAATTCCTCAGTGTATTTGTCCATTTGTAATGTAATATTTGCATGCTTGGGAGTGAAATGCCTATCATAATTGAATAGTCGCAGATTTTACCTCTGCAGGACAAGGGCGTTTCGTAAATAAGTAGGAAGTTACTGAAGCAGTGCATTTTTTATTTGATTGAGCAATCAGTTTGCTTGAGTTCAACGTCAGATATGTTATACACAGAGTGCATTTAATGTCCCACTTTCAAAGGGTCTGATAGGCCAAGTTAAAATAAAACTTTGCCACTTAGCTCTGTCGGTATCTAGCCATGCAGATGGTCATATATTTTGAGACTCAATATAATTGGAGGTGAAGGTAATGTTGTCCTCAAAGTATCACAAAATGACATGTAATGAAAGCCTTCACAGCAAAGTGTCTTTACAGAAACAATGTATTGGTTACCTAGGATAATCCACATTTAGGACAGATTTCATTGAACTATTTTCTACCAAGTAGTAGTTCTCAATACATTTATCAAGTTTTTACTTCCATAGATACAGCCGCCCCTTTTCCCATTGTACAATTAGTAAATTCACAAGTACCCTAAGCACGTACAGTACACAGTGGACTTATTTGTGTGTAAAGGACTACACAGTTGTTTACAGTAATTTTTTCCTGAGAACAAGTATAAATGTGAGCCTCTCCAGTTCATAGGTAGGAAGCTTATGCTTACTACAATAGTGTAGTAGTTTTGTCTCCTACAGAAATACTCTCCTTCACTCTGCACTCTTTTGCTGTATATGACAGTTTGTATGGAGTCAGGTCGTATCAGGCACTTTGTGTGCTGTGTTAAGAGCGGAACAACACCATAGTCTATATTAAGGATTGCACTAGCTCAGAATAGTGCCAGCCTGTAAACAGTGATTGATTGTTGTGTTGTAGGATTTGATGAGAATGCTTGTCTTTGAAAAGTGCTGATGGCAAGTTTTATCCCCTCCTAAGAGTGTTTAGTAGACTTTTAGTTCCATTGCACTATTCAATTCAATTTTATTTTATATAGTGCCAATTCATAACTGAAGTTATCTCATTGCACTTTTCCTATAGAGCAGGTTCAGATTTACACAACAGGCTCCCTACTACAGTAACAAATTACACTCGGGGGGGGTGCTAAGTTTATTCTAATTACACTACCTTTATTGACAGCTGACATCATATCGACCGTTGAATTCAACCGCTCTGGGGAGCTGTTAGCCACTGGGGACAAGGGGGGTCGTGTTGTCATCTTTCAGCAGGAGCCAGAGGTAAGCTTTGGTGACTCATCTGACTAAACTAAATGTGTACAAACAGTGCAATCATTGTTTTTCACATTCAATAAATTAATAACTTGGTCAAGCTGGTTGTATATTTGACTGAATTCAGAATTGAACCTGAAAATACCATTTGAAATGAACAAACCAAACACTATGTGGCCTCTGGTCATACATGAGCTGAAACGCTGACTCTTGCTCTCAGCATCTATTTCTATCTTTAATACTTGAACTTAACTCTGATCTGCTGGCTGTCATTGTTTAGAGTAAGAATCAGCCACAGTGTCGAGGAGAGTACAATGTTTACAGCACCTTCCAGAGCCATGAGCCTGAGTTTGACTACCTGAAAAGCCTTGAGATCGAGGAGAAAATCAACAAGATTCGATGGTTGCCTCAGCAGAACGCAGCACAGTTCCTTTTGTCTACAAATGGTTAGTAAACCACTGTATTCTCATTAGCAGCAAGTGTGATTTGGTGATATTTAGCTAGTATAAACTGAAACCTTTCCATCTGTCCTCTGGAGACACCATTTGGCAGCAAGTAATCTAAATTTACACAGTTTCTTCTGTTACTGAATATGAGTTTTTCGTGATCTCTGCTATTTTTCATTGGCAGACAAAACCATAAAGCTGTGGAAAATTAGTGAGCGTGACAAGAGACCAGAGGGCTACAATTTGAAGGAAGAAGATGGGCGATACAGAGATCCCAATACTGTCACAACACTACGGGTGTGTAAAAATTGCTTTATCGCTGTCTCGATAATGATGAACATGTATGTATTATTAATTATGTCGTTATTAACTGTTTTAATTTGCCTAGTTTGTAATTGTAAGCTATAGTTCTGTAGTTACTTTCCATCCTTTCCTTAAATGAATAAATCAAGGTAATGAATTAAAACTGAAATATGTTTAGCTTGGTTACAAGTTATTTGAAAGCCCAATACCCTATGGGTGTGTACAGCATCCTATTACCCCACATGGACGGAAGTATAGTAGAAATCAGTCTGCCTTTAATGAAGCGTTTTATAAAATTGGGACCAATTGTGTTGCACTTTCAAAAGCTTATTAAATTTTAATTATTTAAAACAAAGGTGAAGTATTGTATACTTTCTCCTCGCCATTGTCCCCCAGTCGTTATGGCACTGTCTGTGACAACTTGTCAGTTGTTTTTTGATTCATGCCGACATTCAGCAGACATTGACTTGTCTTACCAGCAAAAGCACGGATGTAACTAATAACATTAACAATTCATTCCTGCAATTACTGCAATGCAGCAATTCATCTTATTAGCTACACCTTTGTTTGACAAGTCATAGTGTCTGCTCTCAAAAAGGTCTAGTCTTTAACTGGTCATGTGCATCCTCCAGTTTGGGAAACACTGATCTATATTTATTGAATAGTTTCCAAATATAGACTCAGTTTAACAGACTAGCCTGTTACACTGAGGCTAGACCATTAACAGTTACTGTTTGCGTCAGTATTAGTGGAACCTTTTTCTTTTTTCTTTTTTTTTTTCTACCAGCAAAATCCCCAAAATGTAAAAATATAGAATATTGCCAGACTTATGCAATAACCACATCTGTCTGCCTCTTCACCAGTGCTACAGGAACAGTTTAGGCCAATTTTTGTGCCTGGTGGGAAAAATCCTTTTTTTTTTTTTTTTTTTTTTTTTTTTTTTTTCCCATAAAAAATGTGATTTATAAATTAGAGGACAATTTGATGACCACACAATCTACTGTATTTTCTCTGAAAATAAAGTGACACTAGCCCTGCTCCTCTCCTCAGGTACCAGTATTCAGGCCCATGGACTTGATGGTGGAAGCCAGCCCTAGACGAGTGTTTGCGAATGCTCACACCTACCATATCAACTCCATCTCTGTCAATAGTGATTGTGAGACATACCTGTCTGCAGATGACCTGCGCATTAACCTGTGGAATCTGGAGATCACTGATCGCAGCTTTAGTATCCTTTTGTTGTTTATTTCCATGCAGTCACCATCTTCTATAGGTCTTGATGTAATTCATTAGTTATTCCCATAGACTTTAATTATCACTCCTGTGGAAGAAAGGTGTGGCATAGCAAGACAGTACTGGAAAATTCAACCTTTCGAGCTGATACAAATGTCTTCCATGGGTTTTTATGATTGAGCGTTTTAGTTTCTAAGCAGTAACTGTTGTTTGGAAATGTTTATTTGTTATTGGTGTCCAGTTTGATTAAGAAAAAGTGGTCAAAGTTGCGGTCCATTTTAAGAGCACATAAGTTTGTGGGACTTTGATTTTTCCTGAATATGTCCAATGTGAAATAATGAATGGTATGTCCTGGTTAGTTTAGTTCTTTCCTTTGCTCTGACTCACTATCAGATTATGATGCATCCTGTTCACCTGCCCACCACACATCAGTCAAATTGGACACAGGCTGTGCGTTACTCCGTTCCTGCAACAACACTGAAACCCACTACATATTAAGACACTTTTTTCGGATCCATGTTAAGTCAGTAGATTACCCTATCCTATTGATTCTATAGGCTTTTGTGGCTCTGTGCTGGTGTGTGTGTGTGTGTGTGTGTGTGTGTGTGTGTGTGGAAAGATAAAGTAGTCACTTGTGTTTTAAGGCAGACGAAACAGTTAAAAAAAGGAAAGAATTTCATTCGTGTGCAGTGGTGTCTACCACAGTGTCATATTTGATACTACCACCAGATGTCCCCAAAGTAAGGAATTTTCAACTTCTACACATAGTGGCTCTAACATAGTTTTAAAAAGTTAAATGTGTAAGTAGTAAAATGTCAAAGTAGTTTTTAGTGTAGAGAAATGTTTTGGTTCTAAATTGAGCTGACCACATGACTTTCTGTTGAGAAATCTGTTGTGTCCTCACTCTCTAAGGGAGCGGTAAATTATGTACCAGCCAAATGCTACTTGCCATTATAAGTGCATTCACAAAATAAAGGCAGTGTTGATGTTGACACCTGAGTAGTTCAGAGCACCTAGATTGCAGATGATTTGTAGATGGCATTCTGAATGCTTAATCACAGAGAGGGAAGTATTTTCTGACTAGAGAATTATTCCATTATACCACTTTTATAACAAGATCTGCCCAGAGCCATGCAATACATTTTGGGCCACTGGGAAAATGGCAATGGAAAGCTATGTTTGTACATGTTTAAATAATAAAAAAACAAACAAACAAACAAAAATTTCTTTAATTTCTGAAGGATTTCTTAAGTTGAGGAAATGTCTGTTTAGCCCTTCGACCTTAACCTCACTTCTTCAGATATTGTTGACATTAAGCCAGCCAATATGGAGGAGTTGACGGAGGTGATCACAGCAGCGGAGTTCCACCCCAACCAATGCAACACTTTTGTCTACAGCAGCAGCAAGGGCACCATCCGCCTGTGTGACATGAGGGCATCAGCACTGTGTGACAAGCACGCCAAACGTAAGTCAATTTAATTTGTGTTGTGTGCCTGCAGGGAAACTGTTGAATTCTGAGGTGTGCCTGTGGTATGCCTAAGGAAAGTGTATGATAGACAATGAAATTAGAATAGGTAAATTTTTCAGTGTGCTCGCTTTAGTAGAAAGAGAGTGCTTAAATGCATATCAAGAGCCTAAAAATCCCTGATTGACCAGCTCCAATTGTGAGGCCAGTCTTTCTGTAAATGGCAGTGGTATCTTTATCAACCAACATGCATGTTGATGAAAATGGCGTTCAAATCACAGACACCTGTGTGAGCTTGAGAGTCTTGTGAAAGGTTGTCAAATACCACAAAATCAACAAGTACACACTTTCCCAAAGACAAGTCTAATTAGCTACACGCCATACTCCTGTGTCAGCTCAGTCTTGTGAAAGCAGACAGTTGTGAAAGCGACATGGAAAATGACAATCTTCGTTTAGACAACCATTGCTCATAAAGAGTTATACAATGCAAGTTGCAGCAGGAGTAGCTAAATATGTTGAGATTTAATATGTGCACAGAATTTAAAGGAAGGTAGGAACCTTTAAAAAAAAAAAGTTAAGATTCAGTCTTTAGTTTCTATGGCAGTGTATGGGAGTTTGCCAGTGCTTTCCCCATTATTTATGGGTCAGAGCTCCAAAGCTGCTACTTCTCTCTTAGAGAAAGCAGGCTCGAAGAACCATATGTATGTATTGTGTTTGCCAAAACTGTGGTACTGTGAGCACAAACAGACCATGAGTGCGTCCCTGCAGTGACCACACTATTAAAACTGAGTATTATATGTTGCCACATTAAATTAACATAGCTATATATATATATATATAAAGTGTAGCCTGTCATTGCAATTAATAGCAGTGTATACTAATGAGATGCATCCTTTTCTCCTTTTTTTTAAAATTTTTTTTATTTAAGTGTTTGAAGAGCCAGAGGATCCAAACAATCGTTCGTTCTTTTCTGAAATCATTTCATCCATCTCGGATGTAAAGTTCAGCCACAGTGGACGCTACATGATGACCCGCGACTACTTGTCTGTCAAAATCTGGGATCTCAACATGGAGACCCGGCCAGTAGAGACATATCAGGTCTGTAACTGTCCCCATACTGAGACAAAAGTAATGCTCATCAGTTGTTTTTCTGCACATTGTAAGGCCTGCCATCATTGTACTGTCTCTCCACAAGAGGAGGGGTGTTTTACAGAAGTCATGATCAAAATATTCTTTTGCTATGTTGTTTTCACTCTTACACAACTGTTAATTATAACTACAACAGCTCTTCATCACTTTCTTTTAACAGGTGCATGAATATCTCAGGAGTAAGTTGTGTTCACTCTATGAGAATGACTGCATCTTCGACAAGTTTGAGTGCTGTTGGAATGGGAACGACAGGTGAGTATCTATTATATGCGCAACCTGATATGCAAATGAAAAATTTGCATTTGAGAAAGGCATCTTTTGGTTTCTTTATCATGCCTGGGAATTCCCTACACATTCAATATGCATGATGCATGCGACTGTTTTGGGCTGACGACAGCAACACTGGCCTTATCAATTACTCTGGTTATCTGCTCAGTGCAGCGCATAAGGCTGCACATGATTTGCTTTGGGTGGCAGAAGGGTATTCTGTACATGCTCCTGGTAGTGGCTTTTCGATTCGTTATCCTTCATTATTATAATGTGGTTAAACCTTGTCTCTCTGCAGTGTTGTGATGACCGGCTCCTACAACAACTTCTTCAGGATGTTTGATAGAGGCTATCGGCAGGACGTAACCCTAGAGGCATCACGGGAGAACAGCAAGCCACGATCGGTCCTGAAACCTCGCAAAGTAAGCACAGGTGGGAAGCGCAAAAAGGATGAGATCAGTGTAGACAGTCTGGACTTTAACAAGAAGATCCTCCACACTGCCTGGCATCCTCTGGACAACATCATTGCTGTGGCCACCACCAACAATCTGTACATATTCCAGGAAAAACTGAACTAGCATTTGTTGAACCGCTCAGATCCCAGTTCCCGCTTGAGCCCCACTGCTCTGATACATTCATACAAATAATATGTCTGTCTTTGGCTAAAACCCGAAGGCTTGATATGATCTGCCCTCTTATGATTTTAGTATTGAATGTGACAAGACTTACTGTCAACAACAAACAGTGGCATTAACACAGTGCATCCACGCAGACCATCACAACCACATTTCCATATATATATATATATATATATATATATATATAAGAATTATAAACATGTATATCTGAGTCCAGAATTTGGGATTTAGTTTCATGTTTTTTTTTTCCATTAGGAGCACTCCATTTACAAAGCTACCGTAGCAACTCCACTACATCCCAAACCAAAAGGAAAATGTGTTACACATATTTGGCTAGTTGGTTTCCATATTATTTTGTGCCATTGTGACATGATTCATTTGTATGTCATAGCTACCACTTGTTTAAGTTTTTGTAGCTACCATGTTTTATTAGTTTGAATAGGACATTTTTTCTACTGTTGATACATCTTTCTTTCACCAAGTTCCTTTTTGTACTGGCCTGAAACACTGCTAATGCAAGTTGTCAACACTCCATATTTGCCCTAAGTATTTGTCAAGTTGCCAAGTTCCTTCTTTCCTAATGTACAGTACGGTTATGCTGTTAAAAGGACTATTCTAGTGTTATATCATGTTTTAGTTCATTCTCTACAAATAATGTTACTAACTTACTGTGTAATTTCTAGTTAATGGGCAAAAACATTTAAAAACAAAACACCAGAGTCGTCCTTTAACATGGACACAAGAATGGCGTGCACACACATTCGTCACGTATTGTGGTTTAGGAGTTGAATGGGGGCTAATCATGCCAAAGTAACCAGTCCTATACACTCTAAGGTTATATTCCTTTAAAGCTGTCTTGCCCCTGGTCAGACTGGACATGTGTGGGCCACCATATAACGCTCAGGACAAAAGCTTATATACGTGGAAGGCCATAATGGCGTGATGTAGCTTAATTCTCTCATGGTCTGTGTCACAAAAACTTGAGTGCCGCTACCAGCTTCCCCACAAAGCCTGTTGTGTTGTTGCAGATTGATCAACCGCTTTACCCTCTGGATTTGTAGAGGGATTTTTTTTTGTGGGTTTTTTTTTTTTTTTTTTTTTTTTTTTTTTTTAATGATGTTTTGTACTGTACCTGATGATAAAAGAAGAAGAATCACTATAGCTGATTTATTTTTGTATAAATTAAGGCAATAGGATTACAGTCTGATCACTGTAGTTTCTTTAGCTGTCTGTCTCAGACTGATTGTAGATGGCAGGTTGCCTGGTCAAGTCACCTTTTTGTCATGACTTTGGGATATTTTGTTTATTCTGGCGGGTATTTCTTTAAACGATAGAGACTTTTTGTGACATCAAGGAAATGTGTTTCTCATGTGGGATGTCCAAAGAAGTATTTTCAGGTGTCAGTACCTCTGTAGTCTTAAGCACTATAACAGGTTTTTTTTTTGTTTTTTTTTTTTTTAATTTGGCTGACTGTAACTGCTGTTTATGTAGAACTTTATTCGGATGCTTCTGAGTTAGATTCAGGGTTCATTTTGATCTTAACGTTCTGTTTTTGTGCCATGGTTTTGTTTATGATCATTTTGCTCGCTGTGAAAGCATAGGGCCTTGTGGGTCTAAATGGGAAAGGCATTTTTATCAACATGTGATGTTAAAACTGTTAATCAAGTTCTCTCTAAAGCTAGTCAAGTCAATTGACTAGGCAGAGTTACTGATTTTGAATTATTGTATGAAATGTCTTCTTCTGCATCACAGGAGAAGACTGACTTGTTTATTTAAAAAGGAGAATTTGTGAAGCACTTGGTTTGCAGACGATTGTTGTATGGAAGCGGCCATTAATGAGTGTATTGAATATGGGAAAATACTTCAAAAAATGAACTCTGCTGTTTCTCTGCTACACTTTTGCTTCAGTCACATGCTGCCAATTCTCTTCTGGAGCAAACAGGTTGATTATAGTACAGTTTTCCACTTCATTGATGTTACTTTTTGATGACAGATTAAGCCATTGAATCAGGGCATGAAGCTTATTGGTCCACTGGATCATATTTATGTAAGTTAATGTGTCACTACCTACCTAGAGAACTGATTTCTAATCACTAGGATGCCACCAAAATAGCCACCCATCTCCATACGGTGGTGTTAAGCTACTGTTGAGTCTCAGGGCTCTGGGTAATGTCCTTTTTAGTAATGAGATGCTTATTTTGCAACCTTTTTTCAAAAACAACTTTTCTTTATTGTCTAATGCAAGATTGTGTGAGGGTCATTAGTTATTTGCCTCATGTCATATATGTATAAACATGTATAATGTGACACCTTTTTCCCATTCCACACCAATCAACAAGGAGTGTTGTCCATTCAAAATATGAGATCAGTGATCAGCCTTGTCCTGTCATTCATCCAAAGGAAGCATTCACTCAATAACTGTTCAATAACTATTGTTCCAACAATCAGGAAGATGTGAGAAATGTTTGAAAATGCAAAAATCTGTATAAAAAGAGTATTAGATCAGAATTGAAATGTTTTCTTTTTGAAAATATCTTGTGAGGTACCATTGGCTTTTTAAAAAATCCCGTCTTTGCAGACACAGCAGAGATGGTCATCACAGACTGTACGAGTGTCAGAGCATTATTAAATTAAAAAAAAAAAACAGTTGCTCACATTCATAAAAAAATAAACAACTAACCAATAATCTTTCACTCTTTCACTTTCCCCTCATATTGTCTTCATAGCTTTTGTTCAAGGCTATGGTGTAAACCACAAAGACATTTAGAAGAACCCTTATGCCTTTCTTATAGCATTAAAAAGAAATAAGATAATCAAGTATGTTTCTTGAACTTTCTGGCATGCCAGACAGGAGACTGCTCAGGGGAATTTACCGCTGCTCTGTGATCAAAACCTTGTACCTTCAAAAAAAAAAGCAGCTTTTCAGGACTTTATTAAAAACTACCTTATTTACAGGTAGGTTTTTGAAATTCAAGTTGCTAGAATGGTTTTTGAACATGAACCTTGGGTCAACAAAACTTGCCCTACATACAAAGGATCATGAAATCTCAAGGAAACTGTCTAAAATGAAGTTATAAGGTTTACCCACTTGAAGCAGCGTTATATACATGTCTAATGTATCACAGGAGTTCAAACAAAATGCACTTTTTATTTTTGTGAATTTCTTTAATTTGTATGATTTTGTTTATTTCTTTTAAGGGGCTCTTGAATAAAGATTGTAGGAGAGTTTTGGTGATCTGTTTGGGGGGAAAAGAACTACAAAGGGTTCATTGTACAGCAATGTTTGTCTTTGTCAAATGGAATAAAGTACAATTTAGATGAAAAGTAATAAAGAATTTCAAACCTGAATTCTGAATAAAATGACCATACTACTTTATGGTTTATGTATGGAAGATAATGTGCTGTAAATGTAAAATGATCACAAATAGAAGCTTTGTTAAGATATGATTTTTGTTATTGTAGAGCTACAATTAAATTGAATTACAAAACTAAGCCTGACATACTGTTTATAAATTAATAAAAGCATTTTAAAACATGGCTAGGCTTATTTTAGGCCTATTTCATCACCAAGGCAGAGTTGCTGCAGTGCTTTCAAAAGGGCAAAATATTTACAAATCCCTACAGTGGTGCCAGACAGTGCTGCTAAAATGATTGTCTAAGAATGTAGTTACCACTGCACATCACTGGGACCCCTCTGACCATGATGACTTCTCCAAGATTCAGATCTCAGGACCCGAGAGATACCACTGATGAGTCAATTTGACCATTAGCAAATAATTTTCCAACATTGTATATAGTTTTATGACAGCAGTCTGCACCTGCTCCACCTCACTCCACCTCAACCCTCTTGGGCTCAATACCCAGCATTAGGAACAGGTTGATAGTACAGGTGTGGAGGGCAGAAGATTACCTGAGTGCTGTCTCTTTCTGTTAAACCTCACATGTGCTTGTAACCCAATGCTTATCACTGTGATAGTATGAAAATACATCATCTGACATTTATTTATCTTCCTGCAAAAAACAAAACAAAAACATCCAATTCATTATACACCAACAAGACCCATGCTCTACAAATCCACAGGAAACACTGCTAATGGATATGCCTGCCTCCCCACATTAATAGTTTAAAAAGTCCAGCCAACATAGCACTTATTTGAAGAGTGATAGGGGCCAGCCTTACTACTATCATCAGTCCTCAAACCCTGAACAAACTCAGATGGCTCAGGAAGAAAGAGAGTCCACCCACACATCAGCCAGGACTTAATGATGGTGTAAATGGACCTTGTTTCATTCATAAAAATTATATCAAACTTTTGGACTTCTTTCTTTTATCACTTTTTTTGCGTACATGCACAAGATTGTTGAAACTCAACACCAGTCTTGCACTTTTCTGGCTATTATGAAAATGAAATAACAAAAATTGGCCATCGCTCATCTAGAGCCTGCCTTTAGGCTCTTATCTGTCTGTGGTCTGGACTCTGGACAGAATTAGCGCCTGCGCACATCGTAGTTTGTCTGCGTGTCATGTTGATGAATGCTGAAACAGGGTAGTCAACATGTCCACCGCTGCTGCTCAACGAAACAATAACGAAGAGCCCGGGCTTCACGGTACGTACTGCCGTGTGTTTTTCCGTGCTCCACGGGACAAAGGCTACTGTAGATATTCTTAATGAGTGTGTGTGTGTTTTTGACAATATTTGCGTAATGGAGATTTTATTGTAAAAGTTACATCGGGTACGGTATTGCCTCTTCTTCTGGGAGGGGTGGAGGGTGATGTTGTTTGACGTCACCGCAAGCCAGCCAATTGCGTTGTGATAAATGTTTGATTGATGGAATGGCAGCCAATCACGTACACGAGTCGGCGTAGGCGGGCTTTAGCCAAAATGAAAACAAGTTTGGGACAATAGACGAATAAATGTTGCTTTTATTTGCGACTGTTATTTATATTGTCTGATAATGGGTCATATCACTCTCACTCCTTGTGCAGTTGAGTTGCCTTTTTATTCAACAGACCACAGTGTTCGTAAATATAAATTCTACAGGAAGACAATGGTAGGATGTTAGCTCTAGTGCCTGCATACTTACAGCTCTGAAAACACATGTAAAACACTAAACTGGCAAAATGTGTGTTCAGACTTGACTCGATAAATATTTTCTCTAAGGAGTAAAACATTAATTCGCAAAACCGGGACGTGCGCTTTATGTGTAACAACACAACAGCTGGAACAGCGACATGTCTGGGCAAATTGTCTCACACTGCACTCCACCGTTATGTAAGGCTCTCACATGAGAGCAGCATGACAGACTCGTCTGTAAATGTGCACTCGGTCATGCATACGCGCATCGTCGAAATATATTATATTTTAGTTTTAGCAAGCCCAAAACGTGGGGGGAAAAGCGTCTCGTGTTATCACAAGGTTTACATTATGTGCTCACCCAAGCCCGCTAGCCGTAAGACATTACATAACCTTCTCCTGTCTGTGTTTGTGGGGCAATGGCACGCAGAAATGCATGCTATCATGGATGCACTGCACAGCCAGTTCATTTGAATGCACAGTGTCAGTGGTGCAGGAAATGTAGGTCAACTGTTTCCATTTGAAAGGAGACAGAGGTGTGTTTCTGTGCGGTATACAATCTGCTGTTAGCACTTTACCACAACAAGCGTAATTTCCATTCCTTGCCTCCTCTTGACCTTTGTGTTGACAAGGCTCTTGGGTAGAGCTGGAGCTGAATGGAAACACAGGGGCCCAGGGCGTGCAGACCAACCTGCTAATGACACCCGCTGCAGACCAAATAAATGCAAATGCTGACATGAGTCAAGCTCTGCAGACCTTGGAAGTGGTGCCTGAGAGTGATGAAACCCTGATTGGAGGACTAGAACATGTGCCGTCATCCTCCTCTATCCACAATGGAGACATGGAAAAGATCCTCCTGGATGCACAGCATGAATCCAGCCCGAGTAGCTCCTCCTGTCATAGGTAGGAATGGAGGCCATTATATGCTCTTTAAAGCTCAAATAAATGTTGGCTGTTACATGTTTGTTTTTCATCCCAACATGTTGTCTCAGTCCTCACAGGCCACCAAGTCCAGATCAGGATGAAGGTCAGATAACTTTTGATGTGGAGATGCCCAGCCCAAGAGGCAGTCAGGTAAAACAACATATTTAACTCTAAAGTTCAAACCCTTTTAAAGTCTTTTCATTACCCTTAAACTTAATTGCTTTACCTCCACATTTGCAGTCAGAGGAAGATGGTCCAGAGCAGGACCGAGAGGAAGACATCCTGCTGAACAAAGAAGTAGACTGGGTCTCTGATTGGTCCAGCAGACCAGAAAACATTCCACCAAAGTAAGCAGACTATCATCTCCAGAATCATTCAATAATAACAGTTCAGGATATTGAAATCATTTTGCATTAATTGGTTGATTGATTATTCCTCTCAGGGAGTTCCACTTCAGGCACCCTCGACGTTCAGTATCTCTCAGTATGAGGAAGAGTGGAGTCATGAAGAAAGGTGGCATCTTCTCTGCTGAATTCCTCAAAGTCTTCATCCCTTCCTTACTCATCTCCCACATCCTCGCTCTTGGCCTTGGGTATGTTCATGCAGTTCTATCTCCATGCAGGGATGTAATGCACGGCTTGGCTTTGAATTGAAAAAGTAAAATTTTCTCCGCCTGCACTGGTGTTTTTTACTTGCTTGTGCCAGTTTGGTATTTTAGTGACTCACCATGAGCCATAGGAGAGGGTCAGTACAGGCTGTGCCTTTGTCAATTTATCAGTGCACTGCTATTTTGGTGTCCAAGATGACTGCAATTCATGTATCTGATGCCTGTCTGCTCAGACCTGGGCCTCATTTATAGAACAGTGAGAGTGGTAGAAAAGGTTTCAGTCGTAGTCATCTGGACACTGTTTTCAGAATCAAGACGTTTCAGCTCCCATCCGGAAGTCATTCTCAATTGTGAAAATGGTCTGAGAACTCAGAAATTTAAGTTACTCTGTGTTGCTTAAGCCCTGCCCTCAGGAAGGAGTCTTTCTGAGTGTCTGCTGTCTACACCGTCAACAGTGAAAGTGGTTAATTTCAGCAGCTCTATGGCACACTCTTCAACTAACCACACCTGAATAGTGAACCTTTTCCTCAATGCGCTAAAGGTTTAGGAATTGAGTAGGAACCAGCGACTGCGGGAGTAGCTACTGTCACCTGCAAGTCATAACTGTTCGTTGAGATATCCTACTACTACTACTACTATGACTACATCATTAGTGTCAGCATTGACATTTCTCACTGTTTCCAAAATGTCTGTATGCATTATCCTATTTGTTTTCAACTGGTTTGATTTCGTGCATTTTCTGGATTTTTTTTTCTAGGGTGTACATTGGGAAGAGAATTGCCACAGCCTCCACCAGCTCTTACTGAATAGCAGATGAAGCAGTGCCTGGATGTTCTCCTGTCTCCAAGTCTCTCAACCATCCTCCTGTAGTCAAGCTGTCTCTCTGCATCTATTGTGCGCCCACATTTCTTTTCCAATCAGCATTAAATTCTGTCACATTGTAGATGTAGTTATAGAGTTATATAGACATGACGTAATGTGTTTGCACTCCATCACATTTTGACACAGGGCAACATTGTACCCAGCAGTTGTCACCAACTTGAATCCAGTAGATTACAGTCCCTGTTAGAGCTGGAATATATTATTCATCCTGTTCAACTCAAAAATATGTGACAAGGATTTGATGTCAGGTGGTTTCATGGTTAAAGTTTCTCCACTTGTTTTGATGTTATATCATGATGAATCTGACCTTCTCCCAAGCTGCATCTCTCCACTGGTGTATCAGTAGGCAGAGTGTATGAACCAAAAATATGCGCCATATCTGCAATACAAACAAATTGAATTGGCACTGGGAACAGAAAGGACTTTTATCGCCTTAACCTTTTAGACTAAACATTCAAGGTGCAGTTATTTGGGGGGGACAAATGATGCTGCACAGTGGGATTTGTTTTTAAATTCCACACATTTTGGAGAATAGAAGTTGTATCATGTTGACTCCTGAGGGTTTCTTTTAAAAGCTTTGTTTTCATGAAGGTTGGAAAGCTTAAACATTTATCTAGTATGTAGCTCCAAAATTTTACAGAGGGGTTGTTTGAGTACCTATGCTAGTGGAACCTAGGCTGGATGGCAAGTTACCAGGCCATATGCTATTTTCATTTCTTTTTGCCTACATATCTAATTCTTTAACATAACATAGCAGCAATGGCAAAGTGCCAAATTTGTATCTTTCACCACTGCACATTGGTGATTTATCTTAGACCGTTTTTATTTTATTTTCAGATATGTTTAGATATTTAAAGATGTAGATGTGAAAAATAATTTAAGCTGTGATCTGCCCCATGTACATCTTTTGACATTGTATCATTTGTTTATACATTGATATTAATGCCTATTATATAATTGTTATTATATAGCATTGTGGCAGTGTATGTAATGTGTTTTTCCTGTTGTTTAATTTGTGAAGCGTCAGTGGCAGAAACCACCAGAGGAAGGTATTTCCTGGGGCCTCATTTCAGAGTGTTATCTGACTTTTATATAGATTACACTGCAATCATTTCACACAATATAAACAGTAAACAATGTACTGTGTGTGTGTGTGTGTGTGTGTGTGTGTGTGTGTGTGTGTGTGTGTGTGTGGAACTTCCAGAGTAAGTAGAGGAGCATTTCCTGAAGAAAATGCATGTGATATCAGTATATTGATGCTGATTGGATGACTGGAGGATTCTTCTGTCTGTGTCTATAAATGGATGACATTATAGAGTCATGAAATATCATTGACTATAATGCACAGTATTGGCACTCAACAGGCATTCAGGCTTTAATGCATTATATAACTTATACTAACTCATAAACTACATGTCATCATAACAGGCTTATGTACAGTTGATCAGTGTGCAATACAGAGCATTTTGGAATTTGAATAAAGTTTGTACTGTATACTGTGGCTGAGATATAAATAGAAAGGTGGAGGATAGAAATCCACAGACATTAATGCATTATTTAAGTCATAATAACTAATAAAATGCACATATCATCATTATGGGCTTACTGAGCAGCAGTGAGCATTGTAAAATTTGAATGGTCTTTGTACTGAATACTGAGGCTGAGACAAATACATTGTTGTCTATGGAAGTTAATTTTCTAAATTCATGTCCTTCCCTTCTAATTTAGGTAAGGCTTAAACTCCTCCATCTTAATATCCCTGAACTCATGTGGTAACCTAGGTATTTCAACATGACACAATCAGTCCAAAATAAATTATATGTTACTTACTTATTCATGTTAGTAGCTAAATCTTTTTAAAGAAGCTTCAAAACATCTACACGCATTTGTAACCTTTTTTAAATCCAGCAAAGATTGACTGAGAGCAACGCTCTTTTGGAAGCAGCCCAGTACATCCACAGTGAGTGGGCCATTGAGCAGCTCAACCGTTTGAGGTTAAGGCTCTTGCTCAAGGGCTCCTCAGTGGTAATGACAGAGGCGCGAGTGCCACTGTTTCACTTTCCCCACCCAGATTTATCCTGATGGTTCAGGGATCACATCGGCAACCTTTTAGTCACAGGGCAGGCCCAACCTGTTCTAGACCAAAGACATCCCAAATCGTACCTCTAGAAAGCATCTCTTTTCTTTGCTACTTGTACATGGTCCTTTCTTCATTGTTAACAACAATGAAGAAGTGATGAGGGGCAACGTTAAATGGATGTGATGCAATTTTTAGTTGCTTCTAATTCTAATTGTTTGCATACTTGCATCCCTTTGACTCGCACATTTTAGTCTAGCCCATTGTGTTCCATCAGAGGTCAAATTTAACCTTTTGATTGCATGTACAATATTGTCGCCTTTGTTTTCAACCTGAAAGACCAAGCGTTGCTTGTTCATAGGCAGGGCAGGGTCCTGGTTAGTGTCAAGTATTATATCAGATTTTATTCCATCAGTGCTAAGTAGCAAGGACCTAGATTTCTGATTGTTATCATATTGGAAACATGACATTAAAGTGTAACATTGCTCACAGTGGTATATAGTGTTTTGATTCTTTCCAACTATATATACAGTAATTAAAGGTTTATCCATGTCAGAAACAACTATTAATGTAAGTTATAAGACAAATTGTGTGCCCAGGGCAAAAGCTCATCTTATGTGACTGATCTGACACAGTAAATTAAACATGTGATGCTTAACCTGTTTGCCCCAAACTGATGATAACACATGAAAGAAACATGGAGTTATAGCGGAGCTGGGCGGGGCAGTGCGCATGCGCGGTTCCTCTTTGTGGCCCTTCTCTTGGTGCTTGTCTGGTCTTCAAGGACCCATTCTAGCAGCAAATTCAGGCGTAGGACTGTTAGGCAAACTACTCATTAAAAAGCATTTGTTAGGCTGCACTACTTATTATCGACAGACATTGTCAGATAGGCACAGATCACCCAGGGCGTCGACTGGTCAACAAGCAGAGCATCCATTCATATTTTCATTGGCAGCTGAGGTTTTCCAGTCTAGCTAGCTAGCGTTAGCCAAGAGGCAGGGGACAGTTGTGTCAGAGGCATCTTCAAAATGTCGGGTTACCAAGGAAAGAAGAACATTCCACGAATTACAGTGAGTATTGTTTCAGTACTTGAAAAATATTACATTTATTCGTCAGTGGTGGTGTGTTTTTTTTAACGTGAGGTGAGCCTCAGGATTAAACCAAAAGCTAGCCAACGCTTAGCTGTCGTGTCCATTCATTTACACTGACGCTGTCACCAGCAGCAGCCCTGCTTCAGCTCCACATACTGACAGCCTGGGGTGAATAATGATAACCAGCCAGTGGGTTTGCAGCAAGCGCTTTCACAATTCCTCATTTGGAGCTTGAGTAGTATTTTTCCGTGTAATGAACAGGTCTTTGCTCCTTTCGCTGTCAGTAGCTGTAACGTTAGCTCTCCCTGCCAGCATCCTCAGCAATGTAGGGTGTAGTTAAACAGGTTTAGGCACAGGTCATCTCATCTTTCATCCTCTATCCCCTGACATCTATTTAGCCTGTCCTCTTTAGTTGTCTCTATCTTTTGGAGAATAAAAAAATGGAAAACTAGATTTTTGTACAATCTTCCAATGCTACAGTTATTTAACCCTGATTCTGTGATATACTGTTGTAAATTGGGATTTGATAATATAATGTCTGTTTTGCTTCATGATGCAGCTTTTTAACCAGAAAGTGCAGTATTAAGGGCCTACAGTAGGGATGCTGTGATGGTTAAAATAAGTAAAACCTCTTTTGTAAAGTAGGTCATTGGACAGCACCCATCCAAACCTTTTTCCCTAAGCTTTCATCAAGCAGCCCGAGTGCTGAAGCATATAGACAGCAACTGATTTTAAGTTTGATTATTTAACAAAACCAAACTGTCTTGTGAAATGTATTGGCTGAGGATCAGGCTCTGTTTTGTACAGACAGATATCTAGGTAGTTGTCAGGTCTCTCTCACAGGTCGAAGCAGAGTTAGAAACAACAGCCCTGACATCCCAGACACAACATGCAGACAGCAGTATCTCTGCAGCAGACCCCCAGGCCCTCCGACACACACAGTCAGACTCCACTTATTAGTTTGGAATGAAGTAGATAGTTTCTCTCTGCAGAGCTTTTAACAAAACACTAAGATCAGGCTTTGTCCCTGAACAACAGTAACTGAATTTGTTCACATCACGTTGTCTCCAGAGGAATGATAGCTGCTGTGAAGGTTGTAGTCATAGCTTCACAGTGATATAGGCAGGGTGGGTCTTCTTCATTGTATTCATTTGTACAGTCATATCTAGTACCACAATATCTAGACACAGTCAATTTTTCGATTAGTAGAATGGCAGAAACATAGTGATTATTTTGTCCGTTCATTAATTTTTTTTAGTCAATTAAAACAACAGTGATAATGAGCACACTCTTTGTCTTTGTTTATTTTTGAAGTTTATTTGGCTAATAAGACATTCATTGATATTTGATGATTTATTTGACATTTAAACAAAATAGTAAGGAATACATTAACTGATAATATGATCATCATTAATAATCACTTGTTGCAGCCATACAGTGATGCAATAATGATGATAATGCTGGAAAAGCAACATATTCTATTAATCATGATTATAAGCAGTGTCTCCTGTTTACCAGCTGCTTGCTTGTTAAGCTTTTAGTTGTGTCACGTGAAATAACCAGAGACAGTAATGTTTACACAACTTGGAAATAATGTTTTATTCATGCAGACTTTTGAGTATGGTACAGTCAGCTGTAACATACAGTAACTCTGTGTATGTGACACACAGATTTCCTACTTCCATTTATAGTTTAGCCTACGCTGCTTGACACTGGGCCCTTTCCTAAGTACATTCAGTTCTTAGTAATCAATTCAGTTTTATGACTTTTACATTACAGGATTAATCATGAGGGTCCGTTTTTACTGCAGAGAATATATATCCTCTACATTCTGATACATTCATTTAGAGAGTGAAGGACTAAAGCAGTTTTTGCACAATGAAAGCCATTTTGAGCTGAGGTATATGATGACCTCAGTGCACTTGTCGCTGACCACTCGGACACAGAGAGGACATAGGTTATGTGACCCACTTATAGGAGAGTAATGGCCTTGGGGATTGTGTCAATACAGCCACGACTTGCATACCTAATGCATCCCTGCTGTCCATGTCCACCCACTCTGCACATCAGAAACTGATGTGAGGTTTGCAGTAAACCAATTTTGTTTTCATTAGCTCTCCTTACTGTCTTCAGAGACCCCGGGAAACCTGTTGGAGAAGTAGGCCAGCCTACTACGCTCTCCTTTCATCTCATGCAGGTTGAGTTAATTGTGACACTCAAGAGTTTGTGTGCTCTTACTTGAGGGTTTTGATCAAGAATTGCTTCCTCCCTTCAAACGATGTGTCTATTATGTGTGAATAAATCATGTAGGATAACCCTAAACATCGTTTCCAACAACATTCTCTCTGCCTTAATAAAAGTCTTGTTGAATTCTCTGACCTAAGTGGGAGATACATTGAGCTAAATGAATCACTAAAGTTGGCCCAAGGTTCTTTTCTATTTCAGAAAAGTAACTTGTCTTTGAAATTGGTCATATTTACTGTTGAATTATGGAACTAACTATTAGCTACGAGGGATTAACAGAGATAATTTCTCGCTATTTTACTCTGCTCAGCAGGTGGCTAGAATGTTCTGTGGTTAATGGGTAATGTAAAACGCTGTCTCCTCCTTTCAGAGTGACCGTCTCCTCATCAAAGGAGCAAAGATAGTGAACGATGATCAGTCATTCTTGGCTGATATCTACATGGAGGATGGAGTCATCAAGTAAGTTCAATTTGAAGATTAGCAGGGCTACTTTTAAAACATTTTTTGTTGTAGCAATTCATGTGGGCTCCTAGCTCTTATAGGGGCCATATGACAAATGACAGAAAAATATATTTAATTATATCTACAAGAAGGCCAAGCACACCTATTACCTTGTTTCTCGGAATCTAGATTGTCTCTGTTTTATCAGGTTTCCTTCATTCTTTCCTGTATTTATTTGCTTTCATTTGTTTCCATCAGGCAAATAGGAGACAACCTCATTGTTCCCGGGGGAGTTAAGATCATAGAGGCTCATGGGAGAATGGTGATGCCCGGGGGTATTGACGTGCACACCCGATTCCAGATGCCTGACCGAGGCATGGTGGCAGCAGATGACTTCTACCAGGGCACCAGAGCGGCCCTGGCTGGGGGGACTACTATGATCAGTATGTATTATATCAGACAGATTTCCACATGTGTACACAGTAATCCTGTTGCAGGGATTATAACACTGCAGATGCGCCGTCAAGCATATGATTTAATTATGCAGTTTGCTTGTGCACATTAAGTCCAACCTGCTTGTTTGTGTGTTATAGTTGACCACGTGGTGCCGGAGCCTGGCATCAGCCTGGTTGCAGCTTTCAAACAGTGGAGGGAGTGGGCTGATAGCAAGTCCTGCTGTGACTATTCTCTGCATGTGGACATCACCGAGTGGAACAAAGGCACTCAAGAAGAGATGGAGGCCCTAGTGAAGGATCATGGTATGCAGTCAGCATAAAACATCCTAAACATCACTGAAGATGTTCAGAAACATTTCTCTGCCATTATGTTTGAATAAAAAGTGTTTCTCAGACATTGCATAGGGAAAAAAGTACTTTTTACAGACCATAAAACCGTAACAAAATGTTTCTGCTTTGTAATTTTTATCCTTTTGATTTTACTTTTCTCCTTCGCTCTGGGTTTTCCCTCTTTTGCCCTCTTTATTCCACCTTTGGCTGCTTTCTCTCATAAGTTTTCTATCTTCAGGTGTCAACTCTTTCCTGGTCTATTTGGCTTATAAGGATGTTTTCCAACTTTCTGACTCTCAGGTATGCTCTGCATGCTCTACTGAGCTGTCTGTCATAGCTTTTGTTTTTGAGGCTGTTAGATGTCTTTGGCGCAGATGACAGCCCTACAAGCTGACCAGTATATATCATTTTCTTTTAGATCTATGAGGTGTTCAGTGTCATCAGAGATCTTGGAGCCATTGCACAGGTCCACGCTGAGAATGGAGACATAATTGCAGAGGTAACAGAACCACTGATTAAGTCGGTCAAGTTTCAGCCGTCAGCAGTTATTGCCATTTTGTATTATAATGTTCTAATGTGGATTTTTTAGGAGCAGAGACGTATTCTAGAGCTGGGGATCACTGGCCCTGAAGGCCATGTGCTTAGCCGCCCAGAGGAGGTAAGACAGAGGACTGGTTTCTCAATAACTGTAGCCAAAAGACAAAAGGTTTTGTGATAATGTACTTTTAAGATAAAAATACGCAGAATACAGTATAGGCGAGAAGAGAGGCTGTCATCAGGCTGCTGATGAATCTGACTTGTGTGTCTGCAGGTGGAGGCTGAGGCGGTCAATCGCTCTGTCACCATAGCCAATCAGACCAACTGTCCCCTCTACATCACCAAGGTGATGAGCAAGACTGCTGCGGATGTCATTGCCCTTGCCAGGAAAAGGGGTAAGAAGACAAATTTAGAACTTTTTCCTTGCAAATTTACTGTAGACCTTCACCTGTGTCTGTCTGGCTGTCTGGCTTTCATTTTCTTTGCGCTGACATCATCCTGTCTACTCCTGTAGGTGCTGTGGTTTACGGAGAGCCCATATCTGCCAGCTTGGGCACAGACGGAACTCATTACTGGAGCAAGAACTGGGCCAAGGCGGCAGCCTATGTCACTTCTCCACCGCTCAGTCCTGATCCTACCACCCCCGACTACCTCAACTCTCTGTTGTCATGGTAGGTGCTCTGTGCCAGGACCTAAAGATAGCTGGAACACAATTTGACATGTGTTACTGCTTAGTGCTGCATTTTATTTTTACTCAGCTATACCTCTTTTTGGAGGAGGAACATTTACATACATGCACTTAATACAATGATAGAATATTAAATGTATCAAATAAATGACACTTATTGCACATATGAAGCGTGTGCTTAGTTTTCCTGCTTTCTATTTTATCTAGTGGGGACTTGCAGGTGACTGGTAGCGCTCACTGCACTTTCCAGACTTCTCAGCGTGCAGTAGGCAAAGATAACTTCACCCTAATCCCAGAGGGAACCAATGGCACTGAGGAGAGGATGTCCCTAATCTGGGACAAATGTGTGGTGAGCTTGATGCGACCCACTGTTCACACATTCCAAAAATTCCTCTCATGAGGTACTCTAGACCTTTGTGTATGTTTAGATGCTAGTATGCGATTTGTTGTCCTGTCCCAAAAGGTGACTGGCAAGATGGATGAGAACCAGTTTGTGGCAGTGACCAGCACAAACGCAGCCAAGATCTTCAACCTGTTCCCCCGCAAGGGCCGCATCGCTGTGGGGTCTGATGCCGACCTTGTGTTGTGGGACCCTGATTTCACTAAGATCATCTCAGCTAAGAGCCACAACCTGGTCAGATGGATACTTTGCCCGTTTTCACTCTTATACACAATGTCTTTAGTCATTTATGTGTCCTAGACATGTTGAGACCTAGTTTTTAAGATTGTATATGATGGGCTAACTCAGTGAATAGGAGCTTTAAGTACAAACACTGTAGCATAACCATTAAAAAAGTAAACTTACTTGCAAGTATAATCTAATGTAGACCTTATTTAATGTAAATTACAGTGAAGAGTGTCCTGCTGTGTCAAGGCAGGCAAAAATTACTTTTAGATGTATTGCTACATGATATCCAAGTGAAAATCAGTTTAAACCAGTCTGCTGATCAAATCTCTTCTTCTCCCAGGCTGTGGAGTATAACATCTTTGAGGGCACAGAAGTGCGTGGAGGTCCTGTGGTGGTGATCAGCCAGGGCAAGATTGTGTTGGAGGAGGGCAGCCTTCACACCACGGAGGGCTGTGGACGCTACGTCAGCCGTAAACCCTTCTCTGACCATGTGTACAAGAGGATAAAGGCTCGCAGCAGGGTGAGTTCTAATTGCAGGTAGCCGCACCTCTGAGCAGGCGCACTCATCCAGCTATAGAGAAACTAAATTCTTACAACATAGGTAGCTGGTGAGCTACACGGCGTGTGGTCTGATGAATTGGCCTGTGTGTTTAGCTCACAGAGTTGCGAGGAGTCCCCAGGGGCCAGTATGACGGGCCAGTGTGTGAGGTGACTGTGACTCCCAAGGTGATGTCCACAGTCTCCTCAGTGAAGACTTCCCCTGCCAAGCAGCAGCAGCAGCAGCAGCAACAGCAGTCTACTCACCAGCCAGTACGCAACCTTCACCAGTCTGGCTTCAGTCTGTCTGGTGAGTGAAGGCACAAATTTCATTCCTGGCAATTGGCCTCTTTCACAACTAGGCATTTAAGTTGTATTGTATCGTATCAAACATTTTTAGGTGCCCAAATTGATGACAACGTTCCTCGTCGCACCACTCAACGCATCGTGGCTCCTCCCGGTGGAAAAGCCAACATCACCAGCCTCGGCTAAGCTCTTTTCTCAACTGAGAACGGGGTAGCAGGGCAACATGGGACCAGAGGGCCACTCTTACAGCTGTCACATCACATCTGGTCACCTCTGACTCCCCTTGCACTCCACCCAAAAGCACTCCATCCGTTCTTATTCACACACTACCACGATGTCACCTCATGCAAAAAAAAGAAGGCACTATTCCATTTTGTTTCATCTTTCCTGCCATATTCCATCGTCATGGAAGGTTCAAGTGAATTGAAGCAGAGTTTTTGCTGTTTTTAAGCCCAGTTTGATTATTGATGAAATTAATTTGTTTACATTTTTTTGTATAATTTTTGTTGTACATGTTTGAGTTGTTTAGTTGCCCTCTTGGCTCAGAAAGTTGACAGAAAACTAGTCCCAAGAAGCGGTCAGTTTCATGAGCGGGCATTTTAGAAACTGCACGTGTTTACAATTTTTCTTAATGCGCTGTTCATTTCCCAGTTAGGATGTGCTGGTGGTCGTGTTACAGTGCCACCTTCAGTTGAAAGTAAAGCCTCCAACACTGTTACATTGTAAGATTGCTTTTTTTTAGTACAAAAATGTTCCCAAACTCAAAACACTAATCATGAACGATTAGACTGTAGAATATAGTTTGTGCTTCTCATAACACCTAATTTTATCTGAAGTTTGCAGTATTTAATTTTTGTGTAGGTACCGTGTGCAGCTGAACAATTTGGTCTTCCTTGTGTGTTTATAGTTACACTTTTATAAAATCGATGTTTTATGTTTTTATTGTGTTAAGCCATTTTGAAAAGCACTGACTGCACTGAAAGGAAAAGAAAGGGTATTTTAGGGTTAAACCACTCATTCAACTTCTCCCTGAATATGGGGGGAGAAACAGCTGGCACATACCATTTTGTCTGAGAAACATGAACTTTTTCATTCATTTCATCATTTTGTTGTTTGTTAAGAGGTTGTCAGGGCAACAAGCTTCCAATAATCAGACCGGTGTATATTGTTCACAATACAGAAAGACACTACAAAGAAGCTGGATGGGAGATTTGCAGACAACCTCTCTGCACCTGGTGCTATATGACCTTTGCTGTAATATGTGCAGATGATGTCCACATCCACACAGCAGTCGTGTAAGCTTTGTAATAACAGCAGCCAGAGTGGAGTCATCATTTACCCAGTTTTGACAGAATTTGTTTTGCACCTGTAACAATCCAAATGGTAAAAATGTATGTGAGCTTGCAACTTTTTATTTGTATTGGATATGTCTGTATGTTTTAGGATATTTGTTGAATTGAACTACTTGCCTGCCTGTTCTGTAAGATATTGATAGCACACTGTATCTATGAAGGCTCTTTAAAGAAGTGGAACCCTGATCTTTGAGACCTGATGAAAAATGCTTCAGTATGTATATGAAATCCCTCACAGCGTGCTGATGATGTGTCCACTGTTCTCGGTGTTAGTGTTGTGAATGAATTACAAAAAATCCTGTTTTTCTTCTCTTACCCCTCTACCTGCCCCAGCGTTGTTCACACCAGATTCACTCGAGATAGTTACTGTATTCCACAATGCAAACCACAATGGGTTGACAGTTTTGCGGCACTGTGCAGCCATACTGTAAAACACTGGATTATTTCTTCCTCATTGCCTTGTCAAGTGTAGGTTTTGTATGCCAAGCTATAATGTGAAGTGATTTACATTTGGGGAAGTTTCTTGGTAATGGTTATTGAGTTGTGATGTTGAGCACTGTTTTTGCCCCTCTCCCAGCAAGTGTGATACTCTCTCAGTCATGTACGTTTTGTAGGATACAAGGGTTTTGGGGGGGGGAATCATCGGTCCTGTCAGCATTTGACCCTATCTGTGTTGACTTCAGTGGATTAAAATAATAAAAATGAAATTTATGGTACTGACTTTTTTTTTTAAATACATGAATAAGATAACCACATTAACCACACAATTTAAATAAGACACTTTATTTTATAATTTCCTAACAAATTTAACAAAAATAACAAGAATTAGAACTTGGTAATTATTATAGGGAACATAGGGATAATGTTCATAGACATTTAGGTTTAGTTAGTTTTGGTGAGTTTATAAGCAGTTGTAAATTTTCAGAGGATTTTCCATGCAAGATGTACTAAACTCTTAATGACTGGAAAACTGATTGTGTTCTTGCCTGTAGACACCTTTTTCATTTGCGCAATTATTAAAAGCAGTGGTGGAAAGTACTTACTCACATAATGTACTTAAGTACAGTTTTGAGGTACTTGTACTTATGTATTTTCCATTTTCTCCTACTTCTACGCTGCATTGCAAAATGAGATATTGCCATTTTTAACTCAATTTAACTCCCACATTTATGTATCAGCTATAATTATGTTATTACTTCCTTTGTAGATTGAGGTTTTACAAACAAAACATTTGATGACTTTATAGAATACGCAGTAGTTATTAGCTCCACCGCAATAAGATACAAGAATAAAATGCTACTCGAATACGAATGTATCACTAATAATAATCCAATACTACGCAATAATATTTAAAGTCCCCCTCCACTCCAAAAATATGTGACTTATTGTTACTTCGGTTGGATGTTTGACCTTCACTGTGCAGAATGATGCGGAGTAGGCTGTTTTCACATTCATCTGCTGAAGGGGGACAGTTTCTCTGTGCTCAGTTTAAATCTGAGTTTATGATGTG
Organism: Siniperca chuatsi; assembly: GCF_020085105.1. Classification (NCBI taxonomy): domain Eukaryota; kingdom Metazoa; phylum Chordata; class Actinopteri; order Centrarchiformes; family Sinipercidae; genus Siniperca; species Siniperca chuatsi. Next base: position 13,397,678 of record NC_058046.1, on the reverse strand, counting down.
TAGATATGAGCTGCTTTTGTGGCATCACAACTTAATAGGCCAGTCATGGTCCAATTACACAAGTGTGATGTGGAAACTTTAAACCTCCAACGCACAAAAACCGAGAATAGACTTTTCAGTGAAGTAGGAGACATCTTGTGTCCAGTTGTTAAACTTTTGAAGTCACATATATTTGCACATTCATAAATGTAAGATTTTGGTATTAATAGATTAAGGAGTAGATGTAATTTTTAACAAGTTAATTGAACTTTTTTTGTGGAAAAACTATATTAGACACAAATAGATCTTCAAACATTTTTGTAGGGGTTCTTTAACAATATAATGCTCATCGGGTTGATTTTTCTGCATCATAAATACTTGTAAGTAAAATTATGCAGGATTTTTACTTGTGAAGCAGTATTTTTACATTGTGGTATGGCTACTTAAGCAAAGTCTCTGAATCTTTCTTCCACTGCTGATTAAAAGATGCTCTTGGTCACATAAGCAGTTATTGGAATTAATTAATTAGAAGTGTAGCAACCTTATAATTAGTGCAGAATTACACAATCGTTTCCAGGAACTAGGGATGGGACTATATATGATTTTATCGCGGATCAGGATAAAAAACACTCAAGATAAGTTGATCGTGAATTTCCATTATCGGGATAATCGTGAAATTCCTCACGAGTGATTTGAAAAAGCTGTCTAGGTCCTTAACATACAGTCCTATATTGATTTCCTGATTTATTTTGAATTGCTGAGGTTTGGAATGTCTCCAGGCCACAAGGCTAGCAGTACTGTTTGATGCCACAGTGTTCAGATTTATTTTTTACTAAAACGGGTCCAAATTAGTACAGTTTGAATCTATGCCACAATGCCAGTTGGACTTTATTTTTGTTAAAGGATAATTACTGCATTTCTGGGGTAAATTATATATACTGATTTTTAAAAAATACAGGAATTATCATGTAAGAAAAAACATTTTTATTATTATTTATTTATCCTTTATTTATGCGGGGGGACCTTATGATTTGATTACCTTATTTAAGATTGTTTGATTGTTTGTTTTTCACTAAAAAGGATGTTCACTTAAAAGATCCTATCTGTGATGCAATTAAAATATTTTCTTCTTAACAAAATGTAAGGTAAAGTGATTCCAGTATGTTTAAGTGCCATTTTAAGAGTTTTAAGCATATTTTGATGATTAATTACAGATATATAAAAATCCTTCACAGAAAGGATTATTTAACTTAACATATATAGTAAAGTGTTATCGATTTCAAATTTGTAAATCAACTATTTTGTTGAGTCACACCACATCCCAGCAGTGGATGGAGTAAATGCAGAGAGGCAGTGAGACACTAGGTGGAGGCACAGAGTCATGAAGAGCAGCATTTTCCAGCTCCTTAAACACTTCACCCACAGGGACCCTTCTAGTAAAATGAACTGAGCAAGACAATGACACAGTGAATGCACACATCAACAAAAGTTCTGTGATTAGTGAAGCCCCCTGGCTGTTTGACAGTCATCCAATTAGGACTTAGCATGATGTGTGCACTGATTAAACCAGAGAGGGAAATCCTAATGTCAACATCTTCACCCACTGATGAAAGCTTTAGAAAGGAAACAAAAAGCATCAGGAAGACTTTACAAAGCTAAGCCCTCCTGGGAAAAGTGTGCAAACATGAGTCACCAGCAGCGCTTGCTATGCTTTCAATTCACTGGAACACACACTACTACTATAAATCCACAACCCTTTACAGAATTGATTTGTCATCGCTACAATTTAATAATGTAATCACGAACATCAGTTTAAAACTGTAAGCATTCATGACTACATCTATTCTTTAGAATCAATGATTGGCTCAGTGATGCATTTATCATCTATCAGAATATTAAAGAATACTGAGGGAATCTAGATGGCACACTTATTGAGAAATTCACCATGAATACATGAAATGCTGGATAAATTCTGGGCGTGCTGATAAAACACATGGGGGTTGTTCTTGCTCTGTTCCAGTCTATATCTGACTACTGCGAGGCTGCAGATCTAATTATGATATTCATTACAGCTATTGCATTTGGAAGATGATATATCTTTATAAAGCTTGGCACACAGGTATTCGTCGGCTGAGGTTTTCATAATCACACTGCTCTCTATAGAGAGAGACAGTAGAGGGAGGGGTGAATTAGGTCATCTGTACCATCTGTAGTTTATTGCTGCATCTGGCTGGCAGCTCCTCTCCTAATGGCGTCTGCGCAGAGATGGTGTGATTTACAGGTTCAAAGACATGCTAGTCAATGACAATGTGGACACAGACAAGCACTCTCACTGCACTGCTGGGTCCCTCCCCTGTGGGAAAGCTGTCGACTCCACTTCTACGACTGAACTTAACGCGCAGAGGGGTTGAGTGGCTTAATGATGCCGACCGCATCTCTTCCCCCTCACACTCACAAAGGGAGAACATCTTGGTACGACAGAGGGAGAAGATAAATCAATATGGTTGGCAGAGAGGTTGTCCTTTTGCCCTTTGATGCCTCCGCGTAAACAGGCACTTCACAGTCTTAAACTCACACCAAACACACAAGTTTTTCACCCCTGCACTGGTAAACAGCACCCACACAGAAGAGCTTACGAGTCTGTGTGCTTTGTATGTGGATGGCAACTAAAAAAAGACTGAAACAAGTACGGCCTGAGAGAAGAATGTCTGAGACTGTGTATGACTTAACTTGATATCTCTAAATCTGGTGGATTTTTTAAGGGGCTTGGGGGCTGGTCAGGATTGAGGTCAGCAACCACAAGGTCAGTTAAAATTCCACAGAAGTATACTAAAGACATTCATCTGGCACTGCTCGGAGGTACATGAAATTGTGGGAATGTGGATAGATGAACTAGACGTTTCGAGGGGCTATATATTTAGTGAATCAACCAAAAGAAACAGCAAGAGTCTAAAAATGTCCTCATGAATCCCTTGTTAGGAATATGTCATACAAATTTATGGTAATGTGACAACGAAGTACACAATGTCCCTTGGTTTTCACTGTGTACAGAACTGTATACAAACAACATTTTGACAACAGGAACAGCATTAGGCAATCTTTGGAGACAACAGGAGCACCACTGACCAGCATTTGTGAAACAAGGGGTGAAATCATGCAATATATAAAACTTTCCTGTTTACATTTGTTTTTTACATTTGAACTGCTCTTCTGTAATATAAAATATGTAAACATTTAGAGATCTTTTGGTCTCTTTAATATATGGATTTTTTTTTGGTCGACTGCAGGGGAATGTTTACAGGATCTTTTTTCTACACTTTTGATTTGCTTTATTTTCATCTCCCCCAAGCTGAATTCTACCGTAGTTTGTTTTTAGAAAGCTGAAAAGCCATCTTCTTAAGGGGGTAAAATATAGTGGCTGTGCCATTTCTTTGCAAGATTTTGACAATCTTACATCCAGGAAAAATCACAGAACCATATCAAAGCTGAGACTTTTACATTTTAAATTTCAAAGCAGCCACCATTCCAACACAGCTCATCCTTAGTGTTGTTAACAGAGCAAAAGGAAATATATTCTCATCTGTGACCTTGAAAGGGGAGTCCTGACTAATGGATGAAGGATTACGGTAGTTATACGGGCTCTCCTTTTTCCGACAGGGACAGTTGGTGGATTTTAATGGTGGGAAGGTTTCCAACAGGAGGGGGCTGGGTGCAGTTTGACTCCTGCGGGGGAGTCCCACCACTGAGGATACAGCAGCAGGTGTGGTGGAAGCTTTTACTGCAGAGTTTGGCCACTTTAGCCCTGCTCGTCTCGGCAGGTCCAGATCCGCCTGTGGGGCCTCCAGGAAAGACCCTCCACTCCCTGCTGTCCCTGGACGACGGGGTTCTGGACAGGGCCATAGAGGAGGAAGGGCTGAGCCGACAGGGAACCCCCTTGCTGTCCAGGCCCAGACTGTGACCCTGAGTTTGTCTCTGAGCTGCATTCAGGTGATGATGGTGTGGTCTGGGACTCATTCTCAGACAGTGAACTCCAAGTAAACTCTGGAATGCTTTCTTAAACTCCTGGTTGGAGCACGGGTAGATGATGGGGTTGATGCAGCTGTTGAAGTAACCGAGCCAGAATGTGATCTTGAAGACAGTCTCTGAAGGTTTGTATGCGGGGAACATGGCGCCTGTAGGGACATTAGACACACAAGGGTAATTAACATTACAGCAGAAGGAACGAGAAAATCCAAATTGATTTCTTGTCTGAAACGTGAAGTTTGACATATTAGAAGAAAAGAGTCTACAGCTCGCCAGCACTCTGTGAGGCAGTGGGCACAACTGTGAGCTAAATTCTAACATCATCAAGCATTCACAGCCGAGAGCGTGAGCGGGATCCTTAATGAAGAAGCAGAGAAAATGGCTTAACAGACACATTGCATGCAGGCCTGTTTGTCACTGTAAATGTAGGTGACTCTTCACATATCCACTGGCTGCCAGTGAAACATTAAAATAATTAAATGGCTGACTTCTTGTGTGGCTGCAATATATCTATCCATCGTTCTATCTACCACCTATCTTCAGAGGTAGAAGGGGAGAAGCTGTCTTGTGAAATGCTTTATTGGGCGAGCTGTTGCAGACAGTCAAAAGTGGGCTTTTGAAAAATTAGATTGTGATGTAGAGATGGCTAGAAAGAAGAGGTGGAGAAGTGGAGATATTCTGAGAGCAAATTATTTTGTGCCTGGCTGTACAGCTCATACATTTTATCCCCAGCTGTGCCAAAAAGAACAATTCTATTATTCCCAGTAGATTCATTTTTTGAATGAAAAAAGAAGGGTATTCAGCTGTTCGATAAATGTCTTGTTGTCCAAAATCAATGAAACATCACTGGCTGTTGTCATGTGAAAACTGTGTAACTCCAGTTGTTTTGATATTGTTTTCAATTAAAGCACATGTTTTGGGTTGGCAAACTTCTATGACACCTTCTATGAACCCTTCAAAAAGCTGTTGGATGACCTGCAAAATGCTATGTGGTCTGTCTGAGAGAAGACTGTTTTTCATAGTTTCTGCGCTACATGGTTTTGACCAAACTGCAACAAAATGGTGCATGTTGGGAGAGAAAGAAAGGAAGGGAAGGGGGCATTTCTTGCTTGCATTAATAGCAAGCATTGTACCAATACAACTGCTACCAACGTGTGAAATATGACTTCCAATGCCACAGATATTAAAATATCCTAGAACTTAGTTCAGTGAAATTCATTTTAAAGCAGGATTCATTGATTTTTGGCCAAAGAACAAGCTAAAAACACTACATAGACATATTTTCACCTAATAAAGTTGTTGTGGTGAATGTGCTAGGAAAGTTGTCTATTTACACATCCTTCAGAAACAGAGCAACATTAGAATTCATTTGAGCCGTGTTTCTGTCCACCTTACAAATGTAAGTCACACTGCTTTTAGCTTTGTTTTTGATCTCCACGAACTCTTGAGAAAAATATCTGATTCTTCAGCAGCTAAATTAAAATCCACTATGTTCACCAGCTAACTTTGTCTGTCTGCTGTTTAGTGCTAGGCAGGTGGCATACAGTGGGTTTTTAGAGCTTTTAGCTGAAAACAGCTGTGGCTCAAAACAACATTGATGAGATTGGAGAGAGTGAACCAAAACAATTAAGTCGCAGGCCATAAAACTAAAACAATGATCTGATAGATGCTAAAAAGCTTAGTAGAGCTGACGGGGAATTGCAGAGTTGGGTGATTATTATCTGTGGGTTCATCACTACCCCTTTTACATTACACAGTCATTTGATTTCATATAAAAATGTTGATTAGTGCAACTTTAAAGAGAAGCTTAACACTAACTCAAAATATTATTTTTGCAACTTCTCACCCTTCTGCTGTGATGCAGAAGTGTACTCGAGGGTGTGTTGGTACACTGTGACATCACTGTTAGGTGTGGTTACAGGTACAATAGAACACACTTCTGACCACACCCTGCCACACCCAGACTTAAAACTTTCAATCAGAAAGGGCGCTGAAACACAGCTTTTCCGCCTGATATGAAGTTAATCTTTATTTATTTATTTTTTAAAATCACTTTTTTGGAACATTTTATGCCTTTATTAGATAGCAATAGTAGAATGATGACAGGAAAGGAGGGAGAGCGAGATGAAACAAAGGTGGACTTGAACCGGGGACATTGCAGTTCATGACTGATGTCTTAACATCTTAAGCCACGGGCCACCCCATGAAGTTATTAGCAATTGCTTTACACTTCCTTATAGTCCCCGAGAAGGATTTATGAAATGTCAAGGAGAGAGGAGGACAATCCACAAATAAACACAAAGCTGAAACAACTCACCATTTTTAATATTTTTTTACATGATCAAATTCCCACAATATATTTTTGTCTGATGACAAAATAATGTTTACTCCAATAAACCAAATCAAACAATCACAAGTTATCCAGCTCTACATGTCAAAACTAGACCATTTCTTGGTGATTCACTGCTAAAGCTATCATTGTCCACAGACTTATGTTGCAGCGGTATGCAGCCTGACGCCAGCATTAGCAAGGGAGCATTGGTAAGCTGAGGCTTTTCCTCAATTCCCAGTCAGGAAAGGCCTTCAGCCAAATGGTAGCAGCTATATTTACAAGCATGAGAGCATGAAATATATAAAAACCCTTAGGGATTTGTGAGGATTTTGCTATATCTCATATGTACTTGGTTCAGATTTACTTCTCACATTCCCGACACCAGTGTAACAGAGGCAATTCACCAGCACACATAGGGTTGGCAAGCCGTGTGAATTCAAGAACACTTCAAGAACACCCGGCTCATCAAGCTGGTCATCATATAAAAGGTCTGACACCATTGTGATGGCTTTATCTGTCATTCCCGGACTGGCATTGTGAAGTGAGTCACAGACACAAGGGAGAGAGGAAGGAGCAGAGAAATGGCTTTACACTTCATTCAAGGATCTGTGTTTGAAATACAGTAAATGTTGGTCTGAAATTCTGTGCTTTTGTTTACAGACAGGGAAGCACTGGACACTGTCAGAGATCTGAAAGATTTATAGAGCCTATTTATAGAGCGTCTACCTGGCCAAGTCAAAGCATTTACTACGCTGCTCAAGCCGCCACAAGGCTCGTGGAATGATAGTAACTTCAGTGTGCTCCCACAGAGGAGCAATTCAGTTAACATGATCAAACTATTAAATTGCCAGCACTTAAAAACCTGGCAATCAATGAATGGATCTGTAAAATGAATTAATGCATAAGTTAAATAGCTTTCTAAAAGTGGTCTGACTCATTGGAGTGATTGCAGGTGATCAAATATATGAACCTTTTTAATCTGCGAAATCTTATTAAAACATTTAAAAAGCAAGTTCACCAACAGTCCTGTGCATCTTTAAAGGAATAGTGGGAATATATACAATTTTGGGAAATATGCTAATGATTTTTTACTGAGACTTGGATGGGAATATCACTCTCATATCTGTCCGTTCAATATGATTCTGGAGCCAGGAGACAGTTAGCTTAGCTTATCTTAGCATTGAGACTAGAAACAGGGGGGAAACAACTAGCTTGGCTCTGTCCAAATGTAACTAAATCTGCCTCTAAAGCTCACTAAGGACTAGGAAGTTACTGCTCTCAGCCAAGAGCATTGGCACATGACCCCCTCATAAAACCACAACTTGTAGTTTTTACCCTTTCATTTTAGCAAAGATTAAACAAACGAGCTATGACGTGTTAATTTGTGAGGTTTAGAGGTGCTGGTAGGCAGATTTCTTTTTTACCTTTAGACAGAGCCAGGCTATCTGTTTCCCCCTGTTTCCAGTCTTTATGATAAGCTAAGCTAACGAGCCTGTAGCTTCATATTTACCGTACAAACCTGAGTGGTATCAATCTTCTCATCTAACTCTCAGCAAGAACGCAAATAACCGTGTTCCCCACATAAAGTGAAGATACTCACCGATGGGTAGCACCAGGAAAAAGGGCAGCCAGCACAACACGAAGCAGCCAACCACGATGCCCAAGGTCTTGGCGGCCTTCTTCTCACGTGAGAACTTGAGCAGTCGCAGGGCGAAATGTGTGCGGCTGCGAAGGGCCTCGTCCTCTGATGCAGTTGTGTTGCCTCTGTGTATCCTGAGTATCACCCGCTCTGAATCTGACTTCTCTGTCTTGTGGCCCTCCCTCAGACCCTGGCTCTCTCTGTGAGCGACCACATAAACCCGACAGTACATGACCAGTATGATGGCCAGAGGGAGGTAGAAAGAGCCCAAAGCAGAGAAGATAGCGTAGCCCGGCACCTGTGTGATCTTGCAGATGGACTCGTCCTCAGGTGCCGGCTCTTTCCAGCCAAACAAAGGTCCAATAGATATGATGATAGACAGCACCCACAGCAGCATCACTGCCAGCAACGCCCTGCGTTTTGTCATTATAGTTGGGTAACGCAGAGGGTAACTGACTCCAATGTAGCGGTCAACAGAGATCACGCAGAGGCTCATGATGGAGGCAGTGCAGCAGAGCACATCCACAGCTGCCCAAACATTGCAAAAAGCCCGTCCAAACACCCAACGATCCACAATCTCAAATATGGCAGAGAAGGGTAGTACAGTGGAGCTCAGCAGCAAATCTGCCACTGCCAGATTAACTATAAAATAATGTGTGACCGTCCGCAGGTGCCGATGACAAACCACTGAGAGGATTACCAGGATGTTTCCCACAATTCCAAACACAATGAGGAAACCAAGCACCAGGCCCAAAACCACAGCCTTGACCACGTTGAGCTCTGGGACTAAAACCTGGCTGCAGTTGGAGCAGTTCTGTGTCAGAGGAGCTGGGGTCATATTGTCCAGCGCAGGAACCATCTGTTCCAATACTAGCTGTTGCTCGACACTGTCCTGCGCAGCAAAGGTGGACTGAAACACAACACACCTATTTAAGTTCACTACAGGAGAAAAAGGACATCAGGTCATTCTCATAAAAGCCATTAGAGTAATGATCACATTAAGTCTGTCTTGTCTAAACATAATTTGAATGATGATGCCTCTGGCAAATGAGCCATTATGTTGGCAATGCATCAAGAAAAACTACAGGATGCATGCAGAAACACTGAGAGATAAGTTTAATATATGCAGATGAAACCTACTGCACTGCAATCGGGTAATCCATCTTGAAAATGTTACCAATGTTAAAACTGACTGTTATGCAGCTGGTAAAAAACACTGCTAGAAATGCATTATAGATGGGATAGACAGATGGGTGTACACATCTGACAAATGTTTGCATGTTCTCTGAACCAAAAACTGCAGTTTGGGAACAAAATTCAAGTCCATATTCTTAAAAATTGGAGTGAGAAACCACTTTTCAGGGTGAGATGGTAGGTGGGTAGTAGTCCAGGCTCTTCCTGTTGAATGCAGGGGCAGATTCACCTTCAGCACAACAACAGGATTCAGAAACAGTATACAAAGCCTTTAAAAAGAAAGACAGAAGAATCTGCTTTGAGAGAATTGACACATCCATCACATACAGTAAAAACACAAAAGCATTCATCCTTGTTTTGTCTATTGTTTCATTTTTGCAGGGTTTTTTTCTTTCTTTTCCATGTTACCGCGGCTCAGATCTATCAAGACTGTGGACGAGAGACAATGTCTGAGCCACAGTTGCTGTCAGATCAGTGTGACCATAGCCTCGTCTTGCGCATATTGACTAAATACAATGAGAGGTTGAGGATTAAAAACTGACATCAGGACTGACCACTTGTCTGTTTCACTAAATCGTCTGGGAAACATTACAACATTAAAACTCTAGATGGCACTGAGTCCAACCAGAATAGCTGGAGAGTCAACAATGCAACGGCCTCAGTCACAAGACCTAAAGTGTATTTTATTGCCGTTTTGTGGTGCTATCTTCAACTGACCTACACCAAGATAAGCCTGACCTCGCTCTTAATCCCTCCTCTAAAGAAATCTATATCACACCATGACCTCTATATAGGTAGAGGTCAAAACAATACAGTGTTATAGTTTGACATTAATTGTTGTGTGTGCATTCAGGTGTACTTATGTTGAGTCTTTACTCCTGAATGGTTTTAAAGAAATGGTTTGACATTTGGGGAAATATGCTTATTCGCTTAGTGATACCACTCTCACGTTTATACACTAAATATAAAGCTAAAGCTACCAGGCAATTAGCTTAGCTTAGCATAAAGACTGGAAACAGGGGGGAACATCTAGCGTGGCTCTGTCCAAAGGTAACAAAATCCACCTACCAGCATTTCCAGGAAGTCACTGGCTGGGCCCAAATAGCTCAAGCATGTAACTCCCCATAAAACCACAAATAGTCATTTTTACATTTCAGTTTTTGTACGTATTAAACAAATAATATAAAACATGTTAATTAGGGAACTTTAAAATGTGCTGTTTGGCAGATTTTTTTTAACTTTTGGACAGAGCCAAGCTAGCTGTTTTACCCTCGCTTTCGGTCTTTACCGCACAGACGTTAGAGTGGTATTGCTCTTCTCATCTTACTCTAACAGGAAAAGTCAGTAAGTGTATTTCTTAAAATGTCGTACTATTCCCTTAACATTTGTAAGTGTTCCCCCTGCAACTGCAGGACTCCTGCTTTTACATTGTTGTTATGCTTTGCTTTTTATAATACCTACAATCTCATTTCATTTAAAGTTAAAAAAAACACATCAAGCCAGAATATTAGGCTCTATTTATATAAGATAAGCAAAATAAGAAGTTCAGTTGCTCAGTTGGATTTCTAAATGACGTTATTGTGCAGTGCACTGCTCCTCCAGCACTGCTGATTTTGACCTGAATCGCTCCCTGCTCCCTCGACTTGATGCATTGAATACATTTCGATTTGAATGTTCTGTTCTTTGACTGCAAAACAATGTCTTAGTAGCCTACCACGCAAAGTCCTCCATTTTGACAGATGCCTGATTAATCTTGTCTGTGCAGATTACTGACATTTGTAATGTGGATGTTCCTTACCTAAACGTAGATTAGATGGGACTAGTAAAAATAGTGCGGCCATGCTGATGATTTTCGGATTTTGTTAAGCTGCTTTATTTGAGGCTAAATTAAAAGTTCATCCGAGTTGCCCTCTTTTCTACTGATTGTTTTTCCTATCTACCTATTTCTTTTCCTATCTATCTATCTATCTATCTATCTATCTATCTATCTATCTATCTATCTATCTATCTATCTATCTATCTATCTATCTATCTATCTATCTATCTATCTATCTATCTATCTATCTATCTATCTATCTATCTATATGTTCTTTTTTAGCAGCTCTTTGTGTTAAACATGCTTAATACAAAGACAGTGATGTGATGATGATGCACCTTTTCCTCCCTGCCCCACAAACCTTCTGCTCCAAGCTGGATGTACAGCTGTTTAACATGTTTGATGGACTTTTATGTGTGCGGTTAGCTACTGTGCTGGCACAATGCGGCAAAGCCTGCATTCTGCTGCCATCATAACACAGCACCTGAGAGCTTCTCCCACCCACTCAAGTAGAGGAAGGGGGTGGGGGACTGGTGCCTCTAAGGTAATTACAAAAGTAAAAGTTACATGTTTATCCTGCAGAGAATTGCAGGAGCTCATTAAACCATCATCATTTTGCACTGTGGGAAAGATTAAGTTACCTCAGCTTGAAATATTAAGTGTCCCTGCTGCATTTAAATTGTTTGTTACTGTAATATTAAACATACTGTGTTACAATGAAATGGAGAAAATAAACTTGATGGATTTACTGTAAGTTCGTTTATGTCAGTGCCAGTAATAAGATGTACATGCTCATTGACTTTATTACATTAAAAATAAAGAGTTTGGGACTATGGATTGAAGCGGTTACTAATCATCGTGTATATCTTTTTTTGTCATTTTTATCAGATCAAATTTGTTCCAACTAGAAGAAAGACTTTTTTTCTTGAGAGTTGAGGCAAGTATATGTTGGGAAGATTTCCAATGAGCCAAACTTCCCTTGATTAATTAATTCAGTTCGTAATTTATAATCACAAGACTTAAACTTGTGATTAAAACTAACCTGATAATTTGCCTAAATTGCAGTTTGAGTTTGGGGAGTATGGAATTTCAATTGGGATGCATGAGGCAACCCTAAACTAATGAGCATCTCCATGATGAAGTAGCTGGAGGTTATATGCCTTACTCAAGGGCATGTAGTAGTTCTTTTCCTTTACTTTCTTGTTAAAATGTTGGACATCCTTCCTGGTACAAGCATACAAGCAGCTTTGTGTTCTTGGCTGTTTTCCAGGCAGACACACAAACACGTTGAAGTGGTTGATGTGCAGCTACTGCTGAGAGCAGAATAATATTGAGGAGAGCTTGAGTGTGCAGCCTCTCTATGTCTGCAGTTATTTTAACTAGTCAGGAGTAAATCCATTCTGGCTCAGATGTAATCTCAACCTCTTCACTGGTGTTGCCAGGTAATTCCCAGCTGTATAAACTGTGCAGGACTTTAGGTGATACCTAACAGAAAGTGACAACCACCTTGATAAAATGACAGAGACTTGTGATGGTCAACAGTCATGAGAGACCTCATAGTGCATTTCTCTGCTATACACACTCTTAAAACTACACTGTTATCATTAAGAATCATTAATATTCGAAATCATATTTAAGAGATTGAAGAAAGTTTTAAAAACAACAGTGTCACCCAGCCTTATTATTTTAGACAGGCAACTCCTGCAGATTGGAAAGACAATTATAGATATTCAGACAGAGCCCATTTGACGAGATCATTTCTGTGCTCTAAAATCAAATTTAAATATAAATTAAATCAACATTATTTTTGGCTACTTCTGCACAATTTATGATTAGATGATAAATTCTGAGAAATATTTCCTCTTTTTTTTTTTTTTAAAGTCCGCTAATGTGTTCAGAAACAATGAAATGTGTGCAACATTGCTGCATTACCAGCACGGACAGCAAACGAAGAAACGCGTCAGTTGAATGAGAAATACTTAGAATAAAGAGAGAAAACTAAACTATCCATTCAAAATGCTTCACTGAAATGCTTGAAATTAAATTTTCCGGTACCCACCTAACTTTGAGTTTGATCTTCACATCCCGACCGCTTGCCTGAGTCACATTTGGAGACGGTTGCGATTGCTGACTCGCACCAGGAGAAGGTGAAGAGAAAGCCAAGTGCGCTCAACACGGAGAGCCCTCACACATCTGCCGGTTTAAACGCCGGACCTCCAGGTGCTCCAAGTCTCTTCAGATGATGATGAGTACTAGATGACTCCCTGCTTTCTCCTCGAACCACCGTATATCCCCACCACCCAACCATCCTCATCCTCATCCTCCTCACCCCCCCTTCAGCATCACTCCCTGTGCGTCATCGCAACCGGTCACTGTCTGCCCAAAATGACTTTTCATTCAGAAATGTTTCATTAACGAGCGTCACTCACTTTACCAACTGTCGAACTGCTAGAGAAAAAAAAAAAAAAACACGAGTGGGAAAGTTTCATCATTTTAGCGTCAGTATTGGTAATTCTTCAGATTATAGCTCCAAAATTACAGTGTAAACATTTTGTACACATAGGACCAATAAAATACTAACTGGAAACTACACGGCACTTATGATGTAAAAGGGCTAATTTATATTTATACTAATAATAAAAGAGCTTTCTCCCACATCTTCAGTCCTTTGCCCAGTTGGTGGTGTACTATCAATTAAAAATAATGACAATTGCCTCAGCTGGAATCACTCACGCAAATACATCACTCATAAATGACATTTAAATAAAATGTACCTGCCATTGGTTGAATTGATGAATAGCTCGCTACACTTTTCTTTATACTGTATGTTGAGGAATAAAGTTTGTGAGTAAAAGTATATGTATTTGGATCTTTAGGACATAAAAGCTCACCTAAGTTCTTCACTACTGTTCCCCGGTATTGTATCATCATTTTAAAAATATACAGATAGCTATGGTTATCAAGGTGCACCCTTCAGGCTCAGCCTAACATTTACATTAATGTATACAATAGTTGTAACAAAAAGTTTTCCATATTTATAAGCTTTTAACAATGTAATTCCCCCAAAATATTATTTGTAACCATTACCCCATTTTCTCCATTTCAGTAACAATATAACTGTATGCTGTAATTACTAAATTGATCATTTTAATAGAACTTACAGTGTGATTTATTTCTAAATCCCTCTTAATGTCAAAGTTATTACCTCCTTATTCCCCAACCTTTTGTCTTCTTCCCTTGTACTTATTTTTCCCAGTATAGGTAGTATTACCCAGTAAGTATATTATTTATACCCCCAAGTACTAAATACTTACACTGTAATTTGCTTTTGAACAGAATTTAGAGCTAATGCTCGTATAAATACACAACATATTCAGTATATAGCCTATAAGACTCTCTGGTCTAGCTGTTGCACAACTCAGTCGATACACATTTGTTACCTGAGGCGTAACAGTCAATTGCATTTATCTGGCATTGCAATTTCACCAGGGTCTTTTTATCAGTTAAGCTTAACAGGAGCACCAACACACCCACAAGAACACATGAATAGAACAGTACATTGATTTTTTTTTTTTTTTTTTTTGACTGATCCCTTTCTTCCCACTGTGGACACATCCTCGGTTTAGCCAGTTGATGTATTCTTTGTTTTCCAGTTGGGTCGAGATACGAATGCTTTACCTGGGGCTGCTGTCGGCTCCCACTGAGAGATGTTGAGCCCGTCTGTGAAGTAAACGTTTGACCATTTAAAGTACAGCTTCTCTGCTCAGTCAGTGATGTACATCGTACACCGCTCTGTGTCTTTCTACCTGCTGTTATATCCTGAGGACAAATCTAATTCGTCATGTCAAAAGCAAAATAACACGCACACTTCTGAACTCTCTAAAAGTACAATCACATCAGCAAAAGGCACTGTGTAATAAAAAAAGACATTTCTATTTTGTGTGCACAATAAATTGATTATTTAATGATTAAGTACATGTCACAAATGGAGCGTCTTTAAAATTGAAAAAACAATTTTCACAGCTACAATTATCACAACATTTACAGAGATTGTCTCATTATTGTGCATGCATGACTGTCTTGCACTGACACACAGACAGACCACTTTCTAATTAAGTATTTACTGCAACAACAGCTCAGTTGTTTGCCTTAAAAAACAGACCAGTAAAACAATCCCATGCGGGGAAAAAAATTACAAATAATGAAGCAGTGAAATGATGCGCATATGCTTCCTCTGTGCTTGTTTGCTATGTATTTGCATTTTGTTAGGGTCTATTGTGCTATCCAAGACCTGTTGGAAAAGCAATTACCTGTCTGAACCGCCCATGCACTGAGGCGTGCTGCTGAGTTTGAAAGATACTGAAATCAATATCTCTGCACTGGAAGAAACATTTCCTGTCATGGAGGCAACAAACCTGAGCCAAGCATTCACACTAATGTTGGCATTTACAGTGACATTCAACTTAATTGCACATCAAGAGATTTCCTCTCCCTCTCCTGGTTCTGATTTTGACAAAATCCAAAAAAAAAAAGAAAGAAAAAAAGAGAGTAACAGGCACAGATTTCAATCATCAGAGCAGCTAACATTATGCTGCAGGGCACTGATTTGTTTGTGTAACTGTAACTGTGAAATGGTATATAGAAGAAAACTGATAAAAAAAACACTTTCCATTTCACAGGCAAATTCAAAATGGAAAGCGCTACTCTATGTGTCATGCTGTAATCATATTCTCGAAGCCGCTGAACCACTGTGGTTGAGCTGTTTTTCATTAACTGAAGGAAAAAACTGAGTTGACATTGTGAAATAAAGGTGACAGACTTCATCATCATTGATGAAGCTCCTCATGTAGAGTGTCCTGCAGCAGTCAGCTGTCCACCCACACACAAACGCAGCTAACCTGAGCCTTGCACCTGAAATGCAGATTAAATAGAAAAAAACATTTGACTGATCAGTAGCAACAGACAGAATTACAAGACATATCACTGTACCTTGCTGCAACCATCCTGTACGATATACAGTACAGATAAGTATAACATTATCACATATTATACAAATACTTTGACCTCATGATGGCGCTAGATGAAAAGTCAGGGGATCACCAAAGTTGTTACAATTTAGAGAATTGATGAGAACGGTGTCTATACCAAATTTCATGGCAATCCAGCCAATAGTTGTCGAGACATTTCACTTAAAACCACAAATGTCAGCATCATGGCGGCGCTAGAGGAAAAGTCATTAGGATTCATCATCTGGGAACCATGAATGTCTGTACCAAAGTTTGTGCCAATCCATTCTCAAGATGTTGAGATATTTCAGTGGATAAGTGAAAAATGTGACCTGCTGGAGGCATTAGAGGAAAGGTCAGGGGACCACCAAAGTCAGTGGGATTCATCCTCTGATGACCATGCAAAATTCCATCGCGATCCATCCAATAATTGTTAAGATATTTCATTCTGGACCAAAGTAGCAGACCGACCATTGCCATCCATTGAGGCGCTAGCATGGCTAATAATACAAACAGAGAGAAACCCTTTGACGTATCCATACCCACATTCCACCTACATATTCATACCATATTCAATATATGAGAACAAATAAAAACACAAAACCACACATCAACTCAATCCTTTATTTCCTCCGCATGTGGCTCGATGACTCTAAAAATAAAGGAATTACATTAGTCCATGCAAGCTTATTTCAAATTTTGAAAAAGTTTGCTGCTCAGCAGCACCTGTGCACCACCCACATGCCACATGTGATCATTTCTGAAACCTGGTGGGTTTAAAAGTGAAAAGGCTGAGCCACAGGGAGATTGCATGATGTTCAAGTGGTATAATGGTTCGGCACTTTATTGGGGTCCAGTCACGGTGGTATCTGTAATTGCTGTAATGAAGATAGACCTAATTATCTCAGCAGACAGAACTCCTCTCTGAACAGGACTCTAATAAACAGGACTCTAATTATGGCCTAAATGCTGCCTTCTTACTGTTCAGTGTTATACCCAGGGGTTAAAAGGGGGGGACTGCTGCTGTCTTCTTACCACGCACACTTATGAACACACACACACACACACACACACACACACACACACACATCCTGAGGGCTTAATGTGCCCAGCTGTTCTGATGCTCTTCTGTGCAGGCATTATGGTCTAGTGGCAAGGATTATCTAACATGGCAACACACTCGGCCCCCCTCTGACCGGTGACAGTGTTGCCTATCATCTGATTAATTAATCACAACTCCAGATGTCACTTGAGCAGCATTGTTATTTGTACTGGTAAGTATATTGCACCAATAATTTACAGGAAAATCCCATTGAAATCGTAAAACCCACGTGTCTCAGCAAAAAACAAAATGACAGACAAGACAAACTAGACAATGCATGAAGTAATGTCTGCGAACGAACAAAAATGGCAGCAGGGTTATTTACGGATAGATTACTCCATCAGTGGTCCCATTCTGAGCCCATTCATTTTGAATTTATGAATGGATAATAATTACAGATTTATCTGCTCTTGTAGATTGTTTCAAGGCTGAGGCGCAGATAAATGAAACGTCATGTTTCTAAATTCGGACTGAGGAAGGGTAAGCGGCTTGTGCAGTGACCTTGATTGTAGGTATTGAACATCCTAGTGAGGAAATGGGCCAGATAAGAGGGAAGTATTTGGCATACAAAGGAATATGGTGACGTAGAGTTGGTGTCAGCCAACATGTGGTCACACAGCACAGTGAGATACGAGTAAGGGAACTGGCATCATTAATAAAGCAAAGGGCAAAGTTTACCTCTGTTATTATCACTAACAGATACAGTGAAGATGGCAGCATGCACATGCAAAATGTCTGCACAGTCAGTTATTTCAGGTGGCTTATATAATGGTTTTCTTCTGGAAAAGAAAGGAAAAGAGGACATATGTGGGAGCTAAATGCACTCCGCATTTGTGCACAGCAATTTGTAATACTAATGCATTTTAAACTGGCCAGCACGTTTAATCCCCCTAAAACAAAGATGAAATCCAGTTGTATCCAGGGTAGATATATACAGATTATGTCTTGCACAGGCTTGGATATGGAAATATGAATCAGAAAATTGAACAAGAAGAGAGAACATTCAGTGCAGCATAATGCACAGTGATTCATATTACATACAGTGAAACACAACAGGAATATGAAACACAAATGAATGATGTTAGGGTTTATATCCCTCCAGAGAGCAACAGTATAGCCTTAAACTACAACAACGCAACTTGCAGTCAAGGTCACTGAGCATACTAATGATCACTCAAGACTCGTTCTCTGACAAGAACGTATTTTTTATGCTGCCAGCACATCTAATAAGAATATGCATTACTTTATTATTACTGCTCTTGGATTATTTACAACCTGTGGACATTGATCCTTGACTATACAGTGCACGGCTCTGCCAGAAAGCTGGAATCACAATAATCCACTGTTGTGTAGCTTTAGGGTCAGGAAGCATCTGAGGTCTGCCTACAGGAGAGTCTTTATCTATGTGACAGTCCAGTTTTCCACAGACCAGCAGGGGAATGTGAAAAAATACAAATTGAAAAAAAGAGACAAACAAAAAAGACAGTACACCTACCACAACCGCTTTAATTATTCATTTCAGGGGAATTGTCAGCAAATGTTGTTTTTTGTGTATTTCACGGTCAGTCATTCAGGAGCCAGGTTACTGCCGTGCATGACCAGAGAGATGACAACATCCAGCAGAGATAATATGATATACACAAACAATTGAACTGATGGATAATGGAGACTTATTAATGTGTCATTTTTGGAGAAAAGTAGCTGATTTAGTACATTGTTTAGAAATAATCGTAATTGATTCTCATCTAGTGGACTCTGCCAATGCTCACATTTTCTGTTTTGTAAAATTTACATGCATGGATGTGAAATAAATATTGTGTGGGATATACAAGATTGCATCTCTGGCTAAAAACAGCCTGCAGGGAAGACTGTCGATGTGCCTCAGCTTCTGTTACATAAAATTGAATTAAAAAATCTGCAGCCTGGACAGAAACTATATCTTGTGGGGACACAGTGTGATTATAAAGCTGACCGGAGAGAACACCTCAGGAAATGAACATCCACACAAAGAGATGAATCTTGACACCGGTGTGTCAGTCTGCTGCTCACGGCTCACCTGGTCATTTTAATAAGACTCGACAGCGCCATCTTGTGGTAGACATGGTGCGGTGCAAATCACCATTAGGAAAACAATCAATCAGAATAAAGTAGTTTTTACAACTTTGAATTTATGTAATTCCTTTAACGCGATTGTGATCTTGCATCGCATTTATGAGACTTAATCTTGAAATGAAATGACAAATGTGTTGGCTTGAGCTTTCTACGGCGTCCGATAATGACTCTTCGGTGTGCGCAAGCGCATTACAGACCGAGGCGAAAACCCGGAAGATGCACGTTAGAGGATACTAAACAAACATCTTGCTGTAATCTCTTCTCACAACTTACTTTAGGAAACAGTAACGCTCGTACATCAGATCTGCTGTAATATCTGACTTGACTTTGGCACTGACAGCTTGTGAGTGATCCGGATGATGGCTGCCGTGTCGATAATGCTTCTGTAGCCGAGCTGCTTCTGACTCATTGAAACACTGAAAACAAACTTTTGGCGAGCTCCTGAGCAGCAGCAGAAGATGCCAACTCGTAACGTCGTGTCCAACGGGACTGCTAACAGCAAAGTTAGGTACTCCAGGTTAGCCACTGATGATGACGGCTACATTGACTTACAGGTAAGACGTATTGCATAATGTCAGGGTAACCCACTATTTAAACTCAGTATACCCAGTTTGTTAAATTGTATCAAAATGATCTATGTTGGATAAGAGAGGGTTAGAGAGTTCTTGATTTTTAGTGGGAAGGAAAGCAAACTCAATGATTGCCTCTCAGGCATTATAATATAATCTACATAATTACATTTCTGTCAATAATTTTTGCCTTATTGTGATTACAGACTAAAGGCCATAGTTCATCCACTTCTCAAACTTTATAACAGGAATTCTTGACTTCACTGGATTAGAAAACAATTTAAAGGGTTACTCCTGTGATTTAGTATTGCACCTCCATCACACTGGAGGACTTGTGAGAAACAGATTTAATAAAGAATGGTCAAAATCAAAGCAGCAGAAGATGAAATTTCCTGACTTTTAGTACCTAGTATGGGGTCAAGCTCCAGAAACACTACATTTCCCACAATACAACTCGACATTCGTCTTTAGTTTGGTAAATGCCCACTTCTTTCAAACTCCATGCCCCCAGTTTGTAACACAGTTTTTTTTTGTTATAAATGTGTGGTCTACAAGCCCCAGCTGAGATAACCCTAATGACATCATCAAGGTTATTTTCTCATACTTAGTCTCAAAGCTCTTCCAGAGTTACAGAAGACATTACACAAGCGTTTTCACAGGCTGAACAATACTCTGCTTGACTAGTAAATCAAGCTTTGTGCGTAAACCTTGTGGGTTTACCCTTTAAATCAACACAAATAACTTTGTCATGACGGTTTGGTCAATGTTCAACATTTAGTCACAAGGAATGCAATACATAACCAACGCATTTACATCTTCAAATACATGATGTAACAGTTTAATGGCTCATATAGTCAACATCCTTTGATATAAAGTGTCTGTCAACCACAAACTTTCACTTCATCATGAGCCAGACTAATTTTGCCTGTCCAGTTCAGTACATGAGTGGGAAAACAGGCATTGCCGCAGCAAGCCTGCTGTTTCAGAGAAAAGTGTTTTTAATTAAATATTTCTCCTCTTCTGCAGTTCAAAAGGAGCCCACCCAAAGTCCCATACAAAGCCATAGCACTAGCCACAGTGCTCTTCTTAATCGGCTCGCTGTTAATCATCATTGGCGCCCTTCTCCTGGCTGGATACTTTGGAGCCACTGTGAGTTTTTACAGTACGAACAATATATTTCCCTCTATTAAAATTAATGTCTTACCGAGATATTTTCTCTCTTTCAGCACTCGGACCGAACCGTGCCTGTCCTTATCATTGGGATCCTTGTCTTCCTGCCTGGAATTTACCACCTACGAATAGCTTACTATGCTTCAAAGGGCTACCGTGGCTACTCCTATGATGACATCCCAGACTTTGATGACTGACAAACACCACAGCTTCAGCCACAGTCTTCCTGTACTCACATATACTCATAATATTCTGCTTGTGCTAATTTAAATGTGCTGATATCTTGAAAGAAAATAAGGTTAAATTCATTCTGTAAATTACCTGCATCTAAATCTGAAGGATTTTGATTATTGTCATGGGGTTATATGTCTAGGTATCTGATGCCAGCCTGCTATTTATGAAGCCAAATCAGTAGCAGATGTTGTTTGATTTGTATATTTGTTTTGTTAGCTTGATAAATTAATAAAACTGCAATTTGAAGAGTCTCTTTTATTTGTATGTTGTTCTTTTTTATTATTTAGATTTTCTATACTCAGAGAGACGCTGGCATTGCTTAACTGTCATACTAATTTAATTAATGTAAAATCTCAAGTGTCAGATGATGGCTTCAGGAACCACACAGTCTCACTGTGTCACCGCACAATAACTTTACACTGAGTTGATCAGAATAGAACACATTTTAGCTTTTAATACAGTTTGCAGAGCATTTCAACCAATGTGGCTACTTATGTACAGATACAGGACTGATAATTTTAGACACTTTTTTTAAGTCGAGCCAGTTCTCCAAATCAGATCATTTTCATGCCAAATAAAACTGAAATGGATTTCAGTGGGTTCTTTAATTTGACGTGATCCACCCACCTGTTCAACGGTAGAGAAAACACATAAAAACTGGCTTACAATGAGTTAATATACAGTACATTAAGATAAAAAATGTGCATAGATCTCAGGCTGTACAGACCAGGCTAAGTGATGTACCTGCATCATAGGCTACATCATATTGTATATCTTGTCTGGCAGATAACAGATATGTATTAAAAGGCTATTATTGGTTTGTCCACAATATGATCAATATACTGTATAACAGTTTGCCTTACCCTCCGGTTAATTCTTCCTTACTGTTCCGAGTCGGTCTTTCTTGGAGGATTTCATGTGATTAATTCCAATCCTTTGATCTCCATATGGTGCACCTGGCCTGTGAGAGTAAACATTGTCAAACAGGGAAGTACACACGCAATTAAGATCTGACATTAATGTTAACCTGCGTCAGAAACCTTTTCTCTAACCTGCTCTATCGACTCATCAATTTCAACATAATACGAAAGTGTGCTCGTGAAAGGCAAGGCTACCACCTCCGTTTCCTTTGCAGGATAATGTCATATGTAAAACACACAGGCAGTAAAGGTTGCACTTGTATAGTCCTTTCAGATGCTTGGCAACCAGCTGTTTTAATGGATATTTTCAAGGACAGTTGCTTGTGTTCTCTTTGTTTCTCGTGCTACCAAATGTGCCCACTCAGTCAGCCACCAGCCACAAACCACAAGCTACCTGGTATTAGTCAGATGAGATCACACACTTAACATCGGCTCAGAATCTTTTTTAGTGACATGTGAGATAAGCGTTAGCAAACACTACAAATGTTGAGCAGACACATGTATAATAATATCTTAGGGATTTTATAGTAATTTAACACTGTATGTCCACTGCTGAGATAATATCTAACACAGGTCAATTGAGGCAAAACCATTGTAAACTAGTAATAAAAGTCTCTAGTGCTAAATCATGTCCTAACTATATTATATTTTCTGTGTTTCTGTCACTAAATGCACTCTGCATCAACACACAAGGGCCTGCCTTGAACCCTTTTTACTGATGGACATTATCATCCCCTTGTGGTGATGCAGACTGTTTGCCACTGGATTGGCTGGGTTTTAAACTGTAGGGTAAACAAGACAGAGCAACGTGTCCCCCAGTAACCCAGCCGACCACATCGTCCCCATCAGCTCATATATGATAGTAGATTTGCTCATCTTTGTATAACTTCCAGCTCTTTTTAGGAGGACATCAAAAGAAGTGGTTTTGAGGTAAGATAATGAAAATCTTTGACAGTAAAGTTACAAAACTCCCCATCTCTCTCTCTCTCTTAACTTCATTATAATTATATGGAGGGTCATCCAACTTAGTTTGAGCTAAAAGATGACAAATACTTTTTTACTTTTTTTTAACGTTAAAAACAAAGAAGTAAGAAAGAAACAGTATGGGTATGAATGAGTATTCAAACTTAACATAACCTTAGCCAAACTCAGTATTGGGTACAATAACACCTCAGTTAGCAAAATAACATCGCCAACCTAATAGCTGGTTTAGGTATATGGTAATAAATGTGTAAATAATAGCTAATGTAAGGTTTATGAAGAGAATAGTAGCAGGCTCTTGCTAGCTTGATCTTCAGCCGTTAACTTTAGCTAACGGAAAGCTAACTAGCGTTAGCTCAAATTTTGAATGGCAGTGAGTTGTAGTTTGTAAGGGCGGGTTAGTTATGTTAGGCACAAATTTAATGCTAAATTTAACGTTGCTTCTCGTCTAACATACACATTTCATTGGCATTCAGGTTGTTATATATTTGTCAAATATTTTAAGAGAAAATATACTTTGTTCTTTAGAAGGTGTATGATATTCTCATTTGACCCAAAAGTTTAGTGGATTTGTTGCAGTAGGATACTAATATGGTTATTAAGTTACGTGAATATCACAGCAAAGTATGATAAGCTCACTATATTGATTATCTTCACTAATCCTTGTAGGAAAATCATTCAGGACTTTGTGGGAAGGTGGTGTGTGTGGGTGGTAACGTTAAAACCCAACTACTTGTATTTGAAATGGCATACATTATTTATATTACAGCACGCCCGTTTTTCATTTTACATACTGGACAAAGTCATTTTTTGTTGTTGTTGCGTATTTGCTGGATGTGCCAAACGCTCAAGGTCAAACGTGTTTCTTTAGGTGTGCATTTTGCCTTTTGTTACGATCCCCAAGTCTTTCACGTGGAAAGGCGCTTTTGTCTGCGGCGCTGAAATACCAGCAGCATCAAGTCGCACAGAGGCAGGCGGCTAACTAACGGAAGTCGATTATTTTACCTTCAACATAAAAGCGTTTTTGTCAAGTAATTGATTCTCAGACTATATGCTCTGACCACAGCCTGACTCAGTACACTATTTCATAGCCTTTACAAATATTACTTTTTAGTAATTTGGTTTTCAGACATTTCTGGTTTAAATTTTGTCTTGAGTTGCTATTTTTGGCAGCACTACATGTTACATCTGATGGCGAAAAAGACAATGTGGCTCTAGATATAAAATGTGAAGAGTAGTAGTATGGGAAACATATAGAACTTTTCATTAATTTCAGACTAGGGCTGCTGCTAACAGTTATTTTCAATAGGCCTTTTTCACAGCAGTCATTTTGAATGATCATAGCAGGATAAGCACAGGTGTAACATTAATGATGGCTCCGTTGTGTTCAAGTGTCCCTGTAAGTCATGACAGTGAGCCATCATGAGCAATACTAAGACCCTGAAACTGAACCAGCTAAATGGAATTCAGCCATAATAATGGTTTTAATATTTACACACCTGTGACATTTCTAAACGTCTTCCCTGAACAGAGCCATATTGATTAATCTGTTAGTTATCGATGATCCATGTAGTCCATAAAATGATGAAAATTCTGAAACTGCCCATCACAGTTTTCCAGAGCCCAAGGTGACAACTTTAAATTGATTGCTTTGTCCAACCCAACAGTGAAAGATATTCAATGTACAATGATGAAAATTCTCACATATGAGAAACTGGAGACAACAAATACTGGCATTCATCCTTTTTACATTTACACATTAAACACAGGATCTGTATTTCCTGTTGTACCCAGCTTGTTCGTCAGTAGGGGCTTTATTTTGAAAGGTCTAACCGGAAGTGTTGGGGTTGTATTCTGTGTGACTTGATGGGGGTTCAAACAGCGCCTGTAGTAGGAGGAGGGAATGATAATAATGGGAGGAGAGACACGGGGAGAGTATCAATAGCAGAGCTCTAACTAAACGTGCAGTGTGCTCTCTTTCAGGTGAAACTTGCGCCAGTTTGATGATAAATGTGCACTGCGTCGACCGAGAGCCACTTCTACATATTTATGAAGTTAATTATAAACTCTCACCTATGATTAAAGGTACTTTCAGCAAGTTTGGACAAAGACGATTGCGGACATAAATGCCAAGGCGTGGAAAGTTTAAATGGACTTGAAATGGGCTGATGTCGGACTCCTGAAGGTTACTAGATTTTTATTGAAACCGCAAAGTATTTTTTAGGAAGTCTGATAACCACGGATGTCGAGGATTAATTGATTTTCTTTTGATCCACGCACGGACTGAGAACAAAAATGTGACCACCTGCGTTTTATCCAACTCTTTCTTCTTTTTACTTTAAAAGTCTTAGTTTTTAATCTGACTTCTCCCCGAAGAGAAAGGAATGAATGGTTAAATGAGGTCTGCATGTCGAGTCTAAAAGAAGAGCATCGATGGATTGAAAGATTATACTTTCAGTTTCAAGTGAAAAAGTGCCTAAAGCAAGGTAAGGAGCTGTGCAGGCAGAGCTAAAGCATCCTCTATAGGCCCTATATTTTTGCTATAACATTAGTCTGCCTGCAGAATGCACGTTAATAATACTATGATACACTGCGGTATCGCGCCTTTGTTTATGTTTAGTGTATCACATGCACCGCTTGTAATCTGTAATCATAGTGAATAGGTTTAACACGCTGTAATGACCCAAAGGCGAAGCCTGTTCCCAGGATTAAAATAGTGAGAACAATAGTCAGTAAAAAATAGTGTTTTTAAAAAAAAATAGTTTTTATTCAGGGCTCCCTCCTCTCAGCTGGTATCGGACTCACTGAGTCAGACAAAAGATGCACCTGTTTTGTTTTACAGGAGGTCTGTATGGTGACATGGAGGACTGAGCATCACAGTTCACTGTAGGGGTGCAGAAATAAAGAGCCTGTCACCCGGCTTGGTGTCTGTTTTATATGGACCAGACAGTTTATTTGCCTGCTGCTCCACATGGTGCAATGTGCAGAGGTGCGCCTGCTTCTTACATGATATATACTCCCTGCTCTAGTGCTTCCCATCCTTTGTTTTTGTTGTGCTTGTTAATACTGATTGGTGAGAAATGAGGCGCACAGAGGCACACATCACTCTGGATGTCTGTAATCTCTTGTGCTGGGCCATAGGACTTTAGAGGCACACTGTTTACTTTCATAATTATAAGCTTCCTTCATTAATCAGCTTGTAGGTTGTCAAAGGTTTTAGTCGCCTTTACATTTAAAAAAAGTACATTTTAACATGTTCTTTCCTAAAAGTACACCAGAGAAAAATACATACTTCCAGTCTGGTCCTTATGGCAAACACTAAATTACAGTCAGCTTTTGTGAATGCTTTTGTATGAGGCTATTTAAAGGGGGACAGCTATGTTCAAGAAGCAGTTTGGCATTTTTCTTCCAGAATCCTTGAAGTAAATGTTGAGCATA
Organism: Siniperca chuatsi; assembly: GCF_020085105.1. Classification (NCBI taxonomy): domain Eukaryota; kingdom Metazoa; phylum Chordata; class Actinopteri; order Centrarchiformes; family Sinipercidae; genus Siniperca; species Siniperca chuatsi. The sequence continues at coordinate 13,371,163 of NC_058046.1, read as the reverse complement.
TCATCCCACATATTTCAACATTTAGCAGGCCTTTCACATTTCACGAGTATATTGCACTATTCAAAACACAGAGTGGCCAACTGTGCCCTGTAGGCAGATTGTCATGCTGGAGGAAATTGATTGTATTGAGAAACAAATTATTCATGAGCTGAAAGTGGTTACCCCAAATTGCTGTGTTGTTAGTGATTAAGATACAGTCATACAGTGAATGCATGTCAGTGACACTATGCTGAATCTCATGGAGTATAAAGAATATACAGAAAATGCAACAGCAAAAAAAGCACACATAAGTGAAAAAATGTAGTAAACCAAAGCTAAGGGAGATTAGAGAAAGCACCTTATAAAGTTTTAAGGGCCATGCAGTGTACCATAAATCGCCATGTTTTACGTCTCATTAGTGTAGTGGCCTGTCTGATAGAGCCTTTTACATCTGGACAGTAACATTTGTTCCCTGAGTGAAGAAATGAGAAACATATCCGTGAACATTTTTTGGTTAAATATTTAGGGTCTAAAATAACATCTCTGATTGATCTTCAAGTTTTAAAATAAATCCAGTGCCATGCTTCAACAGCGGACTTCAGCTCTAGAGTTCGTTACCTTTGGCTTCCTCTCATTGTCGTGTCTTGAAAGTAGCTTTATGGGACTGACCTGTTTTTAAGAGTGCAGGACAGGGAAGGACAAAGACTCAGGATTCACAAGAAGGATGTTAGCTGCTTTGCTTTCAGTAGACTCATGTCGTCCCCCACTCCCCTGAGACCTCTGAGCTATATGAAGTCATCCTGGGACATGAAATCAGTCCACTCATGTGCGAAACATATAGGTGATTTATCTTTGTAATTTGCAGCATTGTTCATTTGCCGCAAAATAGTAATGCGTAGTAAAGGTAGCACTGTCCACATTTCTTTATGTGAGTAAATTAAAAACATTCAACCATTGCTTATTAGTCAATATTGTTATACCCTGTAGCACCATGTGTTAGGTTACCAACCATCACTATGTTAATCCATATACAGTAGGCTTTCCCTGTCACGAGACTAGGGTTTCACTCCCGTGCCCAGCTCATTTCCTTTAGTTAGAGTAAATGTCAATACAGATACTAAATTGGGTTGCAGTGTCAGGGACAACATCCATGAATTGATTGCTGTGTTGTTGTGTAGGCTGGTTCAACCAGTCAAGGCCATAGCAAACCATCAATACAAGATGGTTTGCTACCCACTCCTGTGTTAATATCTGGTTCACATGTACTATTTGTGCAGATCTGTTTGTGCCTCTGTGTGAGATTGTTCCGTTTACCTGTGAAAGTTTCTGCTGGAGTAACACTCACAGTTCCTGCTACAGGCTGATTTGCACTGAGGCTACGGCCTCTGTCAGGATTAACAAGGATTACTAAGAGAGTAATGCTACTTCTCAGCAGGCCTGTATCTGCCGCTAACATCACTGATGGCTCTGCTTAGGTACTGAGGGATGACACACACACATTAGGTCAAAAGTTCAATTTTTTGTTGGGTTTTCTGAGTGTCAGAGAAGACGTTAGACTGAAAAGAGAAACTGACAATTTAATTGTCACTTATCAAGTGCACAAGATAGCTGAAAAGACTTTTGCATTATTCAATTCATGCCTCCTGATCAGTTAATTCTAGTGGGATTCAGAGGATATGCATATGAAGAGGTCAGGCTTACCAGCTGTTGTAGCTGACAGCTTGGAATCAGCTTCTTACTTGCATTCAACACAAGAACACATCCATCTATCTGAATGCTGATTCTGGAAACACCTTTTTGCTAATTATTTGATGAAATATGAATTCTCTGGAGGGTATTTCCACATCTCGTCTCGGATTTTCTGATGAAATTGGTATCAAAGTTGTCGCCTTTTGTTAAGTTATTGCTAGCACAGTGGAGATGAGAAAAGTAAACAGAGGTGTATCTGTGATCTGTTATAGAGAAACACTGATACACTGGCTGCATTTTACTGAGTTATGGTCCACATTGCTTTTTGTTGCCTGTGGCCTCAATAAAATCTGGACAACACAACCTGCTAGCTCTACAGCAATTAAAGCGGCCATGTTATCTCCACCAACGTTCTCGGACTCCCGGCAAGCAGAATAATCTGGAGTGTTTAGTGACTTGATTTACCAGTGATTGATCACTGCACAGCCAGATGACAGAGTGTCCTTGATTTGTCTTACCAATTTGATCTCTAATTTAATTACACTATTAACACTTGGAGCAGAAGGGCAGGATTAGTCTGGGTGTTACAAATGTACTGTCCAGAAGGCTAAGTCATGACTAGATCTAAATCAATTTGTGTCATTGAAATCCAGTGAAACATTGGACCAGTCAGCACTGCCCGCACACGTTACAGGGCTAAATGTCTTGTGCTAAGGCAGGAATTTACCGTGGGGTTTATTCTAGTTTTTCTACATACACGTGATAACCTTCTCACGTCAAGGATCACTCAAGTTTTGTCTAATTCACTGATGATGTCTGTCCCCTTTGCACAACTTAATTTCAAGTGAAGGAGGGATGTACTATGATATATTCTGTAATGTCATTGTGTCTCAATATGGTTGGGTGCGACTTGTTGTTAATTATGTCCACTTTCCCTCAGATACCTTTGTGAGGTTATTAGCATGTCGGAGTAAACCCCTCTCACCTCTCACATGCACAAGTATGTAAGGTGCCGTCCGTGTTCTGACTTAAACAACTGGGCTCTTTTTGAGGCCCCCCTCTGTGTACATGTCAATTAAATGGCCCCTTGCTCTGCTCTGCTTCCTGAGGAAATAACCTGGTTGTCTTCCGTCTACTCCAGCACCTGTAGACAAAGCCCCCCCTCCAGGCCTTTGTAAGATGTCGGCTCAGTGTGTCTGTCTGTTTCCACAAGCCAGTCATATAATCTCGTGTGGAAGCACAGGAGCAGGCAAGAGCAAAGGCAAGATGTGTTATGTCTTGAGGTTGTCAAAAGTTACTTGAGGTCTAAATATGAGCTAGAATTTCAGATATATGCTAGGATTACTTTTGCTGTCATGTAATTAAAATGACTGTGAAGATGACAGCCAAGATGATGCAGTGATGTGCAATCACTCCCATCACTTTTTTTGACTGTCGGGGGTGACACACAAATGATTTCTTTATTTTTTTAATCCATTATAAGAGTCCTGTTTATTCCGACACCCCTACTGAGCGAATAATGTTCACTCAGTAGGAGTAATCCTTTCCTCATTACAAACATTGTACTGAAATGATTCTGTCATGCAAAAAACACCAACCTCAGCCATTATTCATTCCCCACCACCCTCCCCTCTTCATCAGCTTTTACTGTAAAGCCAAACCCACTCTAATGTGTTTTTGTCCTACTCCTCTGCACTGCTTGTGTAACATTGGTTTTGTCTTTCTGCTTGTCTTGGAAAGGTGCTAAACAAAAGTTATTACAGTGCTTCACGGCCAGTCCCAGCAGCAACAGTCTCAACCCTGTATTGGTCAAGTGCACGAAGTTAAATGCATCTTTCTGCTGCTCTATTCTGGGCTGTTTATTTACTCAAGTGCAGACATGACTGCTAAGAGGTTAAACGTGTCTGTCATGTGATTCAGTTATCCTGTGTTTCTGCGGTGGATCTGTGGTTGTATCAGCAGCTAATAACCAACACCTACTTTCTTTCTAAGAATAGTCTCCTTCTTGTATTACTTAAATGAACTTAAAGTAATAAGCTGGTATTAGGAGTACTGAATGGAGTGACTTAAGGGGAGGGGGCGAAGTCCATTATGTTTGAAGGGCAACAAACTTAAACTTGTGCCTCCAATCCAATTTGAGGTAGAGGGCCTCACGAGTTGCTGCAGCTGTTCTCATCGTTCAGACTGTGAAGTAGGCCCACAATTTGTGTAAGTGGAGTCTTGTTTGTGGGGTCAGTAGGAGATAAAAATCTGTGGATTGTGCTGGTGCGCTTGCATGTGCTGTTTGTGCATTTAATAGTCAGGTAAGCTGCACTTTCTGCCGTTAGCTGCTTGACATGTACTGTACTTGATGGAGTCGTGAATTCCGTTTAATTGAAGAGCGTCGTCATATGGCAGTCTATTTATGCCAGTTAAGTTACTTTTTTAAGCACTGGTAATAGGATAACATCTGGAGTTGTGGAGACATACCTTTCAATATTGCACATGTCACTTGTCAATTGCTGTTGGCCTATTTAGAGTGAGACGAGACCTTCTGGATGAGCTGGACCAATCACAAGCATCAGGTTAATCTGTACATACACTTAGAGCCTTGTACAGGTCTTCTCTGTGGACACACGCACACACACACACACACACACACACACACACACACACACACACACACACACACACACACTCTTGATGCATACTCTAAGCAATCTCATGCCCTACTCTCTATTTGTAGCACTTGTTGGAATAGCTTATTTGCCTTAATCCAACCACAGCTCAGACATGCAATTTTCCAGAGGATTAAGTGTTTTCAAAGAATACAGTTATTTCTTAACCAAGAAGCATCTGGAAAGTAATGTAGTTGTTGGATTATGAGGTGATGTTAACTTAAGGGATTACATTTGTCTGCGAGGGGGATGTGAGGGATGTCCTTGTGCAGCGTTGAAACTGTGAATGGTACTGTAGCATTCTGCAGAAGAGTAAACGGGTGGTCTTCTCTTTCAGGTTGGGAGATGTGTGAAGGAGTGTGACGGACGGCCATGGGACTGGAGAGACGGTGGCTTCAGGCTGTCACCACTGCTGTAGCCATCTGTCTGCTAAGTAAGTATGCTAATGCAAATATGGATCCATCGCATACATTTACAATGCATTTCCATAATTAATTGCTCCACTGAGTTGTCTTGGTCAAAGCTCCTAATACTACTCTTAGCAATAAAATGCTTTTCCAAGAAACTGTTAACAAACATATCAAAACAATAAAGACATTTCCCAAAATTGAATGCTTCAAAAAGTCATCCAAAGCAGCTGGAACTGTCATCATTTGAGCTGAGCATTTTGTCAGGTATTGAAATGTGACACAGACCATAAAACAAGTAACTTGTTAACACACATAAAAACAGACACAATTATGTAACACTGACATGAAAATCTGCTTTGTTGGATCACATTTACATGGTCACGATGATGGTATTGCTTTACAATATGTCACTGTTTCTCTTTGGTCTTTGATGACTTATTTTGAATCACTTTCACCACATTATTATTACATTTTTACAGTATTTATAAAACCACTGTCACTTTTAATTTTGCATGTCAGGTTTGGCAAATTGTCCTGTAGACTGTTTTAATAGTGGGTGATGATGAGTAAAAAATGGATCTAGATTGAATTCAGTCAAATAATTGGTTGAATATGTGCACATTTAACTCATTTTGTTTCAAAGCAATTGAAAGCCATTCACAGTTGGCCCACAAAGCAGGCTGCATAAAGTGATGTTGAAAAGTGAAATCACCCAAATGATATAAAATGCTTTGTCCAGTCATATCAAGTCATATATATTCAAATAAATTTGCTATTTCGTAAGACTTTCTGATTGGGCTTTTTTTGTTTGTAAGTCAACCTGTTGTTTTCCTCCATTTGTCTCTGCCATTTGTTTGCATAGCTTCACCAAAGGTTCGTTGTTTACCAATGTCAAGAAGACCTACAGTATGTCCCTTGTTTTCGTAAAGCATCGCAAAGCAGTTGGCATATGTTGCCATTTGGCTGCCTACATACAGTTTGAGTGACACCACGATGAAGCTGGCACAGCTCCCATTGCCTTACATTGGAGAAAGTAAAGAGGAGGGGTAACAGCATAGGCTAGAGTGGACGAGAGAGAATGGGGCCAAAATCCAACTTAAATGATATCTGTGGTTGGTGTGGATTTAGATCAATCTGGGATTGAAGCTACCCCCAACCCTAGGCACGCTTCTGTGTGTGCGTGCATGTGTTTGTAAGGGGGGGTGGTGGGATTGATTGTGCTGGTCCGCAGACCATGTGTGGACCCCAGGGGGTGGTGGGAGGTCGGCTGGAGAGAGCACAGAGGGTCCTGCTGTCCTGCATCAGAGTATCACCCCCCCCCCCTCTGAGATTAAAGTAATCACCATGCCAGATGAGTAGCAGAGCAAACACTGGCACCCAGTTGTGCACACACCCACGTGAGCACATGGCAGCAAGGGAGAGACAGGAGAAAGAGAGAAGAGAGACTGCGCCAGGTGTCTCTAATGGGATTGCTGTGTGTTTGCAGGCTTTGCAGCTATACGATCTTGTCACCAAATGGCACACGATTGTTTTACATGCCCTCTGATGGCCCAGCTTTTATCAGGGAACACTCTGGGGATGCCATAGTCACTGGCTGATCCAGTTCAACATAAGCATTCATGGATCAGTTGTTACTTCTTTCAATCCACCAAGTTTTATGTGTCTTGACCTCCTCTGCTCTCTCCTCTCTCTCCCAAGATATTGCTGCTAATGTTTTATGAACTGTTCTCAGCATAGCAGACAATTTTCATAGGAATGAATGACCAAGAAAAATCCAGAGAGGTTCTCTTGCAGCCATAATTATCTTTAAAAGGCCCTTATAGAGCATGATTTATGTCCACAGCCAATCCCATACTTAATCCTGGTGATATGCTTTTATCTTTACAGGTGTGTCTCAAGGTGTGGCATCATTAGTTCGTGCTAGAGAGGGGGGCTCTGCAGAGCTGGGCTGCAGTCTCACTCCAACATCCAAAGAAGCCACCACCCCAAACCTCTTTCCTCTGCATGTGGTGGAGTGGGTGCGCCTCGGCTTCAACGTTCCCGTCCTCATCAAATTTGGAGTGTATGCTCCTCGTGTTCATCCAAACTACAAGGGTAAAAGTTATTCAGATTACACACATATTTCAGAAAACTGAAAAAAGACCTGTAACTGTAACAACATGTGTTACTTGACTGGAGGTCCATTCCCTTGAAGTAGACCTATGAGACCTTGCTTTGATTGAATCTTTTTCCCATTGCTTTTGCGATTTGACTGCACACATACCCTAATGTGGGCTTTGAAAACATTTCTCAGTATACTCTGGAGCTACTATCATAGCAGTTTGTTTCTAAAAGGATTCATGAGACTGACCAGCAATTGACAGATTTCTATAATTATGGTTCAGTAGATTTTAGTGAGGGGAGGGGAGGTGTCCATGTGGCAACATCTCTCTTACCCATGTATCTGTCCTGTGTGGGCAAATGTAGGCATAAGGAGGTTACACTGGTATTTATGAAGATTTGGAGAGGGGAAGTTTGGACGAAACAATACCCCAAATAGGTAATCCATCTAAACCACAATCCCTGTAATTACTGCTGGTGTTCAGTCTGTGTGTTTCGAGACTGCATTTATGGTGCAGGGAGAAGGGGAAGGGCGGGAATGTATGTGTTTTAATGGAGGCAGTTAAAGGGGGGTGGGGTAGCTGAGCAAGAAGAAGGGGGTACCAGTAACGCTGTGCATGGGGGGATTAGAAGTGTGGGTGGGGGCTTGGTTGTCAGATGACAGTGTTTTATTAGTATGCTGAGGGGTGACCCAGTAAGGGGAGATTGTTGTGCTGGAAGGAGGATGGATGAAGCATTGGGAATAATGGGAGTTTTCTTGCTGGAGCCCTATAATCCTGTCATTGTCTACCAGAGGACAAAAGACAAAGAGGGGTATCACAACCTCCCCTTGCTTTGCCAAAGCCAACAGGGCTACTAGGACACCCAAAATCCCATACTGCCCCAACTAGGTCACTGAAATGTACAGGGAGTCTCGCTTAAAAGCCTTCCACATTTGTCGTATTGGAATTTATTTCAGCAGGAGGTCCTACAGAGAATGACAGCCTCTGATTCAGAAACATGTTTGCAGCATCGTGACAACTCTGGAACTGCATATAAGGTCTACAGGGGCTGAACCACCAACAGGCTGCCTCCGGTGGGCAATTGGGTTACATGTGTCTGGCATGTTCACCCTCTTGTAGGCCGTTAACCATGTCATTGTTTAGGGGCAGTCATCTGATGCACAAGCAGCCATAATGAAGTAAACAACATTGTAGAGATGTAGCTCAGAGTAGAACACTGTTTTGGGAGGTCCCAATATTTTGCCATATCTATCCCTTGTGTGTACTTGTCTGGTGTAGGCTTTACTCCTGTCTGCCTCAGATCCTCATATCTCCCCTCCCACTGGAGGCAGATGGCAGCATGTGAAGCGTGTCAGCGCTGTGGGTTTAATGTATTCTACCCTTAAATTAAAATGTTGGGGGATTTCAGATTTAACCACAAGACAGTCAAGTAGGCGACCATTTCCTGATCTTTGTCTTGGCTTGTCTGAGATCAAGAACAAGAGAGCAGGGATGAGACATGTACTGTTGTTCAGAGCTGGGGTGGATTTACAGCATAATGGCTACTTCCTATAAAGCTATGAAAGGTGTCAGACTTAAATATGTATTACTAAATCTAATCTACTAAGTGTTTTCCTGTCCTTTCTTTGGTGGACTCATTGCCTTGCAAATGCTGCACATTCAAGTAGGCTAAAATAAAACATAAAAAGCATTCCCAAATGCTGTCTGTCCTTGGTCTGCTGCTTTGTCTCAAGCTCACTGATGCTATTTGCCATTTTTAGAAACTGAGATGAAAGAATCAAAGCATATCTTGGATGACTATTTCAGTCGTCCATTAAATCAACATTTTTTGATATGATATCAGGAGTATTTGAGATTGCACTTTGTATTTGAGGAGTGTCATGGCTACAGAGCTCTCTTCTTCTGTTGACCCCCTCAGACACCAGCCTGTCTAGGTCTCAGAGAGCTTCTCTTGTCTGCTTAGAGTGAATCAGGAAGGTATTAGTACCCCCCATCCCTCTTCCTCTCTGTCTCACACCCAGCATGCCCTGCAGGGCTGAACGTTAGTCAACTCACAACAAAGAGGAAACAGCGAGATAAACTCTGACTGACACACTACTATAGTCTCTTTGAGTTGTATTTGTTGAGACAATATGCTCAAGTCTTGCAGTGTCCAGATGGTTTACTGTTGCAGGGCTAGATCAAATGTCTCCTGTGTGCTGAAGTAAATCAGTAGAGACTGCGAGCAGGGGACTCCGACCTGAGGTTAGAACGACAATGGGCAAACCCCCAGATCTCAGCAAGCCTCCATCACGCTCGCAGTTTGACCTCTGAACACTGGAGAAGTTAAAGCCTGCATTTGTCACACACATGCACAAGTCACGTACACACACACGCATAAATCTACCGATGCACACACACACACCCTGAACTCTATTACCTTTCCCCTCGTGGACTTAAGTGGAATTTGATATTGAAAAACCTTTGTAAACATGCGTCTGTTTGACAATGCCAGAAGCAGGAAATAGACCAGCTGAATCATGAAACTGATCACCTTTATCCATCGCCAACCGGTTTTTGTGCCATAACTAGAGAAGGATGATGTGTGGCAAACAATGACACAATGAAAGAAAAATAGACCAACTTGGGAATTTCGTGTTCGCGGCTTAGACCAGCAGGCCATTACAAAAGCTCTGTTACCTTATGCCTTAGGTGTGTCACTGGCCACATTCTTATGAAGAGCCTGAGATCAGCAGGGCAATCATATCAAATCCTGTTCTACTGTGGAAATGTTGTCTCTTCTGTCAGTGCATATATCAATTCAATTCAATAGGCTTTATTGGCATGACATGTGACATGTGTTGCCAAAGCACAATTCCAATTATGATAGACAGAAGATTACTTAATAGTATTTTCAACATTGCCTACAATATTTTGAACAGTATAACAAGCTTAATGTTCACTAATGATGAGGATTATTCTAAGCATTTTCCTGATGGTCAGTCCAACTGAGTAACTAAAGCAAATTTTAGGCAACTAGCAATTATTAACGTCGGGGTTATCTCTTCCTGACCAGAAATCAAAACTCAAGCTCTCTACTGAAAAACAGTAAAAACACCTCGTAATCTCACTGGACTGAATTCCATATTTTAAAATACTTTGCTCCGTGATCATGTACGAGGGCTAAAGCCTGTGGTAAGTTGAATGGCCACTGTAGTGAAATTTGGCACGTGAGCTGTGTGTGCTTGCTGGTGCAGGGGTTAACAGAGCCGGACAGAGCAAGAGGGACAGAGTTAACTGTAATCTATCTCACGACAAAGAGCTATTCATAAGAGGGTTAAACTGATTAGGGAGACAGGAGGATTGAAGAGAGAAATTTGGGGAAGTGGGAGGGGTAAGCTGTCAGAGGCAGGGGGCCGGTCCCAGACTTATGATTGTATTCAAATCAAAACACATCCCACAATGCACCTCTGCCCGACTCTCTTATGCACATACGGATGGACTAAGAAAAGCAGGGCTGATGCTTCTGCAAACAGAATAATCTGTCTTCCTCCATAGTTACCCCTGCTATTGTATCACATGTAGTTCACTATACCCCATGTATTACAATGTCAGTAAGTACCAGTGGGAACCCCCAATGCAAAAATCACATGTTAATTCCATTCCTTTGGAACAATGAAATCTTTGTCCCAGAGCTTTAGTTGCCACAAAACTAAGAAAATACAGTATACATGCAAAGAAAGTAAATCTTAAATGTAACCCAAAATAAACAAGAATTATGTGGGTAAAATGTATGTGGTGTAAACTATCCTCAGCTCGGTTGCATTGAAGTGGCTTCACTTACAGAAAAAGCCTCATCAATCTTGACTTAAAAAAAAAAAAAAGGAGATCAGAAACCGTAAGACAAGCCAGCTACTGGCCAGCGGCATTTCTCTGAAAGCTGAGTTCTTCCTAACCTGCCACCCACTGGGCGAGAACTTGACTCTCGCCGATGTGAAGAGGGTGCGTCTTAGAGGTTCACACAGCACCGGTGGATTAACGTTTCCATTTTCTACCCTTGGCTGCACTCCAGATTGACCTGTTGGAAACAAGGGCTCATTTTAAGGTGGACTGGAGCTGTCGTGATAGCTGCTGGAGGAAAAACTGTGAGGAGGAGGAGGGTTGACACGAGAAAGGAGCAGCAGCTATTGTTTCAGCCATCCTCCCTGTCCACCATAGAGTCTGATGATGTTTGTCTCTTGAGGAGGACTTGTGGACATTGTGCTAATGTAGAACCAGGGGGAGTGATGAATGTGTCTGCTGGGGAGTTACGGAGCACCAAGGTCAGAAAGGTCAACCTCTCATTGGTTGTCAGTGGATTATCGATGCACACAACTCGAGTAACCTCTCTGTAACCTCTCGCTCAATCCCTCTTGGATTGAAAAACAGGGTGGGTTTTTACTGATATGGTTGATCATTTTTCAACTCTTGTGTTCAATTATTGCATCATATTTGCACTGTATCCGTGCATCAGGCCATCAGAGAGAAAAGCAACCTTTTTTGTAAACATCCTTTGGACAGAGCACTTGCCAAGTGCCATTTGAGATTTCAGTCAAAAGATGCAACATTCAAATTTAAATAAAGCAACATTTGTCACACAGCGTCAGCCTTTTGTCTGTCCACCAGCTGAAAGGAAAACAGTCCTTTATTTTTCTGCCTCTCATTCATTTCTCTCACTCTTCCTTTTCTGCCTCTTGTGCCGCTGGATGTGACACAAGGCTGTTTTTTTAATCTAAACATGTTTTTCCCACACTTGTAATTTTTCAAATCTCTGACAGAAACCCACCACCCTGCGTGATCGACCCTTCCGTACCCACGTTTGGCCCCGTCAGGTTTCTACAGCAACTGAATTCAAATCTAAACCTACAGCCCGGGCTTTTCTTGGTCTCATCACTATGGTAACCTGAGAGAATGAGGAGTGGGGGGGCTGCTGTCTCTTTGTAGTGATGGACAAGAGGGAGGCTACGGGAAAGGGTTAAGTGTTCGACAGTGAAACCAGAATTCCCCTGCGGAGACCCAGGGGGCAGAGCACTTGCCAAATTTTGAAAATCAACATGTATACACACCCACGTGCTTCTGAACCCATGAGATCAGGGCACATGGTCAGTCAGAGGGATTTCCATAGGCTGCGTTTTAGTCATGTTACAGAATATTACAAGAGGTGCTATTAGCCACAGTGATCTTTGAGTATACCATAATATTTAGCCATACGAGGATTAGGAGTATGTTAAAGAGGGTTTGTGTGATTTTGCACGTGAAAGTGTTTTTCCTCTTAGCCTGCAGTGGGCAGTTAATTCCATGTCCAATTGGAAAAGGTTGCATAGGAAATGGGCAGCTCAGGGAGGATCCCTCATAGTGAGATAAAAGGAAAATGCCTAAAGTTATCCCCACACCTGTTATCATCTGCCTGCACATTTCCTCTCTCCCAGCCCTGCCCAGTTGTTTGAAAGATGCTCACTGAAATGAGAGGCATTCATTTTATGGTGCCTCTAAGTGAGCACCACCCATAAAACGCTGGTCTGTCTTTTAGGAGGTCAGTCAAACATTAAACCTAACTATTACACACAGCAACAGCCCCAGTCAGGAATGCAGGGTTAATTGTTAGCCATTGTTGTCTGTCTTTACTCTCAGTGTGTGTTTCACCCTGTCTTAAGGCCATATAAAGAGTTAAATGAATTTCATAGCTTTCCAGACATTGCTGTCTGTAGGGGCAACTTGTGTGAAAATTGAAGATATTGGGTTTCTTGTGATATTGTTTCTTCAGGGTTGCAGGGCATTCAAGAATTCTCCGTTCTTATATACAGTATGTCAACTGGGGGGAGAACCAAATGATCAAATGAAGAGACTGCCTTTTTAAAAAAAAATATTATAGTTCATTACTTTGCACAAAGGATTTAATGTACAGACATTGCTTAAATCATCTAAGCAACTTGTTAGCTGCAAACGAGTATGACGTGATGCCGGAAACCTCTCCACATTCCCATGTTTACTTTCAAACTGCTTTGGCCATGGCCTGGTATGAGCGACGTGTGTGTTTTCCCCCCCTGCACGCATCCTCCTGTCTTTAAAGCCCTGAGATTGAAGGGGGAAAAAGAGTTCATTGAGATACAGAATAAAAGGAAGGGGGTGGGTGGGGAAGGGTAACTTCAGTACCCTGAAAACCAGGCTGCAGTCACCAGGCAACCAACAGATCAAGTTTCAAAGCCTGACAAGGAGTTGTAAGAAGTATAGAGACGAGGAGAGGGAGTGGGGTATGGGTGTGTGTGATAGGGAGATGTGTGTGTGTGTGTGTGTGTGTGTGTGTGTGTGTGCGTGTGTGTGTGTGTGCTCGTCCATGGATCCATCTGTGTCTTTGAGGGTGTTCACACACAAGTTCAGAGCGTGCATCTGCCATGCTACATTGTTTATCTCTGACCAGTGTCCCTCATTGATAAACAAAAACAGGTGACTCATTTAATTGCGCATCTGTTGTAATAATCACTTTTAAGCTGAAGATTACAAACATTTAAAGAAGGAAACAGATTCAAACACTTTTCTATTTTAGTGATTTAATGAAGCTGCCTTCAAGTATTCCTGGCATGCATGCATCATCCTAGCTCTCCACTCCGTCACCACCCAAACCCTAAATGACAGGACACCATCTTTATCTGTAATCTTGCATATTATTACAATCATCACCTGAATGATTCATGTGTTTGCACTCCAACGTCTGCTACAAACATTAGAGTTACAGTTGATGTTCACACTGTGTGTGGATTTGTCTGCTAGCATAAAGTCTATGACTTTGACTGTGGCCTTTGTGACACTGGATGCCTGTGTCCTCTGCATGGTAAGCCCTCTTCCTGCATGTGCTGACTCTGCCTGTCTGGCTTTGTGTGTGTGTGTGTGCTGACTTTCTCTCTGTCTCACCCCTTCCTCTTTGCCCTCCCACCCTTACCCCTCCTCCCTCAGGCCGTGTGTCTCTGACCCGGGGTGCCTCTCTGCTGGTGGAACGGCTGACCCTGGAGGACGAGGGCTGGTTCGAATGCCGCATCCTGCTTCTGGACAGCAAAAAAGACGACTTTCGAAATGGCACATGGACCTTCCTCTCCATCACAGGTGCAGCACTGCAGGGTTTTGGGGACTCGGGAGCCGCTCCTTTCGTTGCTCATCACTGGCACTGTCCTTGTTTAGAACAGCCACAGCATGGAGTCTGGCTGGGACTCTGAAGGCCCTGGCAAGCTGAATGAGTGTTATAGCAGCGTATCAGGGCGTTCTGTGTGACGTTCTTTGCACACGGTGATCACATCTTGTCTTTGTCTATGCCTAGCCTGCTGTGAGCTGATGTCAACGTAGGAGTTGGTTTTAAGAATAACACGAGCAGGACAGTGTATGTATGGCTTGTGTGGGCTAAAGATTAAGGTTAAATGCTTAAATCTGAGTCTTTTTAACCTACCTACTTCCCACTCTCTGTCACACACACACACACACTGGTTATACCACAGTTAGGAGTTCCATTTAGAGTGTGAAGTAAGGAATTGATATGATTGCACTACAGCGGATGAAAGGCCAATATGTACTGCATCAGGTTGCAGATGAACACATAATAGTTTTACATAGTGCATGTATTGAATATCATATGAATACATGTTACCTAAGAATATGTTTAGTAAACTTGACACAGAGCTTTGTACATAGACAATGATAACATTTTATCCAAACCCTTTTTCAATTCAATGAGTGCATATATATTTAGCATGGACGGGGGGTGGCGGCATGGCATAGACATCTACTACAAAACATAAAAGTCACTGTAGATAGTTTTTGTGGGGTTTGGTGGTATCCCACTTATTGTGCTCCATTTACATTTATGGTACTCAAAACACCACAATCGGAAGTATTAATAGTGTCTCTTTCCAAATATATTGACACAGTTACCTATGAAAATCATTTTCGAACAATTTAAATGAGAATCTTACATCAACGTATACCCACCAACTGCCCATCTCCACACAGAGGAAATAAAACTGCTCACAAGCACTAGAGATCATCCAGATAAACCGAATGATCAAAGCATCAAACCAACTGTCACTGAGCTCTACTATATTGGGGTGAGCTACAGATGGTACCTCTAAGCCACAGCAACTCACACCAAAACTATTTAATTTTGGTTGTTGTTGTTGATTAACTATCCCTTTTATGTATTTATTGAGAAATTCTGCACCTTGAAGATGCTATGGTTGACAGATGACTACATCTAGTGCTCAAAGTCAAGTTAGTGCTCTGATTGTCTTCTGTGTCCCATTTGAATATGTAAATAACCATAAATATTTCATCTGTGCTGTCTTTGTTCTAGCTCCACCTGTGTTTATCAAGACACCACCAACTTTCGTAGAGGTTCTGCTTGGAGACTCGCTGACTCTCAGCTGTGGAGCTCATGGCAACCCTCGACCAACTGTTGTCTGGCATAAAGATGAGAGCCAAATTGAGAAACATGAAAAAATAAAAGTGAGTTGGATTAACAGATGGCATTTGCAGTATTTTAATTAAATACTTTACAATTAGCATTTTCTGTAGGAGTTGTAGCTTTGATGTTCCTTTGAAGCAAACTACTTTGTTGTCCTCTCCATGACAGCCTCACGATCTTCCTCCGACTTTTCTCTTTGATCTTCTCATTCTTTACCTTCGCCCCCTTTTAGGTACTCAATGGTACCTTGTCTTTGGCCTCCGTCACAAGAAATATCTCAGGAGTGTATAAATGTCACGTGTCCAACTCAGAGGGGAACCTGACCCACTATATGCAGCTGCAGGTCAAAGGTCAGTGTTGAACTGTCAGTTATTAGGGAAAGACAAAGTCACTGCTTATCTCCTGTTTAAGCATGTGCTGTCATGTGCAGGTAACAAGCTTTAACATGCAGGCACAGCTTTAACATTTTTGAAAGTAACATAAACCACACATGTTTTCCAGGGACAAGATACATGAAATTGTCTTCTCATCCCTGTCCTGCTTAAGGGCTTTATGATCTTGCTGTGCAACTGAAACCCCCAGTGAAACGTTTGAGAATCATGGTTATACAGTCTGTACTGCCACCTACAGTCCATCCCCTGCCCTTGCAATGATTTATGACTTAACACCACTCAACACTGATCTTTCCATTAAATCCTGATCATGACTGATTGCATCACTATAGACAGGCTATACTATTTACATCAGAATGACTAATGTTTTCTTCCAACTTCCCAAAAGGTCCTCCAATCATCATCATCTCCCCAGAAGACACCACTCTCAACATGTCCCAGGATGCAGTTCTGCAGTGTCAGGCTGACGCCTACCCTTCTAACCTCACCTATGAGTGGGTGAAACAAGGACAGAATGTTTACCATATTGAGTGAGTACAGGTCTTTAAAGTATCCATGTATCCATGAATCCAGGATACATAATGTACTTTTTTCTGTCAAATGTAAAACATAGTTAATATGACCTCCTGTTTCCCACAATATCACAATATCCTTGTTTACTTCAGTGGAATACTGGGATGAATATTTAAAGGAAGCCTTTAAATATACACAGTGGATCAATTAGGCATTTTTCCAAAGCATGCTGCTAATACAATCAATTCTAATTAGATTATTTACAAGACAATTATATCACGTGGTCATGAGCACGCTATAAACCTTAGACAAAGTAGACTGTTCATATTATTGCAATATTTTCCATTCTCTGATAAATAACCTTCTCAAACAATCAATTTTTGTTCTCATTACAGTAAAATTAGTTTAGTGTCACTTTGATCACTTCTTAAATTGCACCATGTTTTGTATCTTTTGGCTTTAGGTCTCTAAAGTCCAGAGTGAAGGTTTTGGTGGATGGAACACTTCTTATCCCCAATCTCATCCCAGAAGATGCTGGCAACTACACCTGTATCCCAACTAATGGGATACTGACCCCGCCCTCAGCCTCTGCACATTTGAAAGTAAAACGTAAGGGTTTAGCCTGCTCTGAGAGGCAACGTCTTTGTGGTTCCATACATCCATTCACTTTTTATAACCCTGACCCTGGTCAGAATTGCAGGGGGCTTGAGCATTTCTCAGCATGCCCTGTGCGAAAACCTCTTTAGTTACTTTTTGTGATCCATTGCTCTTCCTCCATCTCAGACCCTGCACGTGTGGGCCGAATGTCCCGGGAAACATACTTGCCTGCGGGCATGGAGGGGGTAATTGTCTGCCCTGTCCAGGCTGATCCCCCTGTGCTGTATGTCAACTGGACCAAAGATGGGAACAATTTGAATCTTGACAATGTAAGCTATGTAGAGTAGAAATACAGTATGTGACGAAGAGGAAATTGTCACAAATTGCACACATGCCTCGAGAAATCACTGCATTTTTTTTTTTTTCTCCTTTGACTTATCCAGTTCCCAGGTTGGATGGTGAACTCCGAGGGCTCAGTTTTTATAGCAACAGCCAATGACAATGCTGTGGGCATGTACACATGTACGGCCTATAACAGTTATGGCACCATGGGCCAGTCTGAACCCACCCAGGTCATTTTGCAGGTAAGGCTAGTGTTCTCGACTCAACTCTCAACTTCAGTTACAGAGAAAACCCTTTGTGTACACAGTTATACATGGGCAGAGTAAAAAGGCTCCCTCCCTTCTCCAGGACCCACCATCATTCCGAGTGCCTCCTCTGCCTGAGTATCTCCAGGAGGTGGGCAGAGAGTTGATCATCCCCTGTGAAGCCAGTGGAGACCCCGCTCCAAACATAACGTGGAGCAAGGTACAGGAGATTTTCCACTCTGATAGATAGAGGCGCTGCACAAGCACGTCATTTAATCCCTTCTATTAACTCGTTGCTGTCCTTCCTCACAGATTGGCCCTACTCCTCGCTCCCTGTACACTGTGTTGGCTAACGGCTCCCTCCTGCTTCAGCAACTCAGTAAAGATCACCATGGGGGCTGGGAGTGCTTGGCCACTAATCGTGTAGCGACTGTCAGTGCCGGCACTGTGGTCATGGTGCTAGGTGAGTGGGCCGACCTTATTTCTGCAAACTAATATGATGATATGTGACACTTAACTTGAATGTATTCATGTGTATTGTAGACAGTTCAAATTTACAGAAGTGTTTTTCTGTTCCTCAGGCACCAGTCCTCATGTTGTGTCCTCAGTATCTGTCGTCACAGAGATGAACCAGGCCAACGTGTCCTGGGTGCCTGGATTTGATGGTGGATACACCCAGAAGTTCACTGTATGGTCAGTAACATACAATACATACTACAATGCAGTTATCACCTATCAACAACAATTATGCTCTGTCTTTATTGTGGCTGTTTTGAATTTTTTTTCCAGGGTCAAGCAGGCATCCAGAGGGAAACATGAATGGGCGTCTTTGCCTGTACCGACATCCAAAAACTACCTGCTGGTGACTGGGCTACTTGCTGGCACCAACTATCAGTTCAGTGTCCTACCTCAGAATAAACTCGGCTCTGGACCTTTCAGTGAAATCGTTACTGTGCGAACACAAGGTTTGTGCAAGTGAACTTATGTTCTGTTTTGAGTTTCCCTCACTCGCACTAATTTACTTAACACTTTCTAACTTATATTGGGTCTTCTTATCAGCTGTGCCAACAGAGGCACCTACAGCCATCACCACTCTCCCAAGGCTGGATCCTCCCATACTCCTGTCAGCCAACCGGACTGAGCGAGGTGTTCTCCTCCAGTGGTTGCCTCCTGAGGCTCCATCTTCTCCACTGACGGGCTATGTGCTGCAGGCCTGTAGGGATCAGGGCCAGTGGGTCATCCTCAGCAGCAACATCAGTGCCAATCAGAGTGAACTACTTGTCCAAGGACTGCTGAGGGTAATGATCAGATTATTTTTTACTTTGCATCTGTACTTTCCAAAGATCAACCAGTGTGGCCTCTATGTTTCTTGCTTTGACAACCTGACTGCATGAAGATTAAATAGCTGCTGTGCCAAAAATTGTGTTGCATTGTGATAACTGATGTTATCATTTAGAATGAAAATGTTTGACGAAGTAACTTTAATCACAAACATAAACTAGTTCATATTTAATCAAAAGCCTGATCTGTCTTTCTCTCAGGACTCCAGTTATGATCTGAGGCTGATGTCTCGCAGCAACAATGTGCTCAGTGAACCGAGTGAGTCTGTCAATGTATCCACCATAGGTAAGTGGCTTTGTGTAGATTACCATGAGCATTACATGCATATTGAGTGAAGGTTGACATATGTTGGCACATTTTTATTACTAGATATTTACAAAGATATTTAGCATTTAGCATTGGTTTTAGCAATTATTTAGCAGGAATTTGTGACCCCCATTATTGACTCCGGTCTGATTACAGGGATGGAGATTTACTCCCTGCGCCCAAGTTTCTTGGAGGTCATCCCTGAGCCCCTGTTGGCTGGTGTGTTGGGAGGAGTGTGCTTCCTGTTTGTGGCCATCATCCTCTCGTTGGTGACGGCATGCTATATGAGTCACAGGAGACAGCGCCGGCGCAGAAAGAGAAGACAAGGTGAAACATTGTAATTGTTGTTTAAACTCTGTTGGTGTTTGGAAAGTGCAAGTGTTGATTTCCAAGTTTATGTTAAATACACTTCATCATGATTGGACAACTTCAACTCTGCTATTATTTAACTTTGAATTTTTCTGTCACCTTTTCTTAGATCTCCCATCTGCCCTTCAGAATAACTCATCTCCAGAGTAAGTGTCCTCACCAGTAAACCTCTTTATTCTTAATAAAACATTTCTGTTCCTTCATTTGCATTTTGATTTTAACAGTCCATGTAATGTATCTATTGCGTATTTGTGGCTCTGTTTTTGTAAAGCTTGAATGTTTTTTAATTCATGTATTGTTATTATAGCCATCAGTAGACCTTTCTTCATACTCTGCTACTAGCCATCTAACTTCATAACTTTAGTAAATGATATATTTACATTACCTGATCTGTTGATGACATTTTGACTACATACCAACAATGAAATAAAACTGCTTTACAAACAGGCCATTGCAATCTCTGCAATCTTTGATGTAGTATGAATGTGCTGAAAGTTACAAATTGCACCTTTAATCATTTTGTGTTAGAATCTGCAGTACTTTAAGTTTGTTTTAAGCTTTTCTTTTTTTTTTTTTCTATGTTTTTTTCCTCAGAGCTCACTCACCTCCTCACAGCCCAGACAGCGTCCTAAAGCTGAAGCTGTGTCCACCGCTTTCCTTCTTCCCCAACTCCTCCTCACAGTCCGATCGGTCCTCCTTTGATAAAGGCAGCCGTGGGGAATACCACGACCAGCGGAAACAACTCCTGTCCAACTCTACTCCACCACCACATTACACACTCTTTGAGAGTCACCTGGGGTCTCAGGCCCCCTCACCAACTGCTCTTGAGTCCATCTCCAGAGGCCCAGATGGACGCTTCATTGTCCAACCACTGCCAGAGGGTTCCAGTCCCTCCAATAGGAAAAACTTGAAGAAGGACATCCTGCAAATTAATGGTGGGGAAAGTGGCTCAGGGAGCAACAGGACGTCATTCAAGGACTCGCCAAAGTCAAGTATTTTGAGCTCAGAGAAGGATGAGAGGAAAAATTCTCCTCTCACTGTGGATGTTCCAGAGCTGAGCAGACCTCCTTCCTCCCCTGGAAGAGTTCGGGCCATGGCCAGAAACTTTTCCCGTCACGGCTGCTTTTACTCTGACGATGAACAAGGCTCAGAGGCCCTATTGGAAAGAGCCAGCTTCTATTCAGACAACAGTGGGAAAAAACCCAGTGATTCTCTCAGGAGATATCGCATGCCAGGCCACACTGAAGATCTTTTCCCTAGTTTGGGCAGAAGAACTAAGCTTCTGGATAGAGACACAGACCGACCACACCATTCAGGTTACCAACCTATTGAGAGTCAATTGACTAATAACAGCACACTGGTCTCACAACTTGACAGTGAGCTGGAGAGGGATAGCATTAACAAGTGTGTCCAACTGGCAAAGGAGAGGGAAGAAATGGAGCGGGAGCTGGAGAGCTATACAGCCAATCAAAGAAGTCAAGGTCGTGGGAGAGACGAACGTCAGTCTAATAAGACAGAAAGCCCTCAAAGGGACACACCCAAGTCAGAGGAAGAGCCTGTATGGAAGCCACAAGATGTTAACATCAGACAGAAACACAGGCCCTCAGGTCAGACAAGTCGAGTATCTGACTATCGGAGGGCGTGCTACTTTGGGAACACTAGCAGTCCCATGGACTGCCTCCCTACATCTTGCATGCAGTGGGACATTAGCCCTGTTACATCGGTCTCCAGCCTCATTCCTGCACAGAGCCCCCGGGAGACCACATCGCCCAGGTCACAGCATCCTCGCACATGTAGGGAAACCACACATGACTCTCTTGCTGTTGATTCATCACGCTCTCCAATCACCCAGAACACCTCCCTCCCCATGCTCTCCCCTGATGTCACTACAGAAAGTCCCCATGTCCTGTGTCTACAAACACCAGACGGAGCCACGTCATTGAATCCTCAGAGACAGCCAGATATAGGCAGGAAGTCCATGACTGAGCAGGGCTTAAGGGAAAAGACACAGGACGGCGGTGTTGCTTCAAGGTCCAGACATTCATATGATTATGCAGGCACTCAGCCCTGGGATTCAGCTGCCAGAGGTCCTTCAGTTGACAGTGAGAGGTCTGAAAGTTCAACCTCTGCACCATATAATCAGCGTGAGAGAACTGCAGAAGTAGACTACACAGCCACAAGGGATCCCAGTCCATCAAGTTATTCTACCTTACCCTATGAACATCATGAAGTAAGGGCAAAGGCCAAAGAAAAAGAGACTCAGGCCCGGGGCGACCGGCGGAGTTCAGGGTTTTACTCTGAGTTAGAGAGAGAGGGTGTGCGAACACGCTCCAGGAGGAGTGACAAATGTCTATTCCCTGATAGTCCAAGCCCTATTACAACATTGACTCTTGTAGAAGAGGTCGATAGTGATCAGTCTCAATTTTCTGTCCCTGGAATGTCAGTTTCCTTTAAGGCCAAGCCTGCAGCTCCATCTCCCAAAATGTCCCCACTGCAGACAAGTGCAATTCTTGAATACCTGAGCCTTCCAGGTTTCATTGAAATGAGCGTGGATGAGCCTGAAGACGCTGAAGTCACAGACACTGCTGGACAAAGTTCAGAACTAAAGCCAGAAAAATCCCCAGGGGTTAAGCCTGATGTAGTTCCTAAAAACTGGGAGGTTCATGTTCAGGAAAACCAGGAAACACACTCAAACCAAAAGGTTTGCCTTGAACAAACTCATTCTGCAGGTGCTGCAGAGTCCAGCTTTGATGCTAGTAAAAAACGCTATAAACACTCTCTCCATGTGGAAGGTAAAGATTCTTCACTTAGAGTAAGATTTCCAGATGAGTTAAGACCATCGTCACCTGTTCCAGAAAAAAATAGCAGGCAGCTCTATAATGAGAAAACACAAATTCAAGTTGGGAACAAAGGCACAGACAGACCTGAATCCAGACTTGGATCCAGGTCAGCTCACAACTTGTTCAGTGCAGCTAAAGGCATGGCAGATATAGTGTCAAAACACTCACAGAGTTTTGTAGACAGTAGTGAGTCTTTATCAGAGCAATCCCAAAGACAAGCTTCTCAGGGCAGCAGGACTAATAACATTGCATCACGAATATGTCAAGCCCCAGGGCCATTTCTAAAGAAATCCTTAAGCATAGGGCCTTGTAGGACGCTCTCAGGTATGGGACAGCCTCGTCCTTTCCTTAAGAAATCCATCAGTTTAGGCTCACAGAGGTGGGAGCACTTTGAGAGCCCGAGGACATATATTTCTGAGAGATGCTACTGGGATGAGTTCCCAAACCCAGATGTCAGGGTGAAGTCCTACAGTTTGGGTCGCAGTCCGTCTTCCCTTCCCAGGCCAGGCCCCTCCTGGAGGGAGTACGTCCCATTCAGACGACCCAGCATGGGGAGCTTAGAGAGGCCTCACCACACACAAAGATCTTTAGCTAGTCCTTCCTACCTCACTCCTTCGATGTATCCACCCAGACAAACCTCAATCTCCCCGAAGCTGGAACTTTCTGATCCACGACGGCAAGCCGCTGTTTTTCCAGAGTCTTCCAGGTGGTCTCCCTCTTATCAAGATAACCTGAGGTCTACCCAGCATAAATATGTCCCCATGCCCTCCTCCATCCCTATCCCCCAGTACCAACACTGGCCAGGATCCAGAGGGGAAAGCATGAGACCCATGGACCCCAGGAAGGGCCCTCCGAGGTCTTACCTGCCCAGGGGCACCAGCTGGCCCTCACCTTACTACACCGCCTTCCCATCCAGGGAGACAGAGAGTTACAGACAGCCAGACAGAATGATGGGGAGGGGAGGGGAGACAGAGATCCGGGAGGGCAGAGAGATAAGGGAGGCAGGGAGGGCCAGTTATGCAAGTCAGAGCAGTGGTAGAGGTAGCGCCGGTCTCTTCCGACAGTCCCTGTCCATCACTCCCACACTGCTCAGCTCCCCTGAAACCACAGAGGAAAGCGAGCGGCACAGAGCTAAGATGGAGCAGCCTGAGAGGAGAGCGAAAAGGTGAACCACCACCACACCTGGACAATAACAACAAACACACTGGAGTGTCTTCTGGGCAGAGGGATTTATTTATGTTGCCAAAATAAGGTTAATTTTGTTGTTTTTGCTTCTTGGTTGTGATTTCTGTTATTTGACCATTTGTTTTGTGTATCTCAATAGAAGGAACACATCAGTAGATGAGAATTATGAGTGGGACTCTGCTGATGTGTGTGTGGACTCGGAGGTCCTGGAGGCCATGAGGTTTGATCAGTCACAAATGGGTTTTCAGAAAGACAGGGTGGAGCTCAGATATGATCAAGCTGGTGGCCTCCAGGACCGGCGACAGAAAGGTAATCTTTTTTTTTCACATTCTCATTGTGTGTGTTTGGTTTTTGATGCTGCATGTGTCATTGTGAATGTATTGCTTGATGTGATGGTGCTGCATGTGTTCATCCTGTGCCCTTGTGCTGTGATTATTGTGAGCTTGTCCCATGATGTGCCCATCCATGCATTTCCTCTCCCTGATGCCCTCCTCAGGCCCATCTCCCTCAGTCAGCCCGCCAGTTTCCAACCCACCTCGCCGCCAGTACAGCCGCTCCCTAAGCGAGGCGCGTTTCAACGCTCTCCGCCAGGAGTACCAAGAGTACAGGCGGGCTCAGGAATCCATCTGTTCCCGTGAGCCCTGCCTCACCTCTGGCCATGATTCAGACTCTGACTCCAAATCAGCACTGCTCTAGCAGCTTAACTCGGTCCGTTTTTCTGCCTGCCTTCTCACCTCTTTCCTGTTTTATCCACCTCTCACTGCTCGCCTACCTGCATCTTTTTCGTGCCTGCTACTGTCATCCATGTGTGGTGAATTTGTGCATGCCAAAAACGTATGCTGCTCAATTTATAGTTAAAATGTTTTAACTTTGTCCTTTTAAGAACTGTTCTCTAATGCTGTACTGCTCTTTGTCTTTCACAGGTGTATCTAAGACAGATACCAAATAGCAGTTGTAATGAACAGATGACAGCACTGTGGTCTTCGACAATATCACACCTCACTGGAGCTTTGTCATGTGAGAGCACTCATTGTTTTAAAGTTTTTATCCTCTGTCACAGCAGACTAAAGCTAAGCAATTTAAAGAGACACTACTATATGCTGTATGCCATCAAATGTGACAGACTGCAACTCTTCACTTTTCATCATATTCTTTTTCTTGTACTTTTTCCATTGTGCTTTGCATAATGAAGCTGAGAAGGGATTATTTATTTTTCTAAGAAGCTCATGCAACTGTATTTTGGGATTTCTTTTAAGACCTTGACAATCAGGCACACAAGGCCCCTTTGAGAAATGAAATGCTCACCCTTGACTAAGACAGGTTTACAGTTGAGAGTTGAGAAAGACCTGCTTTATAAAAGCAGCAGCATGCTACATAATGAAGGTTGTATTTCAAGTTTATGTCCATCGCATCAAAGACTCTCTTTAATAACAAAGGGATGCTAATGACAATTATGTAGGTCGGTGTCCAAGATAACATCTGTTTGTGGAAATGGAAATGTATCTGTAATGTTGCCTTTGTTGCCAATCAAACAGTGCTCGAAGCATTTTCACCATCATCTCCCTCTGAATATGACAAAAGTACTTAAATAATAGTACTTAAAAATCACATGATTAGGCAACTCTGATTTTTGTACTTTGGTACAAAACCTTGGAGCAGTTCATGAAATCTGACTTTGTTACTCCAAACAATAATTTACTGTATTTAAAAGAAGAATTTGTTCGTTATTTGCCACTGTGATATTCTTGCTGGTTCCCTGAACTAATTTCCTGTTTTATACATATTATCTGTCACAATAACGTTCCCCTGCTGAGACTTTATACATCACATCACTTCAAATAGCCTCCCAGTATTTGTTCAAAATGTACAAATGTTTATATGTACCTTAATGTGAATTAACCCTGTTGTTGTATTGTATATTCCACTTCATCATTTCATCAGATGAGAAAATGCTACTTTACTCCACCTGAATCGGTCAAACCTTGCTTCTGTGATTAGATGACAGACAGTAAAACTTGACAAGAAACACAGGGGAAATTATTTTTGCCTTATTTTTTTACCATGGTTTAAGCTGACAAGCTATAATCAAACAAGACTGATCAGAGGATTAAAAATTATTGAAAAGTTGTAGCTTTTTTACATAAGTTTTGCTCACATGATGAGTATTTCTGTATATTTATTACGGTGAGTTATGATATGCAACAATGTTTACAATTCACTGATGTGAAGGCAACACTGTGAATATTTCATCAGCTTCTGATTCTGTATTTGAATCACAAGTCTGTAATGAATTTCCTGCCCATTATTGTTTTGTTTTTTTACTGAAAAATGACAAAAGCTGTTTTTTTTTTATATTACCTGACAAATTGAGATTCAAAGAATATCTTTGTAGATATACTTTGGGAAGATTCAAGATTTGTACTATATTTACTTAAATAACCCAGATGAAAATCTTCATATGGAGAGAGTATGCATTTCTGATGATGGTTTTGGAATTTTTGTACAAACTGGAAATTTTTATATCTTGGCACCTGGTTGTTTTTGTCATTTTTATATGTTGTAATGAATAAATTGTTTTATTCTGAATGTACCAGACTGAGAGAATATGTTGACTTTTGTCAGTGCTTTGAGGAAAAGTATGTGATAATGAACACAGTTGCTCTTTTACTTAAGTCACCTAGTTAACCTAGAGGGCCACGCCTCAACCACACCTGTAATCACCTGTCAAGCCTACTTAAATCTGGTTAAGCCAACCTCTCCATACCTCTAGCATGGCTCTATTTCACCCAATCCTTAAATCTCTTCCTGTATTTGTAAGTACTAAGTTATCTCTCAGGAGACAGGTGAGTCACAGGTATCTTACCTCAGCAGGTGTGACAAACATTGCCAGTAATTGTCCATACTATTACTTTTTATTTCAAGGATTTGGGGGAGAGATTTAACATCTTTCATGGAGTTTTAGTCAGTGACAAGAGAATAATAATGGGGTGTACATCCTCATTGGTTTAGCCAAAATGAGACCAAAGAAACATTGTTACTGTTTTGTACATCCTATGTTTGTAGATTATATGGTGTGGTGTAGCTGTCTCAAAGTTGTAATAGGGCTGCAAAACTGTGACAAAAGATCAGAAGCAATTGTCATGAAACTGCTGACCCTAAGGTCAGTGTGATCAAATGCAGAGGTTGGCTTTCAACTGTGTTTTGGTTGACTGTTGCACAGATGTGTCACTGTGAGGACACTTAATTCCTCCCTGCCTGTCATGAGTAAGATATTATGTATCCAGTTCAAGACATGGGTCAAGGTAAATAAATAGTGACCCATATGCCCCTCAGATGTGCAGATCTGCTTCGATGTTATCTGGACTCATACAGATAATTTGGCTCACCTACTATACATGTCACATGTTTGCCCATATTAACCAATACCATCAGTTACACAGGACAAGCCATTTGCTCTTTAACTAAAGCATTTATATTGTTTCAGGTAAGAATTCATCACAATACAGAGGTGTATGTTATACATCAACACCAACTTCTTCTATTTCTTTTCCAGGCTTTAAATGTCACATCACTTGGTTGACATACGCATGACATGTTTTACCATATTTCCAATGCCATCAAATATATAATGATAGTGATACTCTGTTTCCCACATGAAGGAAGGGGTGCTGACCACTTTGTTCTTCTCATCCACATAGGCTTCGTAAAAGAAAGGGTTAAGGCCAAAACAATAACAAAATGTATATAAAGCTGTGTAGATTAGTTAATGACTGAGAGTGATAGTAAAAAGAGACCTCTGAAAGGATATATATGGCTCACGGCCATTGTGACGAGCGCCCATGCTCTTCACAGCCTGCACCATGTTTGTGTGAGGCCAGTTCCCCCAGCGAGTGCTGTCGTCCCTCTCATAGCCCATGGTCACCTCGATGTTGGGCAGCACACGGCAGGCCAGCACAGGAGCCATGCTGGCCAGTCTGAAACAGGAGCAGACAGTCAGTTGAGGTTTTTATTAAGTCAAGATTAAGAGACAAAACTGATCAGGGTGTGAGAATAATTGCCTTAACAGTATCAAACAAGAGAGACTCAAAGCCTGAAAACAAAAGGCTCTCCCAGCATAAAGCACTGGGACAGCAGTGTGAAGCTCAGTCTTGTGTACTTATAAAACTACTATTACTGACCAGAAGATGAGCATGAGGCAAGATTACAGATTGTCAGCTGTTTATTATCACTATTTGAACATAAATGAACCATGGGAGAATATGAAACAGTTTTGGACTGATAGCATCCCCATATTTGAACAAAAATATACTCTGATACTCTGAAGCTTGGATCAGGTAACACACACCTGTACAGGACATGTTTCAGTTGAATCCTACAGTCGTAAACGTAATTTCCAGTGTAGTTTAAGTCACTAGGATCCCACTAATTGCAGCACCTGCTTGAGATGACTACTGATTCATTGACAAAGGAGACAACATGGGCCTAGAGGTGATGCTAACAGGAACTTCATTAACTTTAACCACTTTATACTAGATATGATACTAGATACTAGAATGAATAACCAGAGATGTGGGGAGGGGCTCATAGAGAATGCCTATGTACAGGGTCCAGAATTTTGTGCTACAATCCTGGGTAAGGGTGCATCCAATTGATTTACATTTTGGCTTTAATACTCATAAATCAAACAGAAACGCTGATGAAATCTGAGGAAACGCATGAGGTGAGGAGCAGCAGCTGGAGGGTTTGTACTGTGGAGAAGCTGCAGAGAGGAGTTCAAGTTTGCCACCAGGGGCTAAATTATTGCTTTGAGAAAGATGGTCTGATTCTGAATTTATACACCGCTTGTTCTGTCAACAGATCAGTCACCAATTACAGCTCTGACAAAACAGAACAATGGGGGGTGTATGTGAAAGCAGGGAGGTCCCTGTCCGCAACAGTAACATGTGAATCACAGTGATACTGACTCCTACACTACACAACAATGCTCACTTTGCACATCTCTTTATGGCCTTTGTTATCACTTGTAGGTAAAATAATAGCCATTGTTCTCAGTAATTCTATCCTTGTATTTTAATTTTTGATTAAATTATCTTTAATGGCTCAAACTTTTTATAGGCATTAACGGCAATAGGAAAGGATTACACTGGTTATACTTTAAATGAAGGCTGGCTCCAGATCAGACATCAACATACCTTTTAACCCCGTGTTGTCATGGTGACAGCTGCTTCATCCTCATCTCCCTCCTCCACTGCCTCCAACCCCACTCTTTAATTCCTGTAATCCTGCATCTCCTGACGTCTCAGACCGGCCATTCTGCACCTAGCCACAAGGTGTCCCCTCACCTGACCCTGTCACCTGTCTGCACAGCTGCCCTTCATCACCCCATCAGTCCACTGTGCCAAAGGATCAGTCACACTCTACCACTGTATTCATTCTGCATTCTGCCTGAGCCTTCATTCAGTTCTGCATGCTTTAACCCAGGATTTGTCTGGTCTGACTCATGTTGCCCAATGTAAGCTTTCCTCTTTAGAGAGTAAAGACTGTTGTTGCCGCACCTGCTCTTCTAAATATGTCTGCAGTGATCAGTGAGCCAAAGTGGAGACTTTCACCAGATAGCCTCTTAAATGGTGCATCAACTTGCACGAGAAAGTTATTTTTAAGTTTGTAAAGCACATTTTTACAAACTTTTCTGATGTAGACTGTAAAGTGTTTTTTTCCTTTAACTTTATTTCTTTCCTATCTTTACTTGTTTACTTGCTAAAATGTGCCTTTTTTGTACATTTTTGTGAATATTTCATTTTGTATATAATGCTAATAATAATAGCAACTACTCAGTAACAGGATCTATTTTATCCATACTTGGTCTGCAACATTTTTATGCAAAATTTGACAATAAAGATGTTCTAATTTATTTCTCTTTATTTTTCTATATCTATAAACAGCTTTTCCTTTCCACAGCTGCCCCAATGTCCCAATTCCATTACAGGGATCGTTTAAATCTTGTGTATTTGTCAGGTCTAATGTAATCTAATGTAATCTGATTTTAAGTATGGTACGAATCTGTGACAGTCTGCAGTTTTGCCTCATGTTTGGATTCAAAATGTGAATTTTAAGTGATTGTACAGTGAAAAAAAACGAATAACAAAGCCACAATGTCACACACTGCTTAACCTATTGATTGTAAATAAGTTATTAGAGTTATACAGTATTGCTCCTTCACTACTGCTAGACTGAATAGTGACCAAATGATACATACCCAATTGGCTTACGTGAACGGTGGAAATCTTTAAGCACCCTTTCCACATCACTATGCAGCTTGCAGTCTTTGCCATCCTTCACAAAAGAGGATCTAAAGAGTTGAGAGTTATTTACTAGTATTAGTGCTCCATCCTTATCATGCATGCTTGTATTGTGTCTTATTTTGCACTACACAGTCTCAAAGTGACAGTCTCATGTTTCATTATTCCTCACAGATTCTTGGTGACACCATGGCCTCCAGGAAAGATGACAGCATCAAAGCTGTTGACATCCAGCTTGGACAGGTCTTGCATTTGCATCATTCCTTGACCATGACTGAAGCGAGCCGACTCCGTCATCATGTTCCTACGTAACGGCCAGAAATAATCATAAATACTACATTATGGAATTAGTCAAGTCAGGTATATAAAGACACAAAGTTAAATAAGTCACTGGACCCGTCTCTGACCCTGGTCCATCTGAAGTGTATCAGTGTTTCCTAACAAGCCTACCGATTCTCGCCTGTGGCAGGCTGCTTTCTCATGTGGTCCATCACATGCATTTGCTGCTGATTTGGAGCAAACATCTGGAAGCGAGCACCGTTACGGCTCAGGTGGTACATGGTGCTGAAGACAGAGTTGTCAATTACTATCTCTGCATGGTGATATGTTACGTGCAATGGTGTGAAATGCCTGTCCTGAGCTCAGCAGGAGTGATACTCACTATACTCCCTCATGGACATCAGTCCCATCCCACCAGCCACATCCTGAGAAAACCTGGAATATATTGTGATTCACAAATCACAATAATGCCCACACTAATAATTTGTCTACTTTTTTCCACTGGTGCCATATTGATGTTTCACTTACCACTGCAATATTGGTGTTCCCCCAGTTGCCATAGTCACCGTGGTGAACAAAGCAGGCAGGCTGGCGAGAAAGAACAGCCAGTGTTTGTTTTGACAGCAAAGTCCTGGTTGCCAGCATGATTTAGCTTCAATTGCACTGTTTGAGGAGAGAAATGTGACTTAATAGTTTGCCACTGAGCCTGTAAAGACTTTTGATAGTCCTAGTATTGATCTTGCTGTGGCTATCTGTATATATACTTGTGCGTCCAAGTGACGTTACCACGTAAGCTCTATTTTCTGAGAAGAGCCATTGCTTCTTTGCCCTGAATGACCTATTCCCCTCCTAAACACACTTCCCTATTAATACCTTGTTTATTCATCTGATTAACTTAAGTCATTTGGCCACCGAGTGACACTTCAGCTTTGGAGAGTAATCTAAACATGTAGTGCTTTAACCCATGAAATATCTTAACCCATTTAGAATTTAACTCTTAGCATTTCATCTAGATGGAGAAACCTGCAGAAACAATGCAAAATATCTTTCATAATATAGTTTTATAAGTTAGAGCAGTTGACTGATAATGACAATTTTTATACACTCATGCATCCGGGTGCAGTTTTCAAAAATGCTTCTTACTGTATTTTAGCAGTGGATGTGATACCTTAATACAGTGCAAGGCATACTGTATGCCCTTTAAAGTCTATTAGGTTGTAAGGCTCTTACTCACTGTAATGCCATGTTGCGTATACGTCTAGACAGTAAACCCAAAAATACCCCGGTCACACTGAAATGTCAAAGTCAATATACTTTTAAATCAAAACTACAGCTGCTACCTATAGGCTGCATTTGGCAGAAGACAGTTGTAATCAGTAAAGAACTCGAGATTCAACGTCAAGTTACAGATGACAAACGTGAGGCAAAATACGGCATTTATTTTATTATGACCACTTTTTATGTATAAACAATCATTATTTACATACTGGTGATGAAAGTATAGCGACAATTTGAGGAACAAAAAGCAGAAATGGAGTAAACATAACAATACACAACCAACTAGAATCACCACATCAATCACAATTTTAAGCTTCAGGTGGAACCTTATGTGGGATGTTCTCATAAAATTCTGCCTGAAGGTTTAAAATTTGCACACGAAAGAACTCATGCATAGAAAACACAACTGTCACGTTTGGTAATCACAAAGTACAAATAAGGTTTCTTTAAAAAAAAAAAAAATCAAATACAAGAAACATGACACGACGTTAGGCTGTGAGGTTCCTGTTACTAAATGTCACTTATCATGAAACAGACATGTTTCTCAATTTTTCCGTGGCTGCTCTCGACACGTAACACATGCCATGATCCTTTTTAAAAACACCACAAAGACCGGTCTCACATTTTTTCTTGTGTGATTTCAAGTACAGATGTGATTAAATAAGACTAAACCAGTGACAGATGTCTACAAAGCAAAGGAAAGAAAGTAAGACCCAGCACAGACAGCTAAATAATAAATAAGGTCCATTTGATATTATATATAAAAGAAATGTTTAAAACAAACTTCTCAGTGTATGTCTTGTTGTCTTGATGTTTGATGTATCGGTAAAATAAAATCATACCCATGGCAAGCTTATCAAAAATTACATCAAAATGATGCTTAACAAAGCTCTATCCACGTCCAACCAAGAGCAATACAGCCAGTGACAATCTGCCGACAGCCCAGCTTCAATAACTGGCATTGATCAGGCTGTGGCTGTTTCATCAATTTCTTGTGATGAGCCCTGTTGAGCACTCCTTGCAGTTTAGTTTGCTTCACATGTAAGAACCAAATCCTAAAAGCCATTTACATGCAAATCACTAACAACTTCAGTGGTGAAAGTAAGAATCATCTCCTAAATTTCTGCCACCACTAAAGAAAGCTTTCATGCACCCAAGCACTGTCAGTAAAGGAGTTTGTGCACTAACTGTGCACGCTGTGTTCATTATGGAGAGTATTTGCGAAGATATCCATTTGATAAAGAGTGGGGTTTGCTCATCAAGCCAATAGCCGTGCTGAGAGAGAAGCATGTGTTAACAAAGCCAGTCTGGCGGCATTAGGGCGTGTAGGCAGGCGGTGGCTGAAACTGATTGGCAATGTCATAATCAGCAGGAAAAGTTTCACTGCTGTCCTCCATCTCCGAGAGCAGCTCTAAAGCCTGCTCCTCCTCCTCGGTGGGGTAGTGGCGCAGGAGGTTCGCAGCTGTGGCAAGGATAGAGGCTCCGCCAGCCCCCGCCACCAGGTAGAAGCTGATGGCGAAAGTGACGTATATGAGAGAGCCGTGGTACTTTTTGTGTTGCTGCTGAAGTGACAAGATGAGCTCCGAGGCCCAGTAGCAGAAGCCTATGACTGTGGCACACTGCAACACTGATGAGAGAAAGAGAAAACAATTAAGTACTCCAAAATGACATACTTTTCTATCTTTTCTATAAAAAAGAAAGGACCTGAAAAGAACTCTAGTATGACAGAATAATACCTGTGAGAATATGTGCAAATGCATATCTGCGTGTGATCTTTAGTGCGGGGTGCTTGGGTCCAAACACATCCAAGAGGAATGCAGTCAGACTGCACAGGATGCCCAGGAAACAGAAGGCAGCGATCACCCTCAGCAGCAAGATGGTCTGTGGGTTCACACAGTAATCTGGAGGACACAGACACATCACAAAGCATTACAAGTGAGCTACCAAATTAATCTCTGCTGCAGGTTTTAATGGGCTTGTGCTGGTCCTCACCGTCCAAAAGCTTGGGGTCAATGTACCCCAGGACATCTGCCACCCCCAGCTCTTGTCTCGGACAGGTGCCTCCATGAACCCGGAGCCAGGCCGGTTCCGCCAGAGCCGTGCACAGCGCTGTGATGGACAGGGCTCCGGGCAGAGCCGACACCAGGCTCCGCTCCGGCTGCTTGGGCAGTGAGGTGCCCCCTCTCCTCCTCCGACCTCCAGGGAAAGTAGAACCAGGTGGGGCATACATAGTCATCCAATTTCCTTTTCGTCTGTTGTAGTGTTGGTTTCCCTTTATTGTCAGTATATGTGACTGCGCTAAACGATCCGTTCGTAAGGTCAGCCAACTGACCAAAGTAAGAACTGTTAGCCGGTAACGTACAGCAAACGTTACCTGGGTGATGAACGGATGACAGCGGTCCTGGCGCTTTATTCAATGTGGTAACAATTGTTCCCAAACGACGCCTTAAAATTAGCTGCTTGATATAAACAGGATAAGTATATGACTGACGGGCAGACAATAGACAGAGCTATAATAGGCCTTCAGGCCTATTAGCTCTGTTGTTAGCGTGTAAAGCTAGCTCACAGCTTACGCCAAATGTCACCAACTGTCATAAAAAATTAACTAGAAAACAGAAACAAATTAGATAAACTATAACCTATTACCTTATCTAGCTACCTACCCTGATGAAAAGACTATCAGTTTGGTACAGAAAAACAAAGACAAAACAAAACAAAAGGCAGCTTACGCAGGCTTCCTGTAAATGATCAACTTCCTTGTTCACATCATTCTTCTTCGTGGCTTCAATAGGCTGCAGTCCAAACGCTAGAGGCGATCACTGCTCCCACCTACTGGTGACATCTCAAAAGACAGCTGAACAGCAGTAGTTACATTATGAACGCTAGAGTTTTATTGCGATTATGTGATGGCATTATACAAAAGCTATATTTTTAATTTCTTATATTATATTACATATATTTATGTATGTCACATAGTTAAAGGTGGAAGGTATGATACTATCTAGTTGTACAGGGGAGTAAACAAATTAAGTCAATGCACTTTATTTAAAGATGTGTAGGCTAAATACAAGCTACTAAGATATATATCGCAGACTGAAACAAAATACGTCCAAAAGATAATAAATGAATTAATTAATAAATAAAATAAAAATGGCCTTTGACACAGGACTTATATGTTTTGTCGCGACTCTCCTAATCGACAATAATTGATTGATACATTTTTAACGCTGAAAACTACAGTTGTCCATATGGTGTATGTAACGTGTATGTTATATATATGATATATTTAAATAACAAGAAAAAAAGGAAAGGGGAAAAAAGAAATCCCACAATGCATTGCGTGAGATTAGCAAAGATGGCCGCATTTCCGTTGTTTTTGTGAACTTTTGTACTTTGTTCTTTGGTGCAAATACATTCCATTTTCTCACTTCTTCTTCAAGTTGATAAGTTAACTTACTGTTGTTTAGGACCGTAGCCCTGATTGTTTGCGCGTGTTGTTACAGGGCGTCGTGGCGTTTGCTAACGGATATATCTCGCGTCAGTTAACCGTCAGCGGTAACGTTAACGGACAGGAGACAGGAGTGACAGCGGCTCCGAGACATCTCAAATATGAAGGAGGCTTTGTCCCTGGTTCAGAGACTGAGCGCACACCCGGACTCCCGGTGCTGGTTCGTCAGCTGGAGCCCGACTGGGACGCTGCTGGCCTCATGCGGGGGCGACAAGGCCATCCGGATATGGGGACGAGAAGGTGAGCTGTCAACAAAATGAACTGAATGGCAGTTCACTGATTTCATAGAAGAATAAAGGTCTTATAACATAATATAACAGTAGAACAGTCCTTAAAAACGAGCAGAACTGATATTGACAGGATGTACTGTCTTCTTGGGCCCTTACAGAAGCCAGTTATAAAGACTTCTTACTAGTTTGCTATCACACCCTGCGTCCCCTCTCTTGTGACCGATCAAAGAAGTCCAATGAAGATGATGTTTTATGTTCCTGTCATTCGTTTTTACTAAATCAAAGTAATGCTAGTTAGTTAAAATGTGATTATGAGTAAAACAAAACAAGAATAATTTGAGTGGGATCTGGTTCTTTGAAGACATCGATTAGTTATTTAGGGTGATTATAATCAACGCTCAACTTAATTTTTGGGTCTGTAAGTTAAAATGATAAATTACTTGTCATTGGTACAGGTTAGGTGTGTAATTATTTATATCATGATATAGTGCATTTTCTGGAAATTCAACAGAGAAACCATTTCTTAGATAAAATAACCAGATGTTTTTGCTAATCCAGTTAATTAAATTCCTGACAACATTACATTACATTGAAGCACACATCCTGCAAAGCCATATTGCCATAAAGCAGTCTTGCTCATTGATTGTTAAAATTGCCCTGAATATTTATTAAGAGAAATTAGCCAACAGGAATGGCTGACAACCGTCTCTTCTTTTAGGTGACTCTTGGATATGTAAGAGTGTGCTTCAGGATGGACACCAGCGCACTGTGAGGAAAGTGGCGTGGTCTCCCTGTGGGAATTATCTGGCCTCTGCCAGCTTTGATGCAACCACATGCATCTGGAAAAAGAAGAACGATGATTTTGAGGTTAGATGAGATGTTTAATCTTCACTTTAAGTATGCTGTACCTTTCTGTAGATTTTACCCAGAGTTTCACCTTGTCTTCCAGAGTTTGACTGTGTTGGAAGGACATGAAAACGAGGTCAAATGTGTGGCGTGGGCACCTTCAGGGAATCTGCTGGCAACATGTAGCCGAGACAAGAGTGTCTGGGTCTGGGAAGGTTTGTGTTAAACTACAGTGTGTCACCACCTCAGAAGCTTGGCGTGAATCCAATTCATAGCAGGAAATCAGCAAACCTGCTGGTCTGTGCCTCTCCGTATGTCTGTGGAAATGATCTCTTTCCCTTTGTATTTCACAGTGGATGAAGAAGACGAGTATGAGTGTGTTACCGTCGTAAACTCTCACACACAAGATGTAAAGCATGTTGTGTGGCACCCGACCCAGGAGGTAGGTCACACTCTGCTCTATGCACCTGAATGAATTCTCAATTTTTTGCCCCTTTATCTTACTATGTATTTACCACATGTTTACACAGCTCCTGGCTTCAGCCAGCTACGACAACAACATTTGTATTTACAAGGAAGAGGATGATGACTGGGAGTGCCGGGCCACCTTGCAAGGACACACATCCACAGTCTGGGGTTTGTCTTTTGATGGAACTGGACAGAGGCTGGCCTCCTGCAGCGACGACCGCACCGTGAAGATTTGGAAGGAGTATCCAAATGAAAGTGGACAGGGTGAGTTGTTAGTGGTAGATGGCATTAGTCTTGCCATAAATCAAGTCCTCTTATTTCTAATCCAAGGCTCTTTTAGACTAACAAGTAGAGACGCTGCATACCACTGGAGACATCATTTCATATCAGTCACTTACTTCAATAGATTTATACAACATGGCACCTTTTTGTCTCAAGGTCTCAAGTTGTGCCAGTTGGTTGTCAGCTTCCACCTGAACAGATGAATTGGGAAATGTCTACATTAGTGCAACAGAGCTGTTATTTTTGATGACTAAAGTCATTTGCTGTTAATTTGTTGGTAATTCAATCTTACCAGGTAGAAAAGGTTTCAGTCGTAGTCACCTGCACACTGTTTTCAGAATCAAGACGTTTCGGCTCCTCTTGATTCTGAAAACAGTGTCCAGATGACTACGACTGAAACCTTTTCTATGATAGAACACTCCTGGTCGAATGAGGGACTACACCGTCCAATCTTACCAAGTTTATAACAAAATTTAATGTAGTATGAAGTATATGAAAATTACAATAGTGTGGATAAGAAGGACAGATGCTGGTGGACTATTTTATCCTCCCCCCTTGCTCTGCTTGTTAAACAGGAGACTTGTCATGGAAATGTGTTTGCACTCTGTCTGGATACCATGGACGGACAGTGTATGATGTCGCCTGGTGAGACCCATCTCATTTTCATATACTGTATAAATACAATGCACTCTCAGCCCTGTTTGTACCCTCAGTTTGTTAAGATCTGTGGATCAGTCTGCTCGTCCATTAAGGTTATCTCATTGCTGTGATGTAACATCTCTGCCAAATCATGGAATGCTATATGTTTATTTTTACATGTTATAGGTGGAATCTGGTTAAACTCAAGAAAAATGTGGCATTTGAGGGTATACATACACAGCCTTCCTCAGTATTGTTGCACAGGGTAAACTGACACATAGGTAAAAACATGTCGGCCGTCTTGCATAACTTTAAATTATGATTTTTACCCCTCATAACTGATGGGCTAAGCGACTGTGCTGTGTACAAGAAAGAATTACATGAAACATCCATTCAGGTTACTTGATCACCAGCTCAATATGATGATGCCATTTGACGTGTCAAATGCATTCTGATCTATACAGGTCTGCGTGCACCTGAATGTGTCATCTTGTTAGATCAAACTGAGAACGTTAACGTTTATCTCTGTTCAGGTGTCGGCTGACTGGTGCCATGGCAACCGCCTGCGGTGACGATGCAGTGCGAGTGTTTAAGGAGGATGAGACAGCCGATCCAGACCAGCCCGTGTTCTCGCTGGCCGCACAGGTGGCCAAAGCGCACAGCCAGGATGTCAACTGTGTCGCCTGGAACCCAAAGGAGGTGGGACTCCTGGCCTCCTGCAGCGATGATGGAGATATCGCCATCTGGAGGTTCCAAGAGGAACACTGAACGCTGATCAATATAACTGGCCTCTCACTGAACAAAAACAGTTATTGCAAGTTACACTGGGAACTGTGTGGTCCTGAGGTCACCGCACATAATGTTGTTAATTCAACTTTTACAGCTTATCTGATAGCTCTGCAGGATTCAGCTTGATGTTACAGTGTATAAATGTGTCACTTGTCACGTCTATTTCTGAACTGATAATAATGCCTCAGCGCACCCTGTGCTTTTTGAGTCTACATATTTCGTTTTAAGTGCTCAATTAAGAATTTACTGACATTTTATGTTTATATGAATAAATATATATAAAAACAATTATGTGGCTTCTCTTTATTGCAAAAAATATTCAAGACAGCACATCATACTAAAAACATTTAGACCAGTCCAAGAATTAGATTTCACAACAAAACAATTTAAATCCAAAAATATAGCTGGACAGTTTTCTTCAGTATTAAGAGACCCAATCTGGAATAAGAGCATAATAAACACTAACTTCATAGGAAAGACTATCCTATCCAGACTATGTTTTTTTTTTTTTTTTTTTTTTAAACCTTCAGTGGTTTATCAAATTTCAGTCAGACTTGAAAACTGACGGTAGAAGTACAAAGTTTCACATACTTAATACACTCAGAACCCAGATTGGGTCTTCAGTGGTGATTGTTAATTACAACAGTGAGTAGAGTTTGCCATGTATCTGTAATACCTGTCTGATTATATTGGCTGTAAACAGATCCTGTACACTATAATTCTGGACTGGTTTACTCAGGTGATTTAAGCTGAGCAAGATTAAATGACTTATTTTCACAAGAGCATGGATGATAATGACATGCTTACAGACAAAGTCAAGGGACATGAATCAGGTCAATATCTACAGTAAAAAAACAAACAAAAACACCCACTGATCCCTCTCCATATAAAACAAAATGCTGGAGACTGCAATAATCAAGTTACTGATTAGTCTGAGTCACTGTCTCCCTCACTGTCGGCTTCTTTCACATCTGCGCTGAACTTGTACTCCTGGTCACATCCCATGTATGCGTCACTCATGAAGTACAGGGTGTAGTTATGAACGCCCATCGCTGGTGCAACAAAGTCCAGCTTGACCTGCAGACGGGGGACACGAGTGATAAACAAAATGAGGCCTCTGTTGGTTTAACACACACACACACACACACACACACACACACACACACACACACACACACACACACACACACACACACACACACACACACACACACACACACACACACACACACACACACACACACACACACACACACACACACACACACACACACACACACAGCGGATTGCTCTCACTGACCTTTGCTTTCTGCTGTAGAGTCAGCCTCTTGATGGAGATAAGGCTGTTAGACTTGGGGTCACCGATCACCACCCACCAGCCCTCCTCACGTTTCTGTAACAATGAAAAGTATTTACAAAACAGTCATTACATGTCAATGAAATTATTATTATAGTCTCTTGGGAATGCAAAAACACATGGCATTTACCTGGGGGAAGAGTGGTGCGATGACGGGCCCAGTAACCTCCTCCTCTCTCTCCAGCTGAACCTGAACCAGAACTGGACTGCCACTGTAAAGAAACATGGAAACATACATCAACATTTGCCAAAAATAACAATGTGTAATGAAAAATATACATTATCCTTGTCAAGCAGCTGTAGTATTTCTTCCTTTGCAACATTATGACTTTATGTATTATTTCAGTCATTACCGCATACAGTGCTGCTGACAGAATCCATACATACCTCTTGATGTTGTCCTTTTCTGCCACTTCGTACGACAGCTCAATGTTGGGGTAGCGATTACAGAAGCGAGCCACATCGGCCATCTGGACGTCTGAGAGCTGCAGCAGAGCAGTTCTGTCTTCATCCTCCATCTCCATGATGTCAAAGATACTCTCCACTCCCTGATGAAAAGAGCAGGGATAAGATGATCCATGTACACTACTATTGAAGCAAGAGTTAGATTTTATGAAGCGCGTTTAGTGTAACGAGAAAACACTGACCTTATCTGTGCAGCGTTTGATGTGCTCTGAGGTGAAGAAGGGCAGCTGTTTGAGGTACGAGTCCTTGGACCACATGGCCTGGGTGACCATCTGGGCCAGCTCCATAGCTGCCAGTGCAGGACTCAGCCAGCCGTTACTGGACAGCACATCAACGCAGGCCTGGATCAGACGAACCGCCTACAAACACAACATGTGGATTAAGTATACACACAGGAAGCCAATCCAGAAATTTGACACTTTATTCCCACTCAGTGCCAAAATCACCAATAATTAATGTACCTTGCTCAGGATCTCCTCTGTGTCTGACTGCAGCTCAGCACTCAGCTGCATCCTGGAGAGGTGGGCTTGCAGCAGCAGGTTTGTCTTCACATGGGGATCGTTGAACTTCGGGTTGTTCAGTTTGTGGGGCACTTTCTGGGCCAACTGAAATACAAAAGTAAGTTCCAACACAATCAGTTTCAACATACTGACTTGGTAGAGAAGTGTTAATATTATTGCAATCTGCAAAAACGGTCATGTATATTATATTTGAGTTCTGTCGGCGCGGTTTCTTTACCTGTCGGAGAAGTGCATCCTCGTGATGTCTAATGGGAATGTTCTTGTACTCGGCAGCATTGGAGATGATCTCAATTAACCCACGGATCTTTGTCTTGGCATTCAGGGACATGCTGAACAACTCTGCCAAACACAAACAGACAGCAAACCAGTTATGTGCAAATTCAACACATTGTTTTCATACATAAAGGATCTATGACAGGCTTGATAATCAGACAATGCTAACAGATTTTCAGCGAGTGTGATAAAACAGTTGTATTGGCACAAACCGATGGTGGTGTAGTTGATGTAGTAGTAGGCAGCGATCATGCCCAAATTGAGTGGTGCTACATCCATCTCATCCTCTATGCTGATGCACTTGGACTGCTCCAGGTCATGTAAGGTGTGTTCCACCAGCTCAGACAGGTGGTCTGACAGGTGACGATGGGACATGCCTGACGAGGTAAACACAAAGCTTGACATTTATAGGTTGTTCCCAACATCTGATCCAGTTTAAGTGAAACCACATTTATTCTTTCTTTTAAAACAGACAGGATGAGACTCACCTTGCAGGTTGTAGTAGTTGGGGTTCTGGGTCATACGGCGGTAGAGGAATGTCCACGTCAGGTAGTCCACAGCGTCCTGCTTGTTCTCCACGGTCTTTGTGACAATCTCAGCATTGAAGTGGTCGTGGAGGCAGTGGTCCAAGTGAGACTCCACTGGCAGCGGCTCGTACAGGAACTTCTTGAAGAAGTCCTAATCAAGAAAAGAAAAAGAAACGGTTTGGTCTTTCTGTCGCAGTCATCTCTTTAGCCCAAGTCACTGTTTTCAAAACTGAACAAGACAGAAACAACAGTGTCTTTATACCTTCTTGGAGCCCTGACACATGATGACACAGCGTCCCTCATCATCTAGCATGGGTCTGTTCGCCTTGCCCACCATCTGGAGGACGTCATATATGGGATAGTCCACATATCTGAGAGAAAGATGAAAAACAGGAGGGGAATGTCACTAACACACATTATTTATAGTACACATCTTAATGAGAGCATCCAACTAGTGGGGGCCTTACGCATGGATTTTGCCATTGTAGTACTGGGTGTCCATGACAATGACGAGGTGTGCAGAGATGTTGATGCCCCAGCAGAGTGAACGAGAGGACACCACCACCTGAACAGCACCTGTAAAAGGAAAAGAACCAAAGATGCCAAAAATAATTATTCAGTCCTAAACCTACATAGACCAAGCTGGAAGTGCAGAGCAGGAGTGAGTCATACCTGAGTTGAAGAGCTGCTCCACTATTTTGCGTTCAGTTGCAGACAGACCCTCGTGCAGGTAGCCCACGCCGTTAGCAAGAGTCTCTTTCAGAGTTGAATCATTTATTTTGTTCAGGAATGGAGCAAGGTCTTTCTCTGTGCAATGCAAGAACCTACAGAGAGACAAACATTTATTCTTCGTCCACAGTGTCAAGATGTAATGGCAACATCAGCACAAAGACAGTCTATTCCTCATCTACAGGCATGATCTCACTGTAGTGACTGACCTCTGAGGAACCACATCGGCAGCGCAGAAAGTGAGGATGTCGATGGCTGTGAGGCGAGTCTGTCTGCGGGACGGGACGAACACCACGGCCGGCTTGGAGGGAGAGTGCTTCATGATGGCGTGATATACTGGCTTAGCCATGGACAGCAGGCGAGTCTGAGTGTGACTCACATTGAAGCCCTGAACAGACCAGAAAAGTTAACAGCAAATCAGGAACCTGACAGGAATTTCTGTCTTCTTGGCTGTCTGCATGTTTGTGTACCTGACACACTAGCATTTTCTGTTGTTTTTGTTTGTTTTCTTTTTTGTTTTGTTTTTTAGAAATGATGAATCCCTATTTTTGTTGACTAACACACTGTTTACAGACCTGGATGTGCAGTTCCAGAGGCACAGGTCTGACATTGGGGTGGAAATTGAATGTGGCTGTGGTGCTACAGCCCAGCCAGTGGGCCACATCTTTGGCGTTGGACAAAGACGAGCTGAGGGCCACGATGCGGATGGGACGCTCAATTTGAGAGGAGATGTACCTCATCCTGGAGCAGATGACCTCTAACACAGGCTAATGAAGAAAAAAAAAAAAAAACGAGGGACATTAACATGATACACAGTCTACAAATGGCTATTATACACCTAATGTGAATGACATGAAATTGGTGAAATGCAGCACGAAGCCGTATTTGTGTTCTTACTCCATTTTCTCCTCCAATGAGGTGTGTCTCATCCACAACGAAAAGGCTGACGTTCTGGACGTTCTTCCTCTGTTTCCAGCGACGAGACAGGATGTCCCATTTGTCGGGAGTACTGACAATAATGTCCCCTTTTCCCAAGAGCTTCAGATCTGTGCTAGTTTCTCCCGTCAGCAGCACCACCTTTTTGTTCAGGATGTCCTGGAACTTCTGGTGCCAGTCGACAAACACCTGAGAAACAAAGATTTACGTAATTATTAATTATGTTAGATGGGAAAAATAAGCAATGCTAGTTTTGACATTAGTACACTTCCAACTTCCGAATAACTTCATACCTGTTCAGCCAGTGCTTCCATTGGGGTGATGTAGACACAGCGACCTTCTGCGTTGTGCAGCAGCATCCTCAGAATAGCAAACTCAGCACAGATGGTCTTTCCACTGCCGGTGGGAGCTCCCACAAATACATTGTCATCACTGTTGTACACCGCGTTGAACACTGGAGGGACAGAAACAATACAACTAAGGCAAGAAAACAAAGTAAAATGGATAGTTTCACCAGAAGAACCAAAAATAGAAACACCCAGGGGGAAAGCTATCTTTTGATTAAATGATGATGGAAATGTATTACGGAGTACAGAGTAGCAGACTCTGTTTTTCTCCTTCTGTACCTTGTGTCTGAATGGGGTTGAAGAAGGGGAACTTGTTCTGGTAGAGAGCCTCAAAGGCAGAGTTCCTGAGAGCAGTGACGGGCAGTGGCTGCAGGTCCAGCAGCTCAGTAGGTGGGGGGTACTTCTCTGGCAGGATCAGGTGACGGAAGGATACTGGAAGCTGAGTCTCACAGGCTGAAAAGAAACAGAAAACGTAAAGCAGTTAATTGAAATGCTTTCATAAACAAACATCATGTGAATTCTATAACACACATTTCAATCAAGTTACTTACAGAGCCACCGGTCTGAGACCACACGGATGAAGTACTGTGGCGGCAGAGGCTCGAACACTGGCACAAAGAAAGTCACAAGGTGTTCGTCCTGGGCGTACTTGGCTTTGAGTAGGAAGTACTCGTGGTGGAGGATGACCTCACTGTCCACATCCTCAACCAGGATCCAGAAAGCCTCGGATGATGCATGAATCTAAGTGGGAAAATGAGAGTGTGTCAAGAGGCTAAGAAACAGAGACAGTTTAGGTGCAGCACATCATGGGTCCAACTACTGACCTTGTCATCCCACTGGAAGTCGGGCGTGATGGTGAGCTCCACTTTCAGTGTAGAGCGGGTGATGGGCTGCAGATGGACAGCCAGGTCCAGTTTGGGGAACTGGTGGACGTATTTGTGGATGGTCTTTCCCATTTTTGGCATTCGGATCAGCTCACCTGAAAAATTAAACATATGACTTCTAATTATGCTCCAGGCTGAGGAGGGAATTCAGTGAGTATGTCGTGAGGAAAGAAAACTCACCAATCTCATTGTGGTTGAGGTCATAGAGACGCTCAAAGGGGAAGTTTTTCTTCTCAATCTTCTTGATCACTTCCTCCGGCAGCTTCTTGAACTGTCGCAGCGGAGACATTGACTGCCACCTGCGGAGAAATGGGATACAGAATATCAGCAGCCTGCCTTAGCAAACAAAACACATCGTAGCCTATTTTGGATGGGAAAGAGTTACAGACTTACATTCTTTTATCAATCATCTTGCAAAGATTCATGGTCTTGTCTGTCAGTTGAGCCCAGCCCCTGCTGAGTACAATCTCGAATATGGCCCGCATTAACCTTCCAGCACTCTGAAAATAAAAAATTCAAGACCATATACAACTGAAGAAAATTGCTGTTGGGAAAATGTGTGAAAATTGAGAGAAAAATAAAAACCTAAAAGTTGACCAAAACAATAATGAAAGTAGGTTATGGTGTACCTGTGTAACATAAACCATGTCAGCCATAAGAGCAAAGCCCTCCAGTTTGAGTTGAGAGATGTATGCCTGGAGCAGCACATTGATCTGAAATGATAAGACACAGAATACAGGAAGAATTTTTTAATTGGGATTTAATTAATGCTGCTTATATAAACAGACAAAAAAATAAAAAATACATCAAGTGATACCTAATATGCACAC
Source organism: Siniperca chuatsi (assembly GCF_020085105.1). Lineage (NCBI taxonomy): Eukaryota > Metazoa > Chordata > Actinopteri > Centrarchiformes > Sinipercidae > Siniperca > Siniperca chuatsi. The sequence goes on along the minus strand of NC_058046.1, from coordinate 13,326,245 downwards.
CAGAAAAACATACACCAAGTCACGACCATGATCTTGATAACTAATCTTACATAATAGATGACTGTGATGGCAAAGCATACATTTGTCAAGACTGTCTGAAACCTTTAAATAAAAGCCTTTACTTTGATTAAAAGAAAGTTAACTCGTCTGGCGACTGGTGTGAAAAGACTGTTTACAGCAAGAATACATCTCATCTGAAATCAACAACATCGTCCTACATCCTTGGCACTACAAATGCCTCCGTTTTGGTTGTTGACAATTTTGTTTTTATAAACCGATCACTGGTTATGAATGCTACCTTAGCACTGGGCTCCTCAATGCTTTCCTTCACAGGTATAGGAACTCTTTCCAGCAGCTTCTGCAGCTCCAGCTTCTCCTCCTAAAAGACATGTTAGTATTTAAATTCAGCATATTAAATGAAGTTTCATTGGGGGTTATAACTGAACAACTATGACTGCCTGGAGACACCCGTACCTCTCTCACAGTGATGTTCCTGAACTCCGAGGAAAGTGAAAAGACTCTGAAGAGCTCAATCTCACTGAGAGTGGGCTTCAGTAGCTGGTTGTAAGTTTGAATGGAGTCATGAGTGATGTAGAAGTGACTGGCAATGCGTCCCAGATCTGTAACCTTCAGGTAAAGAGGGAAAAAAGTCAACCATTAAAAGCCTGAAGTCCTACTCATCACCAATTTAACAGCACTGGCATAAAAAAAAAGATAATTAAGAGATGATAACTGATAGATGTGCATACCTGGAAGCTGCCAGTCCTCTTGTCATATTTGATGAGGCTGTTCTTGTCCAGGACATTGGCTGCTGTGTGCACCAGGTCCGTCCTGCGTCTCTCCAGCAGGGGGTCTGAACTCCGGTCATCATGGGAGACACCATACAGGGTGGGGTTGCGGAGCATGCGCACATACAGGTAGGTGTAGCCGAGCCAGTTCACAGCATCCTGACACAACAAACATGAAATTTACAAACATTGTAAAAGAAATAGAATATTTGATCAGCTCCTTATACATTTGATGATGTGTCTTAACATGCCACTAACCTTTACGGTCTGAACATTGCCCAATACTATCTCAGCATTGAGCATGTCAGGTAGCTTGCCCACCATCTGACTCTCTATGGGCAGCTGCTGGTTGAGCAGGGACAGATAATACTGCAGCTCTCCGTGGGACGTGATCAGGATTCCTTCTCCCTTGGTGTCGTACTGAGGACGGCCGGCTCGACCAAGCATCTGAAAAAGGACATCATTAATCGAGTTATTACTGTTAGTAAAAGGTACGAAGGCACTCCATCCTGCAGTTTAGTATCCAGCCAGTACAGACTGACCTGTAAAATGTCCAGCGCTCCGAGCTCAGTCCATCTGCCTTTCTCTGGGCTGTACACCTGAGTACCTTTGATGATGACAGTGTGTGCTGGCAGGTTGACACCCCAAGCCAGAGTAGCTGTGGACACCAGAACCTGGATGTGTCGATCAGCAAACAGATCCTCTACCAGCGTACGGTCCACTCTGGTCATACCAGCATGGTGGATCGCGAAGCCATACGGCAGCAAATCCTTCAGCTCGAGGTTCTAGGTAAGAACGTTCAGGTGTAAGTCTAAGAGGATTCTGATCAAGTGCTAAAGAAACTTTGAATTTGGTTGTCCATCTTATTTTGTTGCAGTGAGGTTTCAGGTTAGTGGCTTTAGCTCACCTTGCACTGCTCTGCCTCAGTTCTCAACACTTCAGTGGATGCTGAACCCTCTCTGAGGAAAAGACCCAGTGTGTCCTTCTCCAAACACATGTCTCTTATGGCCCTGGCAGTCTTTCCCGTCTCCTTCCTGGAGTGGACAAACACTAGCACCTGATGGAGACAAGTGAATGTCAGGAGTCTTTCAACTCTGGTTACACATTGTTGTGTATTTCAGCAGGTAGTGTAGAGCAGCTGCATATGCAGTTACAGGATTGTAAGTCATTGTGGATCAAAACTTCTTCCTCACAGGAATTATGTAGCTGAATTTAGTCACTTGTGAAGAACAAGTCAGACAGGACTCACCTGGTTCTTTCCAGCATGTTCCATTATCTTTTCATAGACAATCTCATTCATGATCTGGAAACGCTTGATGGCCTTCTTCTCTGTGATGCCAACATAAGTCTGCTCCAGGGGCACAGGGCGGAAACTACAGAAAAAAATAATGCGGTTATCAGAGATGAATATGCAAAAACTGCAAACAAAAAAACACGTAGCATGTGAACAAGACATGATTACTTGTGTGTTAACGTTTTGGTCATTCTCCAAACGGCATACCTGTTGTCGAAGTAGAAGAGTCCCTTGGCAGGATCTACACGCAGGCAGGTAGCCACATCCTCGTAGTTGGGCAATGTGGCACTGAGGCCCAGCAGACGCACATCCTCCTGGGTCAGCTCCACATTGCGGATGGTCCTTGCCACCAGAGATTCCAACACTGGTCCACGGTCATCATGCAGCAGGTGGATTTCATCCTGCACAACACATTCACTTTGTCATCGTGAGAGTTTTATGTCAAATCATCTGCACATAAAATTAGACATGTACTCATTTGTTTTGATTTATGACAGAACTCCTTCGTCAACACATTCCCAGCACTTACAATGATAATGAGCCGCACTAGCTGGGTGTAGGTACGCTCTCCACCTTTACGGGTGATGATGTCCCATTTCTCAGGGGTGCAGACGATGATTTGAGTGGCGTTAATCTCCTCTTTACAGAGCTGGTGGTCTCCTGTCAGCTCAGACACTGTGATGCCGTAACTTGCCAAGCGCTGGGAAAAGGGAGAAAGCAAGTAAATCACTACAATCACACAGCCACTGAAATGAATTGATAATTTGATTTAAATCAAATTTAAACAACTGTTAATTGTGGAGCTGTATATATACAAATCTCTGAGCTCACCTTACTAAAACTTCCCACCATCTCCTGTACTAGTGAGCGCATGGGTGCAATGTAGATGATTTTGAAGTCGTCCACATTGATGGTTCCATCCAGGTTGATGTGCTTTCCGATTTCTCTCAGCATTGCCATCAAAGCAACATTGGTCTTACCAGCTCCCTGTGTGAACAAAGAATAAGAAAATTATAGGAGAAAGTAAACTTGGGAAAAACTGTCACAATGCTTTTGGCTTTAACAAAGTTTGCTTACCGTAGGTGCACACACTAACAGGTTCTCATCTGTCTCCATGGTCGTCTTGAACAGCTTGCTCTGGATGCGGTTCAGGGTTTTGAAGCCTTCAAATCCAGCCTGTGCATACTTGGGCAACTTCTCAATGGCAACAAGCACCTGATGACACAATAATGTGCTGAATGTAGGACATCTATACACTGCTTAATACTGAAACGTTTGCATTAGTTGCTGCATAGTTGGGCAATGACAAGTATTCTGTAACGAGACATACAACCAACAAACCTCATCGTCAGCAAAGGGCTTGGGTTTGAGGGCGGGCACATGGACTTCTTCATAACCTTTGCGCTGTTTGCGAAATGAGCCGTCTGGCAGCTGGCAACGCTTGTTGGCCATGAAGTGGCTCCCTTGTGTGAAGGTCAGGTCCTCAAGATCTAGCAACTGTCGAGGGGCCATTGACTGTAGGATAAGAAGAATGGATAATCTACATGTCAACTTTAGTGTATACATACCCTTGGCAGCGTCACTGATGCCATTTTACTAACCCAATGTAGTACTCTTGGGTTAGCTTATAGTGAAAAATACCATAGGTAGCTAACCTGCTTGCATGATGTACAGCTGATATATGAACACTGTTACATTATTTACCTCTCCATGGTCAATGTCCATCGCCTCCATGTCATCAACACGAGACTTCCTCACCCTCTCCCTGCGAGATCGCTCCTCCTAAAAACACAAAAACCCATGAATAACAGATGTGACGGACTAAACGAAAACATCCTTTATACAGTTTTTTGATTAAATTTTATAAGCAAGACGTCTTACCCGAATAATATCCTCCTTCTCCGTCTCTTGCAGCTGGTAAAGAATCTTCGATAGTTCTTGATCAGACTCCATCTTTCCTATGATCCGTTCCTTTTCTGCCTCACTCTGAGCGCTTGCAAGCATGGTACAATACTGAACTGTATGTCAGAAAGTGGTTTAAGAAAGTGATTAACAACTTCAAAAGGCACAACATCCAATAATCTGAAACTAGATCATTCTACATCACTGACTTACTCATGTGGCGATGCTGACGGAGGATTTTGATGAAATCAAAGGTGTTGAAGCCCAGCAGCAACACCAGCTGGTTCTCACATTCTCTATCATCGCTGGCAGTCTGTAGAACACAGATACAATGGATGAGCTAGTCTGAAAAATATACGTGTATATGTGCTAAACAAAAAGCTCATGACAGACAAGATGTCAGACATACCTTGAGGATTTCTAAGACTTCATCAGCTTTCTTTTGGGAGACAATGGCATCATCATAGAAACGGCTGAGCTGACGCTGGAGCCAGAAGGCATCAATGTCTCGAGGATGTAGATCTTTTTTCTTCACTGTCATCACATCGCCTGTGGCACCAAGCTAAATGAAGAGTCATTTATTAACTTTTTGTGTAGTGTTGTGTGCAATAATTCAAAAAGGTTATCTTTGTAGATACACCGGCTTAATTCAGTACAAATATTGATTCAGATGTTGCACTTACGTTGGCTGAAAGAGCACATCCCACACCTGCCTCCTCTCCTTCACTGTCTTCATCTGAGTGTTCGTCTCGTACCTCTCCAAACTGGTCTTCATCCCCCTCCTAAATAACAAGGAAAAAGAAAATCAGTGACACAATCTACTTAAAATCAGAGCTTCAAATTACAAATCAGGAATAACTTAAGAGTTGCAATTCTTAAAGAATAAGTAAAAAGCCTTCACCTCCTCATCAGATTCAAACTGGACATTCACACTGTATGTTTCATCGATGTTGTCATCTGTAAAGGAAAGATATAGTCCGCAATCACAAGAATATTTTCACGGAAAACTGACAGGTGACATGAGACTGTCAATCAAACAGTGGATTCTCCTGTAAATAAATATCCATTAACTTACTAATAATTACGAAGCCCCCTAAAGTTCCCGGCGAGACTTTTTTGAGAACAACTTTTGCATTTCCTCGCAATAAATTTTGCGTTACCTTGCAATACTTATCTTCTTCCATTCCTTCTGAGCCGTATGTCTATTTGTAATGGAAGGTAAAGTGGAGATTCTCAAGTTAATGCATTTAGCATTGTTTATGGACACCTCACCTTATATGATGTCCATTGCAAAGAACTTATCAGATAGAACATTATCAAAGCCTGTTTCAGCATTAAAGTTTACTTTAATTTGCTTTGTGCAAAGAACAGAGGACCCTCTGCAAAAACAAAAAAACTTCATTCCTGATGTATCTCTGAAAGTGGTTCAATGCTGTCTGCTCTGTCTGTGACAGAGCCACAGACTCTGTTTGCAGCATTTCAGTCACCTTCTTTTTTGTTTCTTTTTTTTGACTCGTACAAATACAGCACATTAGCTTTATGAGGTAGATACATCTCCACATCTGTAATCCCGCCTCCGGAGACGTCTCCTTTTCCTCAGTATAAACCCTCTGGAGAACAGCACAGTAACTGTTCACGAATGAAACCAACAGCATCCTGCAGATTACCGTACTGGAGAAAAGAAAGCAGTACGATCTAAGAAATTATCTAAGAATTTGTTTAATTTTACTTTCACTAATTACATAACCATGCATGCCTATTGAGCAGGAGTACTATATCAGCAGACTTAATGCCCAGTTCAAAGTAAAGTTCAATGAGCTGATATACTGTTGCGCTGCGCTGAGAGCAGCTGAGCGGAAATAGACATATGGCTCTGAAAGAATGGAAGAAGAAAATTATTGCGAGGTAACACAAAACATATTGCGGGAATGCAAAAGTATATTAAAAAAATACTACTACTACTACTAATAATAATACTACTTAGTTATTTCCGGTGTACTTACCCATATTCTGTAAGTCCTTGTCCCCTCCGTAGTCTGTGATCTTCTTTCCCAAATTAACCAATACATGGTAGCGCGTGTCATCAGCGGGTCCAAGAAGCTGCTCTACTTCACGCCGCCTTTCCTTATCCCTCATTTTATCATTCTTCAACACTGCTAATACTTCATCAGCCGCTCCACACAGGATATCACGTGGCTGCAAGAAGATATAACCAAATCAATAAAAGCTTCAGGTGCTGGTCACTGCTGAAAAACACAAGCTGACACTTAAACAAAAATATTTGTTTTCTGACCTGATCTCCCAAAGCAGCATGGATGAAGCTAAGCAGCACTTCATAGGTCTCTCTGGTTTCTTTGGTTTTAGGCTTGTACACGATGCCCACCATTTCGTCAATGCCTTCAGACAGAAGGGTAAAGCCCTTCATTTTGTTGATATCGTGCCTGTCCTCGTCTCTTTTTCGCCTCCTGCATAAACAGAACAAGAGAAAATGAAAAGGATTAAGGGTAGAAGTGTATTAAAAGGATCATACATTGAATGCTGTCGCCATTTTAGTGCGTCAGTATTTTCTAAAGCATAGCACAGATTTTTCCTTTTAGATTCCTACCTTCCAGGCAAACATGCTTGTGACAGATAATCACAGTGAATATTTTGTCAACTTTATTTTCAGTTTTTCAAAGTTATGTCATCAGTGATTGGTACTGCAAATGAAACCGCATATTGTTTTGAAATGTTTCCTGCGATCATGAATTGGTTATGGAATTCATATAATTTCAGTATTTAGTAACAGCTGGCAAATGGCAATCATTGTTTTATAATTAACTTTTGGAATGGATTATTTATATAATCTTTTTTTTTTAACAAATATTGAATTTACTAATGTTTATCTTCTGGATTTGAATTTTCAACGAGCAACGCATTAAAGGCAGAATGAGTAAGATTTATCTAAATATAATGTATAGACTCATAAAAAATAATCCTTCTCAATCATCACTTATGACCCACTAGAAGTGTGTGGTGGTGTCTGTATCTGCAGAGACCCTGCCCTCTGCCTGTATTTTCTTTTTTTGATGTGTTCGGGACGTTTCTGGGCATCAACCCCTGCCCCTTGCAGAGTGTGCCTCAAGCTCTCACTCCTCTGCCGCTGTTCTGCCCTGGCTGACACTGTAATCGAAAATCACGAATATTCACTGTGGTGAATTGCCAAATATGATCTCCAATAAACTTCTAGTCTCTGCAAGGTGATTCTGATACCTGACAGACATGAACTGAAATGTAGAAAATGTCCATAAACTATATGAAGTGGCAATGTCGAAACAGACTAAAGCTTGTACAAACATCAGCATGTTGCTTTAGCTTGACAAAGACAATAAAATCTGTTGTTGACAGTACTGACTTGTCTCGTCTCTCCTCCAGCTTCTGAGGTTTGGTCCTCTGAGACTTGTCACCCATCTTGGTCCCCTCCAGCTTTCCCACCAGAGACAGTACCTCTCCGGTGGGTTCATCTCTCCGTGTGCGGTCGATCAGAGAGCGATCAGCTTGCAACACCAAATTTGAGTTCTAACAATTCAACACAAAGACAAGGTGATCAGTCTGCACAGCTCCTGCTAGGCTAACTGCTAGTTAGCGAAATGGCTAGCTAAACAAGTAGAATCAAAAACATATAGCTAGCGTTAGTTAGCTTGATAACGTAATAGCGTATGAAACGCTGACAGAGATACATCACTTCATATGGGTTGGTGTTCATAGGTTTCTCTCCAAATATACTCAGTAAGGTACTCACCGCTTTGTACTCGTACTGCAGGCTACGGGCAGTAACATCCGCCATGGTGCGAGTTTAGTCTTTTAGCCTTTACCGCACTTTTAATCAATGAGAACCAGCCCGCTGACTCAAAACATCCACAGAGTTGACTTCACTCTGCCTTTTTATGGAGACCCTGAGACCATCGGTGCAGTGTTCAGATTTGTAGCATGAGATTGTTTTCAAAATGTCCGAATTTAATGCAACAGTTAAGTGCGTCTCCCATACGTTACAAAAGCAGAGCTAACACGAGCGCACAACAAGCCGCTGCTGCCGCTGCTTTCCTTTTCCGGTGTCAAAGGTTAACCCAGGTACAAAGAGCCATAACAAGTAGCGCCCCCTACGGGTTGCGTTTATTTCATCATACTTTCAGTTTATAAATTGCTTATGTCCATAATAGAGTATTTACAGGATACAACATCAACACGGCTTTTCAAGAACAAGAAAAACTCAAAAAGTTATTAATTAATTACTGATTAGCATCCTCCCATAGCATATTCATTATGCACATATAATGAAAGCAATGGTCCTAACATTTAGAATCAGAATCAGCTCTATTTTTCAAGTAGCCTATGTGTACACATACAAGGAATTTGACTCTTTGACAATTTTTCGTTGCTTTCTTGCAGGTTACTTTATATACATGGAGTAGGTGCATATGACAGTATATACAGCATGCTTTGATTTATATTTGACAATGATGATATGTACAGATGGTGTGTATTTAAACTATAAAATACAGTATATCATTTGTAGGTACAGTGGATGCTTAGTGTTACAGGGTTTATGGCACAGGGATTGTTTCTGACACCATGTGACTGGAAGCTGGGTGAGTTTGGAGTGGAGGACTTCTGGGATGATGGTGTTGAAAGCCGAGCTGAAGTCCACAAACAGGATCCTTGCATATGTCCCTGGGGAGTCGAGGTGTTGCAGGATGTAATGCAGTCCCATGCTGACTGTATCATCTACTGACCTGTTTGCCCGGTAGGCAAACTGCAGGGAGTCCAGCAGGGGGCCTGTGATGTCCTTCAGGCAGGTCAACACCAGTCTCACAAACAATTTCATGACCACAGACGTCAGGGCGACTGGCCTGTAGTCGTTGAAGCCTGTGATAATGTAATAGGTTTTATCTAGTGAGAAAAGAGAAAATCTAGTGGTTTTTGATTCTTGGCTAAATCCAGCTTTCTAAATTCTAAAGGTAAGGCTCCTCGCCCCCCAAATAATTAACTCTATCAATACAAATGTAAATAAAAGCTTCTTTTTTTATTTAAAAAAAAGGAACAAAAATGCTTTTAACAGTACTTTACATACCGTACACCTGCACATCTGTGGAGCGTTTCTTACTGCCTTAATCAACCTTGTTTTTTTTAACACACTGCAGTTCTGTCTGGCAAATCTGACCCCCCCCCCCAATTATCTTTCCTAAAAATAATCAGAATTAAATGATTCCCTGATCGGTTATAACCCATTTATCTATTCCTTCTTTGTGCTTTGTATACATACAAATATATATATATATATATATATATATATATATATATATATATAGACTGCGCTTGTATAGCATTCACACCCAGATGGCAGCATAGAGAGCAATTTGGAGTTCACTGTCTTTCTCAGGGACACTTGATCCAGTGATCAAACCAACAACCAGATGACCAGTTCTACTTTCTGAGCCACCCCATAAATGCTTCCTGTGATTGTGAGCATTCATAATGCATGGATGTGAAAGTGATTAAACATGTGTAAGTATTTCACATGTGTATACTGTATGTATGCATTGTGTGTATATGTTTTAAAAAAAAGCTTTTATTTTAAGCCCAAATGACTTCTCCTACTGGTATGAAATGCAGTAAGCACAGCAGATAGAATGTAGAAACAATATTGTGAGACAGAAGCACATAAAAACAAGTAGACGAGGAAGATGCAGTTAATGTGGGTGTGACAATTTTCTTGAGATAAAAGTGTGTTCATGTTTGTATTTACTGTCTGTGGCCTCATATAACTTCCAACCCCTTCGGCACATCTGGCAACAACATCTGTCGTTTTCCGCCAGCCAGAATCTCTGATGTTTTACATCTACTGAGCCAGCTTTTAAACCTCAGTCACACCCAATGACAGACACAGAGAGGGTGACAGATAAATGGGCTGCACACATCAGCGAAACAAATTGTAAATTAGCGTGTGTGTGGGGGGTGAGGAATTACTGACACTGGAGGGTGTGTGTCCAACTCTTTGGCACATGTGCGCACAGTTGTTTGAGGTGTGTTGATCCTCCGCTCTGGTTCAAAGAACATGCAGACTTGTGATCAACAATAAAGAGGATGGTGTGGTCAGTGATTCATTTGTTTATAAGTTTGAACACTTCTGAGGATCTGATGTTTTCTAACCTATTATAAAATCCTCCATTGTACTTTACACATGTGTCCAGACAATGTGATCTCAGTAGCTTTCTGTCAGAGGAACACCGCATGAGCACACCTCAGCTGTCTGAGCAGCTGTTGCTGTGACGCCATCTGTGAACACACTCTGCCCAGGAGCTCCCAACAGGAGTGTGAGAAAAAAAACATGGTCTCTGAAAGACACTCATACACACAAGTCCTGCATGTACGGCGGTAGCCTAGATAGAGTTGAACAGGATAGTTTTCTTCCAGAGTCCAGGAATTAATACTTCCTGTGTGACCCAGACAAGGTTTGGACAAGAGTCTCTTGAGCGAGGTTTACAGCCTGTGCTGCCAGAACTCTGTATTAAGATGAGGATGCTAAAGAGGCCGGGTTAGCTAGGGTAAGCTATTACAGGGTAATGCTGGAGCTCCTGACACATGGCTCCTACACTATTCTTGTCCTGACTGAAACTAGTCCACGATGTTCACACATAACCATCTTGTGCTGATTCATCGAACTTCATCTTCCCAAAACAACCGTATTTTTTTGTCTTCTTTACTATACTAAATTATAATGGACCTGTTAAGTTTATTTATAGTTGCCCTATTGGTGTGACAGGTTTATCTGCATAAGAAAGGCTATAACATGTGTAATACTGTTGAAAACAAACTGTTGAAATAGCCAAACACACTCCACTAAAACTCCCAACAGTATTGAGAAATGAGAAAATGGTGAGCAGTGAAAGTCAACACACAACGAAGCTTGGTAATGTCTCTCTGTACAGTTTTATTTACATGATACTATTCTGTCGTAATGCTGGATAGCAAGATTATATGTAATACATAAATATCAACACAGTTTGTTGTTTTTTCATTGTTTGTACAAATTTGCATATAACTAAGAATCAGAAAGGAAAAACTCAAACGGATACATACAGTTTTCTTTTAAATGAAAAACATCCTTACAGGGGGAGAAGAAAGGGGATTAACACAAGTCACAAACATACATGGTTTCAATGTGTCAGGCAGCCATGAAAACACACTTTTGCACAGGAATGTGCACATGCACGCGCACAGTTACACACACACACACACACACACACACACACACACACACACTTCTCTACGATGCTCTAAAACAGACACACATAGCGGTTAGACAGATGAAAAGTTACATCTAATCTTGGTATCTATTATTTTTCATAAATCTAGCTCTGGCATGCTCCTGTAGTTCTGTAAACATGTGCTGATAAACCGGGTAGCTCCACAGACAAAAGGTTGGGGGAACAACACACCCGCCCACCCACACACACACCCACCCACACACACACTGTGCTCACATGAACGTTCTGTTAGCGCATTTAAAAAAACAAAACAAACATAAGAAAATCATGGTTCACATACCCTAATTCCACAAATGCTAATTAAATATAACAATAATTGTCTCTGAAGCAAATAAAATGTCTGAAACCCTACATTGAGTGATGTCAAATATTTCTGAAACACTAATGCAGATGGAGAGTAACTCATGCATTTATCCCATCCATGCATTCACGCCCCTACAATATTGTTGCTTAATTTCACCTACCAGGCCTGCCAGGGAAAGGGTGCCATCCTCCCTCTCAGGCCACACAGCCCTACACCAGGCGTCTGTGATTACAATATGAGCGCTGACCAGTTGGGGAACTCCTTTACCCATTATGTCCATTGAAAATGTTTAGATTCAGTGAAACGTGGAGTAATTTGTTTGTCCCTGTCTAGCGTGATACCTCCAGCCATAATGGAACAGCCTCATCACAATCAAACCGATCAAAGTCAACACAGACATGCTGATTAGAGGGTCACTGAGGCCAACTATCAAGATGATCCATTGTTCTGCTGGAGTCAAAGCTGATGAAAAAGTAAAAGGGAAGACAACAAAGCTTAACACAGCAGCTGTGAGGTAGGTAAAGCTAGGAAAGACAGAGACAAAGTAACAAAGCCCCTTGTGCATGGTGGGGGACAGTTGTACGGTTCTCCAAAACGTTGACTGACTCATCCAATGGACCACAGAACAAGAAGTTCAAAGGTTGAGGGACACAACTCGTGTGGACTGTTACTGTGTGGTCTGAATGTTTTAAAAGACCTGCCAGCGTCTGACACATGACAGGGTCTAAGTAAAATGGCTGTCTACAGTTTGGCACAAAATGGCGCCTGGTTTGGGTGAGAGGAGCACAGCATACCCTGGACAGTTAGCCTGGGATGCTCTTAATAAGACAATACATATTCTTGAAAAAAAAAAAAAAAAAAAAAGAAGGACTGAATAGCGGCAAAGTCACACCACAGAAAATAGGATAAAACAAACTAATCAAAAAAGGACAAAAGTGATCATTCATGCACCTCCCTCAAACAGGATCTTTTCGTTTTTTTCTTCTTTTTTCCGTCATTTTCTTGAGGTTGTAATTTTGTAAATCAAGTCCTTTCAATCCTCACTTAGCTAGTAACGCCAGTGCTCATTTCCAAGGTTCACACTCATACTCCAGTCTTTGTCAAAGTTGTTTGTCATCATTGCCGCCAATGCAGTTGTTTTGTCAAATCTATATTCTCTGGATCTTGTCAGCCACCACCACAGGGTTCTCTTTGCGGATCTTGGCGGCAGCCTCGGCCTTGTAATCATAGGGACAATTGTGCTTGTCGGAGTACCGGTGGATGCCACAGAACAGGTTGCCACAGCGACAGTCAAACCCTGGAAGCACAAAGGTCAGGGGTCAAAGCTAGAACAGGAGAAGTGAACGATTAAACTAGAAAGGTGGTAAGAAAAAACTCTTTCTATCTATGACCAGTAATACAATTATCACAACCTGAATCACTGACAGGAATAAATATGTGTTGCATCAGATGCCATTTCATGTCCTCCCTGCTCACCTGTAAGGCCCACCCTTTTGCGGCACATGAAGCACCTGTTCTTCTTGGGTTTGGGGGTGTCACCCTTGCTTTCTTCATTGCTGGAAGAAGCTACAGGAGTAGGACTTGAAGCAGCAGGCTGGCTTACAACTACACATAAAGAAAGACAACAGGGGGGTGGGGGAAACAACTTATTAATCATGCTAGGTTTAATTTGCAATTATCTGATGTCTTTCATTCGCAAGAGCAGCAGGTTATTGAGTTTTGTTCATAGTTCTATAAAGACATGCAAACACGCTGGAGACTGAAATCGTGTACTTTTGTCCCAGACAACAGTAATTAGTATGTTCCTTATCTCTAAATTGCCCCCTCTAGTTCTTGGCAGAAAATAGTGCACTACACTAAGAAAGCCTCTGGCTGGCAGCATCAAATCTGAGAATGCCCTCTAGTGTAGTCTAGGTATTTTTAAACAGGTTTATTTTTAGGCCTCCTCTCTCTCTTGGAGGCTGTAAGTAAAACCAACAGTTGGGTTTGAGGTATGCAACGAAGCAACAAAAATAAACTACAGTGGGTCCTACAAGGCGATGTTTACCTTAAGAAGTCTGTATGCCAGCAGTCACCTGTGTGTGTGAAATGTCCGCTTGTTTATGTCTGCTAGCCTGTCTGTTACTACGAGTGTGTTTATTGTTTATGTGTCTGTGTGTTTTACCAGGCTCTAGGGGTTCTGGCTTGTCCTCTCTCGAGATGCTCATCTCTGTCATTTGTTGAGTCACAGGAAGAGATCCTTGAATAGTTCTGAAAGTAGAAAAGTAGTAAAGAAAAAACAGGGATGAGCAGGAGAAAAGGGACCAATCAGCCAGCAGTTCACACATTCTCCAATTTAAAGAAAGCTCACCAACTACCTCGAACAGTCAAACACAGCCAATACTGACCTAGACATGTCTGGTGAAGACACAGGAGAGGCATCAACCTTGGCTAGACTGGCTTCTAGTCTCTGGATGGCTGAGGCCTCTGAGGTAGGACTAGCAGCTGAGCCTGGATGAGAACAGAGTGAACTCCATTAGACAAAACTCAAAACAGAAAACAATGGCAATCAGTAGAAAGTACAAAATATTTACAATCATGGGAGAAAAATACTGTGTATACCGATAATATTTTTGCGAGCGCTGTACTGTATTGATGTTAAAATTAAAGTATAACAAATTCATCCCATCCAACCCAGATTAATAATTTAAAATCTCTTCAGTAGACTTGGGAATGTAGACGTTATCAGGCCATTTTCCCTTCTCAAAGCTGTATTCAACATAATCTTTCTTCTCTTTTGTAATGTGTTTGTAGGTCCTAACAGGTTGCCAGTGCCGCATTATGAGAGAGACTTCAATCTTTGACCGTAGAAATGTCTAAACGAGTGAACACACACATAACCTTGAAAACTGTAATTAAGAAAACAGCTGTCTTATATTACACAGAGTGGAAAAACAAAGAGGGACGGCAGGGGAGGAGAGCTGGGAAAATACACTGACTGAACTGGTTGTATTTCAAAACAATGTCTACACTTATCCCTCCTTATCTCTAGCTGTGAAGTACATTTATTTGTTTACATCATAAACTCAGGGCTTCTGAAATCTATTTGGATTGCAACATTCTTCACTTTTTCTGAGAAACAGGCAGAAATCTCTTTTGTAATACTTTTGTGAACTGACTTACCCATAGGGCTGAGGGGGCTCATGCGATCGCTGCTCTGCTGCCGTGTCAGGTGGTCCTTATAGCATACGGAGCACATACCATTGGTTCTTGGGTTGCCATAGAAACCACAGCCTGTGGCACAAAGCATGGGCACCGGGCTCTGGTTCGTCTCTTGGGCCATTGCTAACAGAATGAGAGAGACAGAGTGAGAATGCTTATTAGACTGACAAGACACACAGAGAGAACACTTTTCTGCATCAATACCTCAAAGTGAAATACAACTGAAAGTGTTTTCCTTTACAGGAAACATTTCCCAGCAAAGGCGCTGCTGCCCTGCCAATCTGGTTCCAAAGAAAATTGTTGGGCCGATAGATAACGAGTCATTATGAAAATTTGAGAGCGACATGCCTGTCTGTTTTGACCTGCCCTTTAGCCTGAATACAGTAATGAACGCTTCTCCACTGGAAGTCCAGAGAACAAACAAAACTCATTGTGTTCTGTTAAGCACCTTGGCAGAAGCTGGACTCTGTTCTGTCCCACAGCTTTGTGTCCCCCTTTCCTCCCGCCATCTGCTCTCCCACAAACCCCTTTTTCATAGTTCTGAGAACAGTTGGTATGGCTCTTCCGAACATTTGACCCATCATCTCTCATTTTCATCTCTATATACCACTTTAGGAAAACCATCTCAAAAACTTCACTAATTGTTTTTTTGTGTGAAAGAAAATTACCTTATGACAACTAATGCATCATCATTGTGCATCAGGATTATTGTATGACTACAGATGACCCGAGTCGTTTCCCCACACACGGCCATAAATAAGCATGTATGTTTATGGTGCGTAACCATGCAAAACATGTAGCCCTGTGACGCCCCCTGCTCTGCTGCAATCCAATACAGCAGGAATTTGTGTAATGGGAGGCGCTGCCTTTGAGGCAAGAGATCAAAAACACCTTGATGAATGAACAAACAGACAGACAGACAGAAAGGCCTTGATTAGTTGGGTAAGAGGCATCCTGTCTGCCAGTCCTGCCCTGACTGTTTTACAAATCAACAGATCAACTGATACCAGACCCCCTCCCCAAAAACCCCACAGCCAGCAACTACCAGCGTACACAACAGTGCCATATTTCCCATGTAAACAACCCTTGGCTCTTTTGTGGTGTAACATGGCAGCTGCTTGCTAGCGTTGGTGTGAAGCTCGTCTATATTCCGGTCACGGACACAAACGGGGGCAGGAAAGCTTAATGTTCCAGGAGAGGCTGGCAGTTGTTTCAGAACGTCCTGTCAGTTCACTCGAGGTGTCCTGACCTCACCAACAGACTAACAAGTGCTGTTAAACCTTGAGCTACCCCCCCAACCCCTCCCTCCTCCTCTCTTTCTCTGCCCCTGCATGTTATCACTGCTGTGTCAACAAAGGGTTTCCTTGGAAAAGCCCACAAAGACCTTCTCTCCCTTTGCATCACGTGTTCAACTGCTGACTGCTGAAAAATACCAGGCAGGAGGACTGAGCTTGAGGTTGGGAACTACCATGTGGCTCGAAAGGAATTTTTCTTTACATGTGATCATCAGTTTGGTTCTCTGTAAACCCAACAACACCAGTTTGTTATGTAGACAGCTACGTTTGGACTGTAGGGCTTGAGCGACACATCTAGACCCCATGTTCTTGGGCAAGGTCTTTGAGCAAAAACAGTTCCTCAAAGGAAGGATATCGATTTAAGCTGAGACTATGTCACATCTGACAACAAAAACAACATGAAAGATACAACAAAGAACACGACATGGTCCATAGCAGCTAACAGATTAACTGTAATGACTGTTGACTTTCTGGCACAAAGGAACAATGGGCAGTGTGGCTCAGCTGTCACGTTTTGGCCCAGCTGTCAGACAAACAGCAGGCATGTTAACCTAAGGTAGGAGGTAAAATCACTGAGGCTGCCCACATTTAAATCTGCCCAGCTTTCAAACTGACATGAGCACACTGCATACTTGAAGTTTTAAATGATTTACAATCAATGGAGGTCTTTTAGAAAGAAAAGCACACGTGTTATTTGTGAAATATAACTGATTGTTGTTAATGTTGGACTGGAGGTAATCATTCACACACCTTAATCAATTAATAGCTACATTACTGCTCATGAGCAAAACAAGTACTTGTCTTGTTTCTTCAAATTGGCAGTAAGCATCCAATATATGCCATTTTATGTATTGTTAAATAAATAAATAAATAACGAACACCCCCCCCCCAAAAAAAAAAACTGTAGGCTACATCCGACAGGGCAAGTCTGGGGTTTCCAGCACAGGCAGATTCATTCATCACCAACTTCCTTTCACAAAAACCCAAACACTCACAGCAATAAAATGTGAAAACTGGTCCAACTTGAAATTGTGCTGTTTGGTTTCTACGGTATCGACAAGTGTACCCAGTTAGAAGAACGTATGAAGTATGAAAATCTCCAGCAAACAAAAGGGGAAGACTTTGCTCCTGTATTAGCCGCAGGCTTAGCTCATATTTCAGGCCCTGCTGGACTGAAAACTACTGAGTCACAGTGAAGGACAGAACAGAAAAAGCCCACAGTTTTGTTACAAGCAGTGAATCAGTCTTTGTTTTGTTTTTTTAAAAGGACACAATGTTGCAAATAATCATCAGAAGACGACAGGGAGGCAACAGCACTTGTGTTTTCTGAAATAACCCCCAGTCTAGACAGTGTGGTCTCTGCTCCCTTTGTTTCTTCTATCTTCCTTTGTCTACAATCTCTCTGCTTCCTGTTTAGACATCGTTTTGTAGCTCCCCTTTCTCGCAGCATTTCTGCTAATAACCATTTTCTACGTATTTGCACCAAAGCAATGTGAACAACCTCGATTATATGTAATCACTCTTAAGTACTTAGAAACGACTTGGTGTTGCCACATAGCTTTAACACCGACTAAACCTCGTTTTCTCTTAAGCGAAAACTACTGCAAACACTAGGCAAAGCTGTAACCTTAATATTTAACCAAATGCTCTGAAATCATTTCAGAGCAACTCTCTCGCTTTACTTGCCCATTCGGCTTATGAATTTTCTATTTCTAGACAGGAATTAGCTGGCTTTGGTTCCCCATCCCCCAGCTCGGGGCAAATAGAAAAACAGAGACAGCAACCAGCACTAGCTAGCTCCCTCCCTTGTTTTTCTCCTGAACCAGACGAAGTCACGTTTGAGGGCTTGTGATATTTCCAGTTAGGAGGAGGAGATGGTGGTGGTATTGGTGACAACTTCAACGAGCAAGACAGAAAAGCTTGTTTACCACACAATACCATCACGCATACACCGCCTGACCTTTCAATCCACCGTTAAAGGTCGCCATGACCGACCGCCAAGCTTAGTTAAACACCCCTCTTTTCGTTGTTTACCTCGACAAGCTGAGCTCACTTCAAAATTCATCCTTGTTAAGAAAAAAAAACAATAATCCAAGATCATCACCTGCTAAAAATCGATGAAGTTTCTCGCGAGACGACGGAGAAAGAGGCCGTTTGTCTTGGCAGAAGAAAAAAGGTCGAGGGTTTCAGGTCCTGGTAACGTCCTTTTCTCTATCTAGCTGTGTTTCTGTGGCGTTGTCCTCCGTGTCAGACAGGTTTAATTTTCCCTTCCTCGCCCTCCTACCTCTCTTTCTTTCTCTCTCCCGTCCCTTCTGGATGGATGTTTGTTTCCTTCTTTAGTAAGAGGAGTGGCGGATGATGTCACGAGTTAAACAACATGTCGCCATTGGCTGCTCGCGGAGCCCCGAGCGCTGAGTACAGGTCTGTGAGACGGTGGGGGGCGGGGGTGTTGCGTTATTGTTATTACACATCTATTCGTCATCCTCCTACAAGGCCACGAATCTTTTTATTGAGTAATCCACCTAAATGAATGGATACATGAATAGTGGTGCTGACATGACTAAAATGAGAAAAAACGTATGATTAAGAGGATAATCTCCTGGGAATTCCTCTTTGTACACGATTCCACAGGATATCTGTGAGAGGGCGCTATTTTGTGGGTAAAACAACCTATCCCCTCCTGCCACCTAGTATGATTATATATGTCAGAGGAACAAAACAAGTGCAGTTTACAACTAGAAGATACACAAGCCGTTTGTTATGGGAGAACACACTAGGCTGCCCCCCCACCCCCACACTCACACACTTGTTGTGTTGACATTGAGAGTGTAAACATGTTTTCTGGGAGGTAACAACAGACAAGAGCCAAACAGTAGATACCACAACATTTGATTTCAATACTTTAGGTATATCCACCTACCCTCATTTACATAATGCATTACTTAGCCCCTAGCCCCTAATCTTAACCTTAACTAAAACATCTACATGCCCACCCCTTACCCTAAACTGAACCCAAACATAATTCTAACCCTAATCCCACAACAAAATGCTGACACTCAAATGGCTCTTTTAAGATCAAGTGAGAAAGGCCATGTCTTCATTTTGGAAAAATATGTTTAAAGGTCGATAACTCGTATTGGTCCTCACAAAGATAGATGCACAAGAGCACACACACACACACACACACACACACACACTTGTGTTGACGTTGAGAGTGTAAACATGTCTTGTGGGAGACTTACTTTCAGGATGTACATCTGGTAGAAAATGGGGAAAAGTGGGAAAAGAACATTTCTTAAACTGGGAAAAAATGGGATTGAACTGGGGGACTTTTGGACTCCTGGCCTCAGTATTTCTAACATTTAGTCTACATCCCTGGCGGTAAACATATTTCTAGTGCAAGCCAGATCATGATACTGATGATATACAGTATCAGCCACTGACATTCTAACATCAAACCAGTCATGTGGTTTCTTTTGTTCTATCAAGTTTTACTTTAGCCTGCTGTTTTGAACACCAACAGCCACAAGAGCACATCACCTACTGGTCATGTTTTTGTGAAATATGGAAACACATTGCTTCCACTCACTTGCAGTGTGTCATGTGTGCTGTATAGCATATAGTTTGCCCTGCAGGTCTAACAAGTCCCAACATATTCCCCCATCTTGTCAGTATAACGTCAGACACATCTCCAGGCACTACAGGCCACGCTGAGCAGAAAACAAACACTTGGGGTAGGGCTGTGTGGCGTTTGTGTGTGTGTGTGAGTTTGAGGGAACATGCTGTCATCTATCACTGAGAGGATTCTTGGAAACTTAGAAGGCTAGTACAATCTGTTTGCTCCAGTTCAAACCAGAATTCACATGGAAACTGGAAAAAGGTGTAGCAAGTGAAAATAAAAGTAGGTGCTGCTGCTGATCTTCCCCTACCTTTCTTAAGGGGAATACACACACACACACACACACACACACACACACACACACACACACACACACACACACACACACACACACACACACACACACACACACAGAGATATGTTTACTTACACAGAGAACATTGGTTTCATTATTACTTGGCCTCATGTTGTCCTTGTAACAAAACATATATATTAAAAATATATATAAATTAACAGAGGACATGTTGTTAATGTCTATTTCTACAGTATAGCCTGAAACATAGAAAAACAAGTTTTTAAACAAACATTCTCGAACCAATTTGCCAAAAAAAGAGGGCTGACAGAAACTTAATTATAAATCACATAAATATATTTTTTAGCCCTAGCATACTGCGTATTCATCAAAGACATCTAGCATTCTGCGTATTTATTTATTTATAGAATTATTTGTTTATTTTTAAGAAAGACGTGTAACTTGTAAATGTGACCCGAGTCCCACATAAATAAAACATTTAAAAAAGACTCATGAGTTTAGAAAAGTTTGAACTCTCTTCTCACAAACAGTAAGAGAGTTGAGGAGACCTGATCATTGATCAGCAGCAATACTCAGGGAATATTTTGCTTGACAACAAGCTCTGATAACTAAAAGCCAGCTGGTGATATATTATCTGATAACTGTTGGATGGCCAGTGGTTATCTGAGTAATTTACAAGCTCTACAGTAGTTCTGTTACCATGTGGAGTGGATAAAAGAAAAAGAAGGGGAGTCATCATTAACTCAAGGGCTTGAGCAACACATTCACACTTGTAATTTTCAGTAATTCATTCGATATCACATGATTTTAATGTTGTCTTCTGCTTTTCTTTCTAGGCTTTTCAGAAAGACTTGCTCTGATGACAGTGGGTTAATTTGCATACAATTTACACCCAGTGTATCAGGGTAGGGTCCTCAAAAACCAGGGAACATTATTCACTGATTAAAGTCACAGTGTAATCAAAAAATATAATCAAATGATGAACTACTAAATGTCACGGTTTAGATTTCATGTCTGGCTCACAGAATGGTGAGTCAAATGTGAAAAAACTCATCATGTGGCTTTTTTATGCAAGTCAGCCTCCATGTATCATACACAGTAGTAATAGTAGTTCCCTTATTGTACAGACATAAGCTTTTCATATGTGAGTAAAGAAGGCACAGGGATGTTGGGGGAAGGCAAGGGGAAATCTGGTTTGTGTTTTACACTGAGGTCTTTGTGTGTGAGTGTTGTGTTGACGCAGCCCTTCATGGAGCAGAAAAGAGGGAGCATGTGTATGTGAAATGTATGTCTGTTTAGTATGTGAAGGTTCATGGGTTTCAGTGAGAGGAGGGGGGCAGCTGAGGAGAGAGTGGGAGGTGTCGAGTATCATTACCCATCCCCCTCGCTGTCATAGCTTAGCTTCTGTGTGTGTGTGTGTAGGTTTTGGTACCACTGAGTGTTTGCGTGTGGGTGGTTAGGTATAACGGCGCTCGCTGGTGGTTGTGTTGAAGCTAACAATTCTTTTTCCCGACCATGACGTGCACACATGAGGAGCTGAAAGTGACAATGTTGCCATGACAACAGATGCATACAATTTGCAGCTATGCTTTTGGTTGTGTTTCAGTCTGGGTGTGTGTGTGTGTGTGTACGTGGGTGTGAGGATTACTTATGAGAATCTAGAACAGCCTGTCTGTAGTTACTAGGCAGATATTGACCTGCCCGACACACACACACACACACACACAGAGGCACAGCCTGCCTGTGTCTGGCGTCGGTGTGGTGAGACACTGTTGATAAAAGGGCTAGTGGTGGACATGGCAGCTTATCCATTTACATAAGCTGTGTGTGGGGCTTGATAAGCTCTGCACTGAGGTTGACTAAAACTATTGCTTCAAAACTTGATCCCCCACCCTGCTCTGTCCCCCTCATGAAGGGAGTGACCGTGTGTGTGTGTGTGTTAACATAAGTAAAGAGAAACATTTCATGAACAGAGGGTGCCTGTTTGTTTCTGGGGAGATCAGGGGCAGCTTTGTTATAAATCCTCGCTACTTTCAGTACACTATTGTTGCTATAATTGTTGAGGAAACACTTAGTGAAGCACTGGAGGAAACATGTGAGGTAGAATACACTGGGGTCACATACTGTATGTGCAAAAGCATCAAGAAGCAAGATATTAGGTATTCTGAAAGAAATGTATGTGATATAAAATAGAGAGATGAAGAGAGAGAGAAAGATCAACCAAAATCAAGATCAAATGAATGTGATCTACTGATACAGCACCTACTGACCATTCAGTCCCTCACTTGTGCTGCTACACAACTCCTCTGCATCTCTCATGAATGTGTTTCTTGTTATTTCTGACCAGGGAGGACTACCCCCAAACTTTCCCAACACACACCACTTCACATACTTTCTAAACTTACCCTTCTTCCTTTCTCCTCCCTTCTTCGCACAAACGTCACCGTACATGGGTATCTGGATGATTGTTGGAATACCATAGTGTTTGTGTGTGTGTGTGTGTTCAAGTGTGGCTCTTATGAAAAGTTGCAAAAATGTGGTGCATATGCATATAACAATGTGTTCATATTGCTGTAGAAAGATTTGTTGCCATTTACATGCTGCTCTGTGTGGGTTTGTCCTTTGCAGCTGATATATGAGAGTCTATGTACAACTGCATGCCTGCGTGAGGTGAGCAAATGTGAACCCCTGCATGTGAGTGCGTGTGCGTGTGAAAGAGAGAGTGTGTGTGTACATGTGTGTGCAGCATATGTCCTGTGTTCTGTTCTGTTCCCCAGACTGGCTGGTCTTTGTTGCTGCTCCCTCGTGCAGACGGGCCTGGCCACGTGCTTCTCTGTCTGCAAGGACAAGTCACGCCTCCACCGCTTTAATCTGTCAATTGCAGCGGCCAAGTCCCGCCCCTAACAACACTCCCTGCTTGATGACGCTGTTTTACTCACGCATACTTACCATGCTCCCTTTTTCTCTCTCACTCACACTGTAGCTGTGCCATGAACACGGTCTACAAAATTGAGCAACACACTTCCCCTCTTCCATCTATGTAAACCATCTCTTTATCTCATTTTCTCTCTCGTTCTTGATATCTTGATATGTTAAGGGGCCGAAATGTCCTTCCTGAAAAGTAGTCTTTCTTCCTCTACTTCCATACTGGGACAACAGTCAGTTCTCCTCCGCAGAAACACCCAGAAACAGGAAGAAGGAATTTAGGTGAAGGGGAAAACAAGGAATCCAGCTGGGCAAGGGCTACGTTTCGAAATAAAGACAAGTGGGTTTCTGATGGAATAATGTTCCAATTTGTGACTATTTAATTTAATTTTTCCCCTCAGTGGATGTTGTAATGACTTGGTATTAAACTAGGAAGAAATTCCAACACCAGTAGTACAATACAAAGTAGTCTGTTTTCTATAGTCTCTCTATAGTGAAAAACAAGTCTAACCTCTCAATCATCCCAGACAGTCTTCTTGGTAAACAATCTGTATCACATTGAAACTACACATGATACTGTGTGCTTTGGACGTCTTCAATGACAAGACTCTGTATGCCATGTTTGTCTCATTTTGAATCCCTTCGGCAAAAATGTGTTTATAGGCTGAGTCACACCTGATTAACCTGCACCCCCCTCTCAGCTCCCTTCTCTCTCTCTGACAAAAACAACACAAGTTTTGCCCTCAGAGCCACAACTCCCTGCTGCTTTACATTTAGTGTCAACAGTTGTGGAGCTGAAGAGACTTTATTGCTATACAAAGTTCACGGGTTGATCGTTATCGGCAGAGAAAGAATCGGTCATACCGGCAGTGTTTGTGCATTTGTTTTTGACTGTTACGGGGCACTAAAGGAAACAGACTTTTAACCTACTCTGACCAGCTGCAAAGAACTGCTAACTTTGTTTTGAAGAAATTTCCTCAACTTTGTAGATTGCTTATGATAACCCCAAACCCTTCTGATAAAGGATTTTTCCCTATTAACTCCTCACAGTTATTTTTAGCAAGGTACAGTACAATGCCTTAGACCTCAATAGTCAGGCTTCCTCCGAGTCAGTGTTGTTTTTCCTGCCTCTCTAACCTGCATTGGAGGGCAGGGAGCTTGTGACATCTGTTATAGAGCTGCTGCTTAACTCAGTACATGCAGGCACTTTGCAGGACTCACTACCCTTTTACCACACAGACTGTGAGATGAATCACGGTCTAATGCCTGTACAGTGATAAGCTACAAGTGCTTTTAGTGTTTCACCTAACAAAAAAACAACAAACTGTGCTGTGAATGTACAGTGACACACTCCTATCATTTCCTCACACACACATATGAACCTTTGATAAGATTTCATGATCTCTTTTTTACTCTCCATAAAGAAGGTTATTTTAAACCTTTGAGCAATATACTTTGTGATTGCTATAATCCTCTTTTTTCCACGAATATGTCCCATTCTGATTCCCTGTTCTGTTCATAAACCTTAAAAAGGCATGACTTTAAAGGCATTACACATGTTGCAAATAAGTACCATATAATGCACATTCTCAAGTTCACATAATGTGACAGAAAGGTGTGTATTAAAATATTGCATGTGCCCATAAGGTCACATCACTTGTACAAATCCTTCTCCTTAAAGGGTGTGTTCATCCAAATTTAAAAAGAATAAAACAATTTTCTCACCATGCAGATGGTTTTGGATTCATTTGTCCAGGGCCTATTTCTTTGTTAGAAAGTTGTTCCAATGAGGTCTGTGAATTATCCTGAGTAACTGGGACATTGTTTCTGGAAAAACACATTGTTTAATGCTGTGAGCACCCCAAACACAATTCCATCCCATAGTTTTGGGTATGGAGGCAGAAATCTCAGAAAGACTTCACAAAACTTGGACAAAATAAACCAAAACAATCTGCATGGCTAGATACCACAGGAGGTAAGTTTGTATCATTCTTATTATTTGCATGGATCAACCCTTTAATATCAAATAATATGTGTGGTACCCAATTTTATCAGTATCAGTTTTATGACAGGAATGAACTCCTTTTGCTTCTTTTTATTAAGTATCCTGAACAACCATGAAACCTTGTATACAGTTTGGTACTCTGTAATGTATTCCCTCGATAATCGTTTTAGCTGTACTGCAGTGATGTATCCATTTACAGTCAGATGCATCTTGCAGTTTGTTTTGATGCCACCCTCTGCTCAAGTGGCCTTGACAACCTCCCTCACCTCTCTCTTCAATGATTTCCTCGTAGCCACAGCTAACTTTAGCAAGAAGAAACTGATATCTCTCCTACTCTCCATGCCCCCATATCACACACGAATTGTACACAAACTTACATATCTGTGAGATACAGACACACATACAGAAAACAAGTCAGTTCAAGATA
The DNA here is from genome assembly GCF_020085105.1 of Siniperca chuatsi. NCBI lineage: Eukaryota > Metazoa > Chordata > Actinopteri > Centrarchiformes > Sinipercidae > Siniperca > Siniperca chuatsi. The sequence goes on along the minus strand of NC_058046.1, from coordinate 13,300,865 downwards.
AAAAAATTTCTTTACCAAGGCAGAAGTGTCTCTTCCTACACATTCCAATACAGAGCAACACCACCCTCTACAGTACGTTTGCCTCATTTTTTAGCCATGTCAGTATGACACCATTTTTTATAGTGAAAATTTCCATAATTTTCATTCTACATTAATCCTGATGCTTCACATGGTCCCAAGGCTTGCTCTGCGCGCACATAGGCTTCTCAAATGTAAACATTACATTTTCGCATGTTTGTCAAACTCTTAGTTCTCCACAAACCACAGGAGAAACTAGTTAAGGTTGGTGTAAGTCTCCAAGGAATTAATGTAAGTCCTCCTAAGTGAAAAGTACACTGCATACCTAACCCCAACCCTTACACTAACCCACGTCTTAACCCTAGAATGTAATAGTTTACTTTGTCAGGACAAACTTTTCATCCCTAAATGGGAGGTGAGTCTCCCTAATGTGACAAATTCTTTTCACCTCAAAACTATCATGCAAGCACACACACATTCAGATGCGTCCAATGGCTGAATTAGTCCAGAAACCTACACAGACGCACAAGACTGAGACAATATCTGTGATTCATTTCATATTCTTCACCAGCCAGGATCAAAACCTAACACACTGTGAAATGTCAGATTTGGCCTTTATTTTAGCTTCATAATATAAATGGTTTTGTAACCAGAAACATCTGCACAACTCACAGATAAATATTTACCATTACTTGGGAAATAAGAGCCCAGTTAACAGACTGACTGGTGCTATAGTTATTTTTTACACAAACCTGTAAGACACCATACTCAAAGAAAAATGAAAAGTGTGTTTAAAGAAATAGTTGGCCAGGGATGGATTCCACAGTCCCATTTGATTTACTTCTTTACTGGTGCTTTACATAGATGAATGCTGCTACTTTTAGCCATAGGGGCTCATTCACAAATGAGGAGGATGTGTGTCAAGGGCCAGTGCGTGGGGACAGAAGGAAAATAGAGAGGGGTATGTGAAAAATCAGGAAGCCATCTGTACAGGACATTCAGCTACATGAGGTGAATGTGATTTTTGAATGTCACTTCTCAGTGAACCCTAACAGCAGAGTCATCTGTTGATGCAGTGAAAACAGTCTCTCAAAGAGTCATGACCATGGCTTAGGCCTGCTGCTCTCATAACCCTCACATTTTTGTCTTTTACAGGATCTTTTAAGCACACACACACTCAAACATTCACAAATATACACACAGCTGCATAAAGGCAGTCATAAGTGTTCTGAATAATTTATCGCTAGTGAAATTGCGTGGCTCTAGGGTTTCCATGTTGTCATTGTCCCTGTTTCGGGTCGATGGGTGGCGAGAAAAAGGTAAACTTCTCATGCGAGCTGCTCATCATGTACCAGTCCCTCAACACACACACACTCACGCGTGCACACACACACACACACACACACACACACACACACACACACACACTCTTCATTCCCATGGCAGTGTGTGGCTTGGATAAACGGCATCCTTCCCCGTAAAGATGCAGGAGGAAGAGAGAGACCATTGAAACCTTCATTTCCACCTCACATATGCACAGGGGGTACAGGACCATGACAGGAAGATGCCTCGAGACAGTCTGATCACCTCTGAAAATGACAGTAAGACCAAATTGCTATTCTGGTTTTCACATGACGCAGGAGTTTTGTTAATAGAGGACATTCATTCTTTGTGCCCGTGGAGATGAAAGTCTGATAGATGTACTTGCAATAATCTGCTGTAAATTATCTTAAATTTTTAGTTGTCATGTCAACATGGTCATGAGGAGAAAATATGATTATTATGATTATATGATAATGATTATTTAAATAAAGCAAGGCCCTTTGGTCTCTGTGTTTGTGGTGCGTTTATGATATAGTTGTGATAACTGATTTTAACCTATGTTGGGGGAAAAATATCCATATTTTGAATTTGAAAAGCCTTAACTTCCGTAATGTGAATAGAACAGACAAGTAAAAACAGTACAGCTATTAATACTGGATTTCTGGTTTTAATCATCAATAATAGGCCACCCATCGACCAGCTCAAACATATTTATCCACTGGCCTTTGGCCCTCGTCTGTCTCCCCCGTCCTTGTGGGCTTAGCCACCCTGTCTCCCTTCATTAGGCTATTGTTTGCCTCTTTTGTGCCCCTCTGCTGCACACAGCCGTAATGACCTGTGTGCTGGCCACTCCAGTTACACTAAGGACACACATCAATGGGCTGACTACATAAATATATGTTCAATTTATCAGTGGTCCTCTTTGTTTTCCTCTTTATTCCCCTTTACTGCAGGACAATAGTGCCAGGCAAACAATTCGGTAGGATAAGCTCTTCCAGTGAAAAGGGGTCAAAGTTGTATTAAATATATAACAAAGAGACTGGATTTATAAAGCTGAGGTTATCAGAGGTGGAAGGGGTTGGTTATGTTGTAGAGGAATTACTGTATATACTTGACCTGAAAAAAACATGATAAACATGAGACCTCAGAAGAAGAAAAGAACAATAAAGTAGGAATTAATAAAAGAAGAGAAAAAAATCAATAACACAAATGTTTCCTATCATAGCGCTTTTTCAGAAAGAGCTTTAAATGATGGTGCTCATTTAGCTACAATACTGTAAAAATGCCAGTTTATATTCTTTCTATATTCTACGATTACAAGCTGGTCAGACTTTGACGTCATTTTTCAGCATTTAAAGAAATACTTAATAAAAAAAAAGATACTTAATTTATTTTCTGACCTGTTTTATAGTGTTTTATAGTGTATCATATTGTTTTCTAGTACTTTCTCCTGTGTGCACTGACGTAAAGGCAAGCTACTGTAACAGAGTTTCCCTACGGGGATCAATAAAGTATTTCTGATTCTGATTTGATTCTGATTCTGAAAAAACTGAAGTTGTGCCAGAAAACCAAGCCAGTATCTTATTTCAACAAAAGTGAGCGAGTCCTGATAAAGTGAGGACGTTTTGTTTACTTCTTTCTTTTGTAGTTTACTTCATATTTACTTCATAACATACTTCTCTGCACTGTGAAATCTCATCCTCACTTTTATTGAATAAACTCTTCTTTTATGAATACTTCAGTGTAATTAGACAAGTTTGTCAGTTTTAAGTCAGGTCAACTTAAATTGTGTCATTATCACTTTCTGAACTTTTAATTATGAGTCCAGTCTTTTAACTTAAAATGAGTCGACTGAATGTCCAACTCATTGTTCACCTGACTCATCAAATTTAGTTATTTAAAAACATGGTTAGCTTATTAGCATATTCTTCCCACCATGCATTATATTTGGACATAATTCTCCAAAAAAGCCATCTATTTTCTAAGTTGAAGAATGTTACGTGATGGAGGCCGGTATGTGTCTTGTTATGTTTCTCAGATGAGTCACATGGACTTTATCTCTGTCATGAAAATTAAAACAGTGCAAACCACGATGAAGATAGGTATCCACGTCAGTCACTGCCTGCCCACTTAAAGTAGCAGGCACTGCAATATTGGACATCCCAACATATATCTGGAGACATGTCAACAAAAGTTTTAACATCTTTATTCTATGACCAATGAGTCAACTTAATAATACTACAACTGATCACATTTGAAAGTCAAGTGCAGAAATTAACTCATGTTGACATAATGTACTGATGTGAGTTCTTATAACTTGGTGTAAACTGACAGAAGCAGAAATTAGACGTCATAACAATGTAAAATATTAAAGTACTCCAAGTTAACAGTTGAACAGTAAAAGTTGGACAGTCTCAAAAATGTTGAGTTTTCTCACCTTGTTTACAATCCTAATGTCTCTCTCTCTCCCACAGTTGACATTGGACTGGGATTTGCAGGTGAGTGGGTTCTTATGTTATTACATTAATCACTAAAGGTTCCTATGGTTCAGGCCATTTCTATTGGTAAGGTGATCATGAAGAATTGTCCTAATTCAACAAAATTATTAGAGAGGCCGAGGAGTATTGACTTCTTAATGGTCTTTAATGTATTTATCCTGTACCTGGTGTTGGGATCATGTGGGAGCTGTTTGTTTTTGAACAGTTGTTCCTTCACTTCGGTCAGAAGTGCCACTGTCTCTGCTGCTACCATGTACCCATCTGGCTTTCTACTGCAGTTTTTTTCCCCCATACCCAGTCCTGTATAATATGTACACTCCCTTTTGCCCCTATGTCATGACCCGTGTCCCCAATTATCACAGGATTATTACACCTGGATATAAAATGTATCAGTGACAGAGAAAAGGAGATGATTTAATTGAGTAGAGAACAATTACAATCTTCACAATACTGTGATAAGATAATTGGGTTTATAGCACAGAGACAGAAAGTGACATCACTGAAGTATCAATGATGTGAGTGGGAGTGAGTGTAAATAATCTGTGCAGCATGTTAAAGCTTATTGCAACATGGAATAAACGGCTTCTACGTTTTTACTACAGTTGACGAGGATGATGTTTCCACTTTTGGAGAGGAACATGAGAGGGAAAGACACAGAAGAAAAAGAAGGGATGGTGGTAGAGAGAAGAAGAAGAGGGGGAATAGGAGGAGAAAAGGAGCATCTAGAGCAAGAGAAGGGGAAGAGGAATTACAAGCCAGGCCTGAGAAAAGAGAAAGGGGCAGGAGAAGAAAGAAAGAAGCAGAAGGAAGAGAGGGGGACGAGGAGGGGAAGGCCAAAATAAAAAGTGGTAAGGTGGCAAAAACGAGGAAGAATACCAAAAATGAAAAAACAAGAACAATCGAGCAGGACGAGGGAGAAGCTGAAGAAAGAAATGCCAAGGGAAAAAAGAAACATGGAAGTGCCAAAAAAGAAGAGAACAAAGAGGAAGGAGGTAAACATACAGTAAAGAGGAAAGTGAAGAAGAAAAAGCACAAGAAAGTAGTGGAAACAAGGTATTATCTCTTATCTTTATTTTTCACAACTATCGTGTCATTCACACAAGAAACGTGCAAAGACATTAAACACACTACTCCTTTATGCCTCAGTTCAGAACAGGAGACAAGTGAGGCAGATGACAAAGAAGTAGAGGACAAGGAGGAGAAAGAGGTGAGGCCAGAGTCTCTGTCACCAGAGGAGCTGGAAAAGCTGAAGGAGGCAGTGGATGAAAGGAAGAAACTGATCCAAGGTCTGAGGGGAAAACCCTGGCCAATGAAAAAGAAACTTGTGACTTTGCGGTAAATTCACTCACAGCGTTATTATTGAAACGCACTTCGAATTAGGATCCTGAAATCCCCTGAGTTCTCAGGATCAGCTGTAATACAGCATGTGAGCTGTAATTCACTCTGAATCAAATCATCTTCTTCCTTATAGGGAGTCTCAGGAGTTTGTGGAGAAATATGAGGGAGCTTTGGGGAAAGGGAAAGGCAGGAAACTCTATGCATACAAGGTCATGATGACCAAGGTAAGGAATCATAGACTGATTTGATATCAGTATTTATTTATTTAATTATTCAAATAATTATATTGAATATACTGTGCATTTTTATTTAATTATATTCATTTTGTAGAAATGGATGAAGTTTCAGCGGGACTTTGAAAACTTCAAAACTACCTGCATTCCATGGGAGATGAAAATCAAGGAGATTGAAAGTAAGCAATGTTTTCTCCTCATAGTGTCAAACTTCATGTCTAGTAGTGTTATATTATTATATCTAGACTATGAAAGATGAATCATATAGCTCATACTGTATGTCTTGCAGGCTTCACATTTAATTCCCCAGCTTCTCTGCTTTCAGAAAGTCATTACTGGTGTAACAATCATCCTCAAATTTATTCCCTCTGCCTCTCAGGTCATTTTGGCTCCTCAGTTGCCTCTTACTTTATCTTCCTGAGGTGGATGTATGGCATCAATATGATCTTGTTTGGTCTGACCTTTGGCCTGGTTATGGTGCCAGAGGTACTGTACATGGCTTTTTTTCATAAGAAACAAGTCATAATTTCTTTGTATTGTATCTGTAGTTTTGCTCTCATGTATATTTCTCTGTTCATTCTGTTTGTTTGCATGCTTTGAGTTTTTTTCTAATGACCCTCCTTGCTCCCCTGCGTATTGCTAACAGGCATTAATGGGGCGGCCCTATGGCAGCATCCCAAGAAAGACTGTCCCCAGGGCTGAGGAGGCTAGTGCCATGGACTTTGCTGTCTTATGGGACTTTGGAGTCAGTTAATTACACACGTGCAAAATCACACTCACCTCAAGCTCTTCAAATAACATGTTGTTTTTTTGTTACATATGCCTGTGAGTCATTTCACATTGGAAATATATTGATGCATTCTTTGTTGCAGATCACCTCAGCTACAATTTGTATCCACAGGGTTACGCTCAGTATTCAGTCCTCTTCTACGGTTACTACAACAGCCAGCGTGCCATTGGCTGGCTCAAGTTCCGTATGCCTTTGTCATACTTCCTGGTTGGTGTGGGAACAGTGGCCTATAGCTATATGGTGGTCATAAGAACGTATGTTTATTATGACTACGTATAATTAATCTCCTTTAGGCACAATGTTATACTGAATCTGTATTTCATATTAAAGGATGGCCCGTAATGCAAATGAGTCGGGAGTTGGAGATGATAACAGCTTTAATTTCAGCTGGAAAATGTTCACCAGCTGGGACTACCTGATAGGAAACCCTGAAACTGCAGACAATAAGTTTGCCTCCATCACCACCAGTTTCAAGGTCAGCTGACTGTTGGTAATTCAGTATGGTAATTGATGCCATTTATATAACATTTATATCTTTCCTGTATATCCCTCCTTCTACCTCTCCAGGAGGCAATCTTAGAGGAGCAAGAGAGCCGAAAGGATGACAACATCCATCTGACTCGTTTTCTGCGTGTGCTGGCCAACTTCCTGGTCTTGTGCTGCTTAGCAGGAAGTGGATACCTCATCTACTTTGTAGTGCGTCGCTCTCAGAAGTTTGCCCTTGATGGACTGGAAAATCACACCTGGTGGGAAAGGAATGAGGTAGCAATGAGAAATGATAGAGGAAGAAGTGTATGACTCATTTTAGTAGCAGGCAAGACTTGCTGAACAAGTTCATTATCATGTGATATATGGCTTTAAAGCATTAGCACAACACTATCATTTTAAGAATTTGGCCTATAAAACTTTTTAATTTCTAAGTGACAAATAGGCTATACTCACTAAAAATGCCATCAGTCAGTCCTTTAGTTATCTTACATGTCACACAAGCTTTCATTAGTCTAGGCCTTTGTGTTTCTCAGGTGAACATGGTCATGTCATTACTGGGGATGTTCTGCCCCATGTTGTTTGACGTCATCAGCACCCTGGAGAACTACCACCCTCGTGTCGCCCTGCAGTGGCAGCTGGGTCGCATCTTTGCCCTCTTCTTGGGAAATCTCTACACCTTCATCATTGCACTCATGGATGAGATCAACCTCAAAGTGAGAACTAGAGCATGTAGATGCGTGAAATACTTGAGATACTAGATTTTTTACAATACCTGAGGTGTTTATATGTGTTGCAGAGGGAAGAGGAAAAGATAGTAAAGTTTAATATAACCACATGGGAAGCCAGTCTTTACAATGGTACAGTATCAGAAAACAGCACTGCTCCACCTAACACTATCCACCCTGCTGATGTGCCCAGAGGGCCCTGCTGGGAGACCATGGTGGGGCAGGTCAGTGTGCATGTGTGTGTGGTTGTGCGTAAACTATTATGTACTATATGATGTAAATGTTTTTACATTTATATAAAGTATAAAGTTATGGGTACCCAAAGAGAGCAATATTATAAAAATATAAGACATTATGAAATCATATGAATGAATACGAACAAAATATGTAATATAACCATGAAATTGTGACATTTTTAATGGAATATTTTTTAACCTCAGCTCAATATTATGTCCTTTTATGTTTATATTTACCTTTATTCAATTGGCAGACGCTTTTGTCCAAAGCGACGTATAAATGACGTACAATCCAAATGACAGTAGATCAAGGAGAAGCATTTGAGAACAAGTGCCTCAACACTTTTCCCACCTGACACAAGTGCCACATGGCTGCAGGTGCATGAAGTAACTTATAAGTGCCTAGCAAATGGCTTTTTTTTTGGAGAAAGAACTAGAGAGGGATCACAAGGTGATGATAGGACTAGTCATCATTCATTTGCAGATCATAGTGAACAAGAAGTCTCATAAACATGAATGAGGGAATTCGTGTAGGTAGGTGCCATACTATTGGCCACTATTGAGCATTAGTGACTTGAACTTAATGTGAGCAGCAACAGGTAGCCAGTGGAGAGTAATGAAAAGTGGAGTGGGATGAGCTGTCTTTGGCTGGTTGTAGAACAGACGTGTTGCCGCACATTGCAAAGGTTTTACTGTGCATGCTGGCAGCCCTGCCAGAATGGTGTTACAGTAGTCAAGGTGAGAGATGACCACTGTCTGTACAAGGAGTACAATGAGATACTCAGTCAGATAGGAAAGAGAGAGGAAGTCTAAGACACTCTACAGCTTTATATATGAAGGGTAGTAGTGAGACCGGACTGTAGATTTCAACTTGAGATGGATTTAGGGTTGGCTTTTTCAATATTGTGGGGAATGTACCCGAAGCCAGAGAAGCATTTATTAAGTGCATGATTGTGGGTGAGATGGCGAGAATAGGATGCAGAGGACAAGTTTCGCAGAAGTTGAGAGCAGAAGTTTGGAGACATCTTCCTCAGTGAGAGGGAGAAATGCAATAAGTGAACTACCCTTAATCAGAGGAGATGATTTGCAGTTGGGTGGTTCTATGGCTGGTGGAGGAGGCTTTTGGAAAATAATTTCTTAGTGTCTGGAGCAGAGCTGATCCTGTCATGGGAAAATGCAGTTTTAGCAGCAGTTAAGCTGGAGGAAAAAGAGGAAATATCATACTGCTTCTTTTCATAGTAACAGAGTTTGTTATCTCAGCCAGGAGTAAGCTTGGAAGGGATCATGCTTTTGGTCGCGTGTGCATGCCCGTGGGTGTCTGTCCGCAGCTAATCTCGCATACTACTGGACCCATCAATATTTTTTGTGCACATTTATGATTGATTGAATTGAGAATTGAATACAGTGTATTTTATGTTGGGTAGGACATATACTTACATTTTGTACACAATTAACTACACATACATGTTAAATATTGAGACATATACTCAGTGATAAAGTGGTAAATAAAAAGGTATAATCTCTGTAAGGTGACCATTATTATAATTGCTTCATCCTTTGCAGGAGTTTGTCCGGCTGATCATATCTGATACCATGACAACCTACATCACGCTGCTGATTGGTGATTTCCTGAGAGCTGTGCTTGTTCGTTTTCTCAACTACTGCTGGTGTTGGGACCTTGAGGCTGGATTTGTGAGTAATCTGTTCTAACTGATTATAGTGACTGTGCCAAATTCAATGAATGTATAATTTATTTGTCATTACACATTAAAAATGTGCACCTTTTTCTAGAGGTGAATTTAAATGTTGGCTATGAAAATATGAGTCACAGCAGTTATTTTTGTCTTTTTTGTATTGTTTGTTAAAGCCGTCCTACTCTGAGTTTGATGTCAGTGGGAATGTCCTGGGACTTATCTTCAATCAAGGAATGATATGGTAAGAAACAACATTGATTTCATTTATATCAGCAGGTTCAAAAAGACATATTAAGCAATATCATGAAATTCGCTTTTCATTTTTGTGTTTTATTTATAACCAGCAGCACTGGTATCATGGAAAACTACTTAGTGATGATGAATAGCAGCTCCACTCAGTGTTTTGCTTAATTTTCCCCCCCAGGATGGGTGCTTTCTATGCCCCCTGCCTGCCTGCCCTAAACGTCCTCCGGCTCCACGTGTCCATGTATCTGCAGTGCTGGGCTGTTATGTGCTGTAATGTGCCGCAGGAAAGGGTCTTCAAGGCTTCTGGCTCCAACAACTTCTACATGGCCATGTTGCTGGTCATCCTCTTCCTGTCCACTCTGCCTGCCATCTACACCATTGTCACCATCCCCCCTTCCTTTGACTGCGGACCCTTCAGGTAATGATGCTTAGTCAAGGGATCTGGCATTTATAATTTGATTACCTGATTTTCTGTCATAACCATTGTCTTCTCCTTAGTGGGAAAAAACGTATGTTTGATGTGATCCAAGAGACGCTTGAGTCGGACTTTCCTGCCTGGTTTAGTAAAGTGTTCAGCTATGCTTCTAACCCTGGACTGGTGCTACCCTTCATATTGCTTATGGTGTGAGTCAGCAAACACTCAGCAGCAGACTGCATGAATATAGATTTTTTGCACAGCTTGAGATATTTTTGCATGACCATGTTGTCATCATTTCCTTTCAGTGGTAAGTGTTTAAGGTTCTTTGACAGTAATAATCCAGTATTTTATCTTTCAGACTGGCCATTTATTACTTGCAATCCACATCCAAAAGCTACAAAGAAGCTAATGTGGAACTGAAGAAAAAACTACAAACGGTAACCCGAAAATAGATTTTATTTTTCCTCTCATCTAGCTTTTATCTGATTTCGAATACAGATAAATAAAGTTTGCACTTGGAAATTTTACATGAATGACACTCATAGTCAAGTGATAAGGGTGGAAAGTTGAGGAAATTTTGTGAAATATAGTATGTCACAATGTTAACCTCTAACATTCTAAATATAGAGGGGGAATATAATTTTGGGCAAGTAAAGGTAAGAAATTATCATGTTTGTTGTTTGTTTGTCCTCCAAATTTGCTTTTCCATTGAATTTTAGCTGCTTTGAAACTTCCCAACAGTGTGTAGATGCACAAATAGACCACTTGAAGCCACTGTGGTGTCTGTCTGTGGCCACAGTAGCTGTATTAGTATCATCACTCCAGCAGAGAGCAGCAGAGTCACAGCTCATATCTGTTCACAAAACCAGTGGACTGGACAATTAACAATCACTGTGTGGCCTGTCAAGTGCAGCAGCTGAATAAAAGTAACATAAGAACTGATGCGCATTTCTGTAAGCCTTATTCTACATTTTTAAACTTTAAAATGTTCTGTGGGTGGACTGAATAAGTTTTCTGCAGTCAGTCTTATAATTGCTTGTATGTCCATTTCAAGCAAAATGAGGAGAACAAGAAAAAGAACAAACGAGCAGCGCTGAAGGCGCAAATGGATCTAGAGGAGGCCAGAAAAGCTACATCATCACAGGCTGCAGAGCAACAAAAGAACAACAACACTTCACTACAAGACCAAGAGGGTGAGACTTTTGAATTTTAACTAAAAATGAAACAGAGGATTTTTATAATTGGATAATAAAGATCTAATGTAAACAAAAACAATCAAACAAAAAAAAAATCGATTAAACTTTAATTACAAAAGTTGCCTTTGGTCTCAAACTATGGAGCCCTGAAACTGATAAAAGGTTATTAGACAAGCCAGAGTGTAAAAATAAATATAAAGATTTATTAAAATGCTTTAGCTACTGTTACAAGAGTCAATACAGTGATGCTACAGCATTTTGCAGCACAGCATATGGTTAATAAGTTGTCTCGCCCTCCCACATCTGAAATTATAAATTTCTCTTAATCTACTTTCCTTCAGCAGATGGGGAAGAAAACCAGGGCAGTAGTCAGCGGCTGTATCATGGTAAGAATGGACGCAACCCTCCTCCTCCTGTTAGAGACCAAGAGCGCCAACTTCCAGCCACCAGAGCCCCTGTCCCCAGGACCTATCACCATGGCAACCACGGGGCTCATGGGTTCTTGCCCAGTTTCCCTCGGCAAAGTGAACCCAGGATGCACAGGGTGCCGAGCCTGCAGAGACACTGAGGGAGTGAAAAACAACATGTTAGCAAATGTCACTCAAAACCAAGCACTTTATTGAGAAATTCATGTTCAGATGTACACTGTGAACTGAGAGGAATAAGAATGCTGACTTGATGGCACATAGTGAGATTTTCTCCTGAATAAAAGTGTTTTTTCAAACTGTGTGTTTATGATAAAAAGAAGCTGTAAGCATTTAAAATTATTAGTTGTTTGTTTGTTTACTACATAAATGTTAACAAGAGCAGAATATAATTTTCTTTAAATGTTACATTACATTTCTTATGTGTCAGTGTCTTTTGAAACCACTAATCATTAAATTAAATCTGTTGTAAATTTATTAAAATTTTAATAAGCTGACAGTTCCTCCTCCGTCTATGCAGCATACAAAACAGGGAAAACATTAATGTATCTTTATACTACATTACTATATACAGGGGTGCAGCTTGCTTTCCGTCTTTACGGTATATACACAGAGGTCTCCATATTAGCTCTGCATGGCCTAATCCTTCATATCACAGCAACTCATCATTCAAGAAAAAATTATTTTTACCACATGGAGGTTTTAAAAAAATTGTATCCATTTATTTTTGATTAATTCTATACATCTTTTTTGTCTTTGAAGACGTATAAGATGACATCACATGCGATAACCATGCTTTAACTTTGGTTGTTAACCTCAGTTGATCCTTCAATTTCCTAACAAATCAGTTTAGTTATATTCAAAATTATAATCATTTTGAACCACTCGTACATATATTTTTCTCTTGGCCTCCCAGACACTGAGCACAGCTGTCCCTGGACCTGTGACTGGGCCAAAGTCTTAAACAATTCATTAGACATGGAGGCCATTTAACCTAGAGAGCTAGGCTTAAATGGATCTCCAGCTGGACTTACATACTCAACTTAAATCTGTTTTTCACCTGTGTAATATAGATACGATTCACTGAGTGAGCTCTGAACTTGGAAAACACACACAAAGAGTGTCAGATTATTCCTTTTTCGGACAACAAAGAAAAAATCTAATCTGTGCCAAACATACAGATTTGAGCTGTCACTGTAAATCCACTGATTGTGGTCTCCTGACCTTCATCACGTAGAATGGATGTCTGACTTGTATAATCTGATAACCGCATGGCCATATCCAGTGTCCCAATAGCTGATTCTGCTATGCACTTGACACCGAGTGGTCCTTTCCCTCAACTTGTCATTTAGCTGACCCGTCAGTCAAAAGTGATGCTGTTGTCTCATTAGTTAAACTTTGTTAACCTGAAATTCTATATATTGATTGTCATTCAAAGTCTTGTTTAATTGAAATTTAAGATGTGTGCAATGTAAGGGTTGCCAGTGAGGAATAAGGGTTGTGTCTAAATCATTTAAGACAACAAGTCAACAAGCTCATAATGTCACTGACATTAAATTACAATGCCAATCAAACCCACTTCCATTGATGCTCATGATCAATTCATGGCAAGTAAGCATTAAGTATTAATTCTGCAGTTATTTGAGAACTAGTGATGAAGTAAGCTTTTAAGCTTTATTCTTTCATCGTTGGCCAAGAATTATCAATCACATTATCCAATGAAGAAGACTGAGGAGTTGTTGGTAAGGAGACAAGTAAAGCCTCCATCTTCTCTGTATATTGGAGACTATGTCATAATCTGCCTCACTCTTATTTATCCAGGTAATACCAACCCTGGGATGCCCGCTCTTTCACCCTCCTACTAGGGTTGTGTTTTGGCTCCGTCCCAGTCTCTCTCCATGCTGGTACGATGTGGCAGAAAACTGAGCCATGATGGGTTACACATTGCCGGATATCTCAATGTCCGCCGTACAACAATGGGCATCTCTTATTCACAAACAGCAATGAAGGGAGGAGTGAGACATTGCGGCGCAACGAGCACTGATTTGACTGCTCGGATGGTGTACAGTTTTGCTTTGGAGAGTAAAGGTTGGCACTGAGCCTCAGTGTGAACTTGTGGAAAGTTAGACACTTTTTAGTTAATGGATCTTAAAAGTTAGGCCTTCTCATGGCCTAAGTACAGTATAGTGAGATGGAGACTGATGGAGAGGAGTATTGGATGGTTGCAGGAAGTGGAGGGGACAATCATGAGGTGGAGTGACATGAAAAGCTCCAACCCTGAGGGCTTAGCTTGTCTTTCAGGTACAAGCTTTCAAGCCAGCATTCATATAATCCCCGGAAGTGTGCTGCTCTCTGTGTTAGCTGCATAGCAGCCTTGCGTCTCCTGTTTCCTCCTGTATTATTCAAAAGGTCAGATCTGACATTTGACCATTAACCACACAGGTAGTAGCTGCACCTTAGTGGTTCAAACACATAATGTGGACAGGAACATTAGGCAACATTGTTCGTCCCTCAGTCAGTTAGGTTCACATTTTTTAAAATCTGTCCTAAAACACAATAAACAAATTGATTCCAAAGTTCACCTGAGGCTGATATGAGGCTTGAGCAGTCAAATGAAGCAGGTATTTTCCAAAAATACCCACTTAATTTGACTAACTCAGACTGCTGAAAGCCTAATATTAAATTGAGCTGAACTGTTTTTCACAGAACGAGGACTGTGGATCACTTATATTGGAACCACTTTATAAAGGGATTTTTTCATTATTATTTATGTTAAGATGAACGATTCCATCAACCAATTACTCTTTCAATGCACATGTTAGTATTGTTTTAAGATAGGCTTGAAAAAATGTGAACCTATCCTTTAATGAACAGCTTGTAAAATGGACTGACTTGTCCCTTTTAATAAAACACTTTTAGTGAAGTTACAGATTCACTGAAGTAACTCTTGTGTGTTCAGTTTGCAACATACTCTGTACGGTATTTAAATACAGTGACTTGTTTCACTTTTCACTCAGAATTACTTAAGCTTTCATCTAACTTTAACGGGGCCTGACCATTATGGCTACATTTACTCTGGTGTCTCCTTACTGGGTCACAACACAACAAATCCAACCATCAGTTTTTGGTGTCAAAGCTGTTTCATTGTATATATTACATTGACTGATACATTATATGACAATGCTAAAAGTTGTTAACCATTATCCAATCTGAATAAACTTCAGGATAAAAGCATGTGGACTGTATATGATCTCTTGTTGCTCCAGTCAAATAACAATTAGCATTTTGATTGACAAGTCCGTTGTCTGATGGATTGTGTTTTCTCCCCAGGCTCCTGATTATCATCTAATTGACTGTGTCTTTGACGGTCGTCAAGGAGCCCGGTCTTTGAACAGCCTAAACAGAAGCACTCCTGTTCCTCAATGTGTGTGTGTGTGTGTGTGTGTGTGTGAGTGAGTGACACAACTTTCACAAGTGTAGCAGCTGCTTGCACTGAGTGACTCATGGATGGATAGGAAGCAGAGTCTGAAGTAAGAAGAGGAGGACTAACTGGAGAATAAGAGGATACAAATAACTAAAAGAGACACATCAAAATGCCTCCAATGAGGAAAAACAATGTGGCAATTATGGTTGAAGATGGTGAGAATTTTTTTTATTCTATTTTGCTGAATAGAACTGCCTTTAATATTTAATATTTTTAAATATTCACCTTTTTGATTATATTGATAATGACAATGTTAAGTCTATTTGTGTAGAAATGTATCCCCTTAATTTGTGTGTGGGTGTTTTTTTACATGTTCGCAGTTGGGATGGAGGTTGATGCTGTGTTAGACAGTGAAAGTGAAGGTGAGGCACCAGTAACAAGTTTTGTTTGCCTTTCATCAGAGAAATAGTTAAATTTAGCAGGGTATGGCTATGTCTTGAAGATTTTCCACAATGTGATGGACAAATTAATATAAATGACTGCTTGTTTTTCCCTCTTCTGTCACTTTTCTTAAAGATTGTTTTCAACTTTTCACCAAATTTCCTCTTTCACAGAGTCCGACCGGAATAATTTCAGAGCATTCTTGTGCACTTTATTATTGTTCTTTGTACTTTTAATGAGCTAGAAAATTTAACAAGAGTAATATCACTGTTGCACACACTTGATGGATGAATGTTTGAGCTACTTACATGTTTGTCTCAGATGAGGCCAGGAGGAGAACTAAAAACAGAAGAGCCAAACCACAGCGTAAAGCCAAACAGGTCAGCGATGAAGAGGAGGATAAAGAGGATGAGGCACCAAGGAAAAGAGGACAAAAGAAGAAGGCCAAGCCAAGATACAGTGATGAAGACGATGAGGAAGTCATCCAGAGTGTGAAAAGCAAAGGTTCAAAAAAAGCCTCCAGGAGGAAAGCTTCTATGGAGGAGAGCGATGAGGAGAGCGAAGACGACCGAGAGAAAAGGAAAAAAAGAGGGAAAGCTGTGTCCAAAAAGGAGGAAGAGGAGCAGAATAAGGAGAAGAAGGGAAATGTTAAAGGGAAAGATGGGAAAGATAAAGATGGTGGGAAGGACAAGAATAAGAAGAATGGGAAGTTGAGCAGGTGCAGTATTCTCTGAGAGCTGTCTCTCGCCTACCTGCATGCTCCACGCATCCGTAGGCCTATGGGCTTTCTCCACTCACAATTCACACTTGTTGTTATCTTGATGATTTGGAATGTAGCATATCAGCAGTCAGATGCTGCTCATGTACTGGGAACCGTTCATAAGGCATACTGTAAAACATTTAATGGCTCTGGCTTTCATGTGCATCAAAAACCAAATGCGTAGCATTAACTTAATCATTTATTGGACCATGTGTTTTTTGTGTGATTATGACAATCTTCCAAGCGACAGCTGCTGTGATGGATGGAGTAATCTCATTTGTTCACCCATTATTTACTGCTGCTTTAAAACAAAGGCAACTAGACAAAACATCCTGAGACACCACATCTTCCTCCTGGGAGTGTTTGGCATTTAGCTGCATTTTAAAAAGAAGCTAACTACCATTTCTGACTATCCAGTGTCAAGAAAAAAATGTATAATTTTTTGTAGTGGAAGAATTCAAATCCATATCATGACTCTGTCTGTGCAAGCAACTTATTACGACCCATATTTACGTTTATTGTTGGGCAGTGAACTCTAGTGGCCGTAGTAATTGTGAGCAAAGGATGAAGTCAGGTGAGAAAGACACAGGACTTTCACCCAGGAGACTGCTGTTCGTGTTCCGTGTGAAACCAAAAGTCAACCTTGACTTATTTTAACTTTAAAATTTAAGTTAAGTTACATACATAAGTTAAGTTACGTTAGTAAGTCACATGATGTAACTTAACTTACATAACTAACGTACTTATTTTAACCCAAACCACAATCTTTTCCTAAACCTAACCAAGGAGTTTTGGTGCCTAAACCTAACCAAACTGTGACCATTTTACAATGTTAACCACGTGTTTATTATTGTTACCATGACGACAAAGGTCTGGTACACCCGTCATTGGTACTCTCCAATGTGCCATAGCCTAATGTTTCCTACGTTCGCTATCTTAGTGTAATAGTTTAGCAAGCTAACATTTCCTAATTAGCACTAAACACAAAGTACATCTGAAGCTGATGGGAATGTCATTAGTTTTTAATGTATTTGGTCATAAACCAAATTAAGTTTTTTAATTTTCATCCTCTGGGGATCATGAATGTCTGCACAAAATATCATGTCAATAGTTGTTGAGATATTTCAGTCTGGACCAAAATGATGGACCGACCAGTCAGAGGATGGAGGAAGTTGTTACAATTCAATTTATTAAATCTATATAAACAAATCTTGAAATAACTTAGGTTATTGGCTAAGGTATGACCATAGACTGTATAAAACATGGATGTAGTGTCCGTAGTGTCTGAATGAAGCTTGGTTGCTGAACCACCTAGCGGCTAGCCAGCTGAGAGGGCACCCACCTGTCACTCAAACCGACCACGCCCTTAATTATGCATAACTTTAAGCCTTGATATAATTTAAATGGGTGAGTTATAAAAAAATCCCCCCCTCACACCTGTCACAAAGGGGGAAAATTAGCTATAGAGGCCAAAACCGTTTTTGTTCCAGGCTGTAAACATGTATATTTTTGCTGTAAAGTTGGGCATTTTAACATGGGGCTCTATGGGGATTAACTCCCTTTTGAAGCCAGCCTCAAGTGGCCTTTCGATGAATTACAGTTTTTGGCTCTTCGCATTGGCTTCACTTTCCAGCCCTAGAGGTTGCCACTTGGGTATAACATGTAGGCCTACATACTAGCCTTATCTCGTATAGCTCAGTATGCTCTTACAAACATGATATCACAGATGACAATGAATGCAAAACTGAATATTGATTTCAAACTGTAGTCAGAAAAGATGGAGCCCCAAAAAGGATTTTAAATAGCAAGAAACTTAAGACCAACACAATAAAACAAACTTTCTTACACATCTAATGTGTGGGTAAATTTGCTGCTCTCCCTCTATTTTGTAAAATTGCTCATAACTTACAGATGAATGAGAAACAAACTGAGGTTTAGAATTTCCTGATGTTGGTGTTGCTGCTGGTGTCTGAGGTTTAGATTTGACTCCTTGACTCAAACCCATGGCACGTGACAGCTCTTTCCCTTTATCAGCTCTTCTTCCTCTAACTCTGATGAAGAGTCGCTGTCGGAGGGAGAGATTGAAGCCCTGATGGAACAGGTAGAGGAGAAGAAGAAACTGATCGCTACATTAAGGAACAAACCCTGGCGCATGAAGAGGAGACTTGTACTGCTCAAGTAAAAACAAAAACCAAAACAGTGGCCAACTTTAACACATCCTCTGCCTACTTGCGTGTGATTACTGTAATTTCTAGTTGTTGCTGCAGCATTTTGGCCGTTATTCTTGTTTTATTTTGGTATTTTGCTTGTTACTCATTTGTTTTTTGCTCATTGACTATTTCTTACAAGCACTTTCCTTAATGCCTACTATCACGCATGCCATGTCCATGTGATGTTGATCATGCATTATTAAAACTTGTCATTTGCAACATTAGCTGTTTGGTACTTCTCTTGTTAAGTGCTGTGATCTATGGAAAGTCAAAACTACTTTGGTACCTATGACCCTATTTTGTCATATTATAGATCAAAGCTATCATGATTTCAGGAAATGCAAGAATAATAGGGTTTCCAGGGTTTGCCAGATTAATCACATTGCTCAGATAAACTTAATTCTGCACAGAGATAAAAGCACTTAACACAAAAATCACATCCTTTGGAAACCTCTGAAAATGATTGGATCTGGGCTGATATTTGTTCATCCACATTCACAGCTTTATTCAGTTATGAAAATTCTTCCCTCTGTGAGATGCACAGTAGACACATGAAGACAATTGAGAGCACACTCAAGGCAGGCTGTAGTTCAGCCTGATAGACATCTTCCTCTCAGTGTAAGAAACTGTAAACACTACCGGCTGCCTTGCCAGGGCCAAGGCTGGGAGTTGTGTAGGTCATATGTGTGTTTGTACTCGGTGTGTATGTTTCTCTATTTACAGATCGGTGTAAGGGAACCGGATAGGTGAGCTGCCTTAACTTTTTCATGACCTTGACACTGTTTAATGCATGTTGTTGTGGCTAACTGACCTGTTGCTTGCCAAATCTTCCTCCTCCATGCAATGTACGATCAATCAGTAAGTCATCCCAGACCTGTCGTTTTTACATCCTGTTACCACTAACTAATTCATTCATTGGTTAGGTAGATCATGGCTCTCTGTTGGATGTCGCTCACTTTATTTAATTGGTGGATGTTTGTGTTTTCTCTGATTGGTCAAACAGGGAGGCCCAGGAGTTTGTTGAAAAATTTGAAGGAGCTCTTGGGAAAGGAAGAGGCAGGAGGCTGTATGCATTCAAAGTCATGATGAACAAGGTCATCTGATCATTTTGCAACACTTAACACAAACTTAATAAATGAGGATGATATTGTGGAAATAACCAATGTAAACCATTTTTTGAATTTCAGAAACTAATCAAGTTTAAACGTGACTTTGAGAACTTTAAAACAGCTTGTATACCCTGGGAGAGGAAGATCAAGGAAGTAGAAAGTTGGTACCACTATGACATTATCTGAAAAAAAATCACTGAGCTATGACCTGACTGTTTCCAATAAGCTCTCACTACATTTCTAAATCAATATCTTTGTATACCTAATCATAGGTCACTTTGGATCATCTGTGGCATCCTACTTTATTTTTCTGAGGTGGATGTACGGTCTGAATCTGGTCCTGTTTGGGTTCATGTTTGGCCTGGTGGTGCTGCCTGAGGTACAACCTTTTTCATGATACATGTTAGCAGGTGATACCTGATGTAGCAGACATTGTACATGTTTTCAACTCTCTCCTTTCTTTCTCACCTCTATCCCTCTCCTCTGTGTTTAGATTCTTATGGGTCTTCCCTACGGCTCCATTCCCAGGAAAACTGTGCCTCGAGAGGAGCAGGCCACAGCCATGGACTATTCTGTGCTCTTTGACTTTGGAGTGAGGATCTTAGCTTTATTTATAAATGTATTTATCAAATCTGACTAAACTTGAATGTGAATGTGAATCGGGTACATGGATGAAATTTACAATGGGTGTCAAAAACTAATCTATATAGAAAAGACATGATATCTCATAGATAAACTGTGTTTTAAACACTAATGTTTGAATTTTTAGCCATGCTAGTGGCTCTAGGGATGGCAATGTCAGTTGGTTGGTCGGTCCACCAATTTGGTCCAGACTGAAATATCTCAACAACTATTAGATGGATTGCCATGATATTTTGTGCAGACATTCATGAGTTTGGTGACCCTCTGACTAGTGTCATCTAGTGCCATCAACAGGTCAACATTTCGATTTGTCCAATATTTGTTGGTTTATGACCAAATACCTGCAAAACTAATGACATTCCCATCCGTCTCAGCTGCACTTTGTGTTTTGTGCAAATGTTAGCATGCTTACAGGCTAAACTGAGATGGTGAACATGGTAAACATTATACCCTCTTAATGTCAGCATGTTAGCGTTGTCATTGTGAGCATGTTTGCATGCTGACATTAGCATTTAGCTCGAAGCACCACTGTACAAAAGTACAACCTCACAGAGTCCCTAGCATGGTTGTAGACTCATGGCTCAAGGTGTTTTTGCCAAAAGTGGGAAAGTTGCTTTGGGCACCTGTTTGTGCAGTTGTAATGTGTCTTTATGTATGAACATATCTTTGTATATCTCATCAACAGGGATACTGCAAGTACTCCTTTTTGTTCTACGGGTACTACAACAACGAGCCAATGATCGGGGTGCTGCAGTTCAGACTCCCTCTGTCATACCTGCTGGTGGGCGTTGGCATCTTTGGATACAGCCTGATGGTTGTCATAAGAACGTAAGGCAAGACGCACAAATGGCAGTGGACAGGCAATCAGATGCAAATGTATGCAGATGGAGATGTTTGGGTGTTTTTCATCTGTTCTTTCTGGTCTTTTTTTATTTTCTCAGGATGGCTCGTAACGCAAATGAAGGAGGGGATGGGGCGGAGGAGGGAGACTTCACCTTCAGTTGGAAGATGTTCACCAGCTGGGACTACCTGATAGGAAACCCTGAGACTGCAGACAATAAGTACGCCTCCATTACCACCAGCTTCAAGGTTAGCAGGTGTGTGTGTGTATTTGTGTTGGGGGATGAACATTGCAACATCAGCAGTAGGTCTGAGATATGAAAATTGGGTTTGTGAAATCAAATCAAAGAGCAAGGTTTTCCCTCTAGATACACCCATTACATACAAAAACACTTCATGGAAGAACATGAGATACCACATTCCTTTCCAACAGTAGTCTTAGAAGACCAGGATATGATGTAGCCACTAGATATGTTGTATTTTAAAAAGTTTGCAGTGACTAATTTAGAAATGGGAAAACTGCAACAATGTGCAAATGGGAAAAAAAGAAAGTTTAAAGTGTCAAGTAATTGCAACTTCCATTAAACTGACTTATTTTGCCCTGCTGTAGGAATCCATCGTGGATGAAAAGGAGAACCAGAAAGATGAGAACATACATCTCCGACGGTTCCTCAGGGTTCTGGCAAACGTTCTGATCATGTGCAGCCTTGCAGGCAGCGGATACCTCATCTACTTTGTGGTGAAACGTTCTCAGGAGTTTTCTAAGATGGATAAAAACGATCTCTCATGGTTGGAAAAGAATGAGGCAGGTTGACATTAAACATTTGGCATTTCTTTACCTTTTACGCTTGCGCAATGGTTTTTCACATTATCATTTTATAGAGAACACAAGGAGCTATGGAAGTTTGGGAGAGTTGAGACTTGAAAATGAGTGTGAAATGAGATTAGTAACCTTTCTCTCTCATCCGATGTATTAGGTGGAGCTTGTGATGTCTCTGCTGGGGCTGGTGTGTCCTCCTCTGTTTGAAACCATCGGCGAATTGGAAGATTATCACCCTCGTATTGCCCTCAAGTGGCAGCTGGGAAGAATCTTCGCCCTCTTCCTGGGAAACCTTTACACCTTCCTCTTCGCCCTGTTTGATGAGGTTACTGCCAAGGTATGACAGATATGCCTGTATGTGTTTGTTCCTGTTGCTGGGCAGGTGTGGTACAGTTGTATTTATACTATCTCCTCTATTTCCATGGTAAGAACCTCCACTGAGTGTTGCAAAACCTTTGCTGCATTTCCTCTGGCTTCTGATATGTTACAGAATAAATTTTCCTTGATAATTAATCACACAAGACCAAAATAGCTACATTTCTGTCTCGCCTTTATAATACTGCATTAACAGTCAGTTAAACTAAATATGTTGTGACAGCATTTATACTTACAGCTTACAGAAGGTCTGAGGATATTGCCTAAATTTACATACCTTTAAAGCTAAAGTTCAACATATTGGGAAATACGTTTATTTGGTTGCTGGTGGAGTGTTGGATGAGAAGATCAATACCACTATCATATCTGTCCGATAAATATAAGGCTACAGTCAGTGTTTCCCCCTGTCACAAGACTACAGCCCGCAGCTGGTTAGCTTAGCTTAGCACAAAGACTGGAAATAGAGGAAACAGCTGGCCTGGCTCTGTCAAATGGTAACAAAATCTGTCTACCAGCACCTTTAAAGCTCACTAATTAACATATTTTATCTTGTTTCTTTCGTCCGTACAAAGACAGAAGTGTAAAAACGACAGTTTGCTATTTTACGAACAGTCGTGTGCTGGACTATTTCTTGCTGATATGTAGATTTTTTTAACCTTTAGACAGTGCCAGGTTAGCCGATTCTCTCTGTTTCCAGTCTTTGTGCTAAGTTTAGCTAACCGGCTGATGGCTGTACGTTATCATATTTAAAAGACAGATATGAGAGTGGTACTGATCTTCTCATCCAACTCTCAACCAGAAAGTGAATAGCATTTCTCAAAATGTAGAACCATTCCTTTAAATTCAAGTATATTTACCTGTGTGTGAATTGTGCTACAAAAATAAAGTTTGACTTGCCTTGCCATGAGTATGCTTTGATGTATTTTCTATTATTTAGTTGGAGAGAGAGAAGTCAATCAAGAATGCCACTGAATGGGCTTTGAATCAGTACTATGCCAACTACAGCTCCCACTTCAACACGACAGACATGCCTCCTCCAGATGTGCACCCAGCCGATGTCATCAGAGGACCCTGCTGGGAGACTGCAGTGGGAATAGTAAGTAGTGGCATTATAATGTATAGTGTTGTCCAATGGTGGATGAGAAATTGTGGGTGCATATACAGATGAATACAGTAGTAGCTGCAGTAGTCACAGTTAGAGTATTTTTATTCTGTTTGCAGAATCATTCCTCTACTTTACCCTCTTTACTCCACTTAATCAAACAGAAGAGACCAAATTATTTCATTGGTCGGTTCGTATTTGTTCTTATTTCTTTTGCTTCTTTTCTCGTTGGCTTCTTATACTGTCTAGGAATTTGTGAAGCTGACCGTGTCAGACATGCAGGTAACCTATTTGACCATCCTGATTGGTGACTTTCTGCGAGCTTTCATTGTCCGCTTTCTTAACTACTGCTGGTGCTGGGACCTGGAGGCCGGATTTGTGAGTACTCGCAGTGTGTGTCAGTGGGTCACGGTGTCGCCGTGTACATTGTGTTTTTTTGTTTTGTTAAATTAAGTACAGAATGAATGAATAAATTATATTTTACCTATCCAACAAAAACGTACACATGTCTTGTGCTGTAAAGCATGTTACATACAATTAAGCATGACATTTGTACCTCTTGGATCCAAGTCAACCTGATACCATACAATGACATCTGGCAAGACAGCTGATCCCTTACATTCAGTGAAACAGGACACTGCAAAGATAACTTAATTACAGAGAAAAAGAGAGAGAGAAACACAGACATATGGTAGAGAGAGGAGAAAATGGAAAGAATATCAACCTGTTTTGAATTAATTTAGGTGAGCATGCTAATCATGTTGTTATGTTGATTCCAGCCTTCATATGGAGAGTTTGACATCAGTGGAAATGTGCTGGGGCTTATCTTCAATCAAGGAATGATATGGTGAATTACTCCACATCTGCACGGTTGATTTTATTCTCTGTCTCCTTCTGTATTACAAGGGATTCTCTGATGGGACTAATGGTAGACTAATGAGCTTTCCTCTGCTGCAAAACAGCTCATGTTTCCTTGTTGATTGTCTCCAATGTGCCTATAATACATTAATAACAAAATAGTGAGTGTGGAGTGCCTGTCTCTTCAAATCAGATGCATTATTTGTTTGACTGTTGATATTGGAGCCAAACTGTTGCAAAAGTAACTCAAACTAATTACATTAAATATAAATTAGAAATACTCAGTAGATATATATAAGTGATTAGTTCAAAGTTGGCCAATGAAACAGTGTTTTTAAAATAATGTTGCTAACCTTGCTGTTTTCCTCAGGATGGGAGCATTTTATGCTCCTGGTCTAGTGGGTCTGAACGTTTTGCGTCTCCTGGTCTCGATGTACTACCAGTGCTGGGCAGTGATGTGCTGTAACATTCCTCATGAGCGAGTTTTCAAGGCCTCACGGTCCAACAACTTCTACATGGGCCTGTTGCTGCTTGTGCTGTTCCTCAGCCTGCTGCCTGTTGTCTATACTATCATGACCTTGTCCCCGTCCTTCGACTGTGGGCCATTCAGGTCAGTAAGAGTTGTACACTACATGATGGTGAAATATGAATTAATTATTACAAAGTTAGATTGTCGTGACAATTTATGGTGAATTCTTCTGCCTGTTAAAACAATTTTTGTCAGTTAATAAACTCAGAGTATCTATCTGAAACAATTAAAAACCTATTTATTCAAATGCACTGGTTGTTTTTAGAATTTTAGGCTCCTGAGGTTTATTTTGCAACGCTAGTAGCACAGCTTTATGGATGACAATGTATGTCTGTCAGTTGGTCGTTCTCAACAACTATTGTCATGAAATTGTGTACAGACATTCATGGTGCCCACAGGATGAATCTTAATGACTCTAGCGCCACCAGCAGTTTTCACTTAATACTGTGAAATAAAAACTAACGCCATCCACATAATCCTCAACTGTACTTTGTGTTTAGTGTTGATTTGCAAATGTTAGAATGCTAACAAGCTAAGCTAAAATGGTGACCATGGCATTGTAAACATTGTACTGCTAAACATCATGCTAACAGCATGTTAGCATTGTCATTGTGAACATGTTAGCATGCTGTCATTAGCATTTAGCTTCAAAGCGCCATTGTGCCTAAGCACAGCCGCTAACATGACTAGAGCTTAGTCTTGTTAACAATACATTTTCACAGACACCTCCAGTAAGCCACTTTTTTGTGACAGCAACCTGTTTTGGTCTTGTTCACTAAAAGTTCAACAGGATGAACATTTTATAAATTACTGTTGGGTAACTTGTAGTAAGGTTATCATGCCATACATTTTTTACATTGCTGCAGCCCTAGCAGACAGTACACAGGGGCAAAAACACAGACAGTTTAATTTTATTTGCTTTGTTTTTAAGGGACCGCTTACAATATTAAACATAATGTGTAACCTCAGGGTTAGCTTAAAAAGTTACCTTAAAGCTAATTTTCAAAGGTCACTCAAGCATATTTGTGCTTAAATATACTAAAATTGTCTTACATTTACGATTTGGTGGACACGTTTTCTCCAAAGATTAGACACAACAGTGTACTGTATTTGAGCCATGTTTGTCCCCCAGTGGCCAGGAGAAGATGTATGATGTGGTCATGGAAACTATAGAACAGGATCTACCATCCTTCATAGGGAACATTTTTACATATGCCACCAACCCTGGACTCATCATGCCTGCTGTCCTCCTCATGATGTAAGTATAATTCAAATATCAACTGAAATACAGTGTTGGTTCTGCTAAAAAAAAGAAGCAAAGTCAGAGGTGAAGTGACATCCCATGTACTGGAGAGAAAGGGAAATGTAAATAGGCGTTGAAATAACATTATAAAGTCTGTTCTGAATTTCAGCTTTTAAAATGTCCCTTGAAATTTGACTACACAAGAAAATCTGTACAGTTT
Organism: Siniperca chuatsi; assembly: GCF_020085105.1. Classification (NCBI taxonomy): domain Eukaryota; kingdom Metazoa; phylum Chordata; class Actinopteri; order Centrarchiformes; family Sinipercidae; genus Siniperca; species Siniperca chuatsi. The sequence continues at coordinate 13,274,663 of NC_058046.1, read as the reverse complement.
TGTAGTTATTTAGATATTTTCACATTTTATGTATTTTTGAAATGGTATATCTATAATTCTGTAAATTGAGCCTTCTGCACACTGCCAATATATTGGCAGTCTATGTGTAGATTTTTTAAAAAGTGATTATAGCATCTTTCAAATTATTCTGATGGCATAACATTTTGACTGTGGGGAAATGAGTCTATCCCAGTGAAAATTAGTAGTGTGGTAGTGGTATGTGTTGCGTTGTCTTTTTTGATACTACCACTGGGGGGCACCAAAGTTAGAAATTTCCAAATCCCACACATAGTGTCTTAAACTTCTTCTTATTCTTGGGCCTAAACAGTACAAGTTATACATATTGAGTCCATAAATGCCAGAATCAGTGTGTGATTGTAGAAAGTAAAGTCATAAAACTTGGAGGGCCTGACCTTAGTTTCTACTGCTCTGTGTCTAAGCTTCTTGTACTGTTTGGCTATCATCTTAAAGACTTATAATACTGTATAACAGGCTGGCCATCTACTACCTGAATTCAGTGTCAAAAGGATACCAACAAGCAAACATGGACCTTAAAAGGAAGATGCAAATGGTCAGTATGAGCATTGCTCTTGTGATGTCTCAGTTTTCTTCCCCTTGTTTCCCTCTTTTTTCAAAATTTCCTTTGTTCAAGATACAATCAAACAAATGACTGTCTGGATTATTGGTGGACACTTTAGGCTCGAGACGAGGAGAAGAACCGCAGGAACAACAAGGACAGCACTAATCAAGTGATGAAAGACTTGGAGGACCTGATGCCAAACAAGTCTCTTATACCACCTACCTCTGAGGAAGAGCTACCTGCGCCTGGTACACACACATACACTTGCATATTCCTTTATTGCTCATGCTATCAGCCAATTAGCACCTGACTGTCCTCACCACTCTTTTTGCTCTCCATCTGTATTCTCAGATGTCGTAATTGAGAAGGGCAGCAAGTCTCCCAAAACGAAGCCAGGTGCAGCAACAAAAGGGGTTAATCTGCAAAAGGATGTGTCACTTGCTGCCCCAAACCCCAGAGCTCCAGTGACCCGTGCCCCAGGGCCAAGAAAAGGGCCTCCTGGAAATGCCAGGGGGCCTCAACCTGGGCCTGGGAGAGGAAGACGTCGGGGTGGGCCTCCAAGGCAATAAGAGTCATGATTCATGGATTGAATTGATGATACCTACAATTCACCACAAACAACCAGTGTCATGACCACTGCAGTCATAGTCATACTGTATATGGAGGGTGCCACTAGAATCATATTTTTTTATTTCTTTAGATGTAATTGATTGACTGATGACCTCTTACCTTTTAGAAAAATTATAATAATAAAAAAATAAGATTTTACATTAATTTATTAAGTTATTTTTTGCCTAAATAAATAGCATTATAACTAGTATTTTTGAACATGCCAATTACTTAATCAAGTATAATTAACCACTGAAAAAGTCTATAATTATAGCAATGGCACACTACAATCAATCCACAATCCCATAATGTCGTCAGTTTGGAGGTGGAGATGAGTTGGGACTTTGTGTAAAGTAAATGGACACAGACATGACTGTTTTATCTGTATTACTAGTATTACTACAACAAAACGTCAAAAAATCCACAACGCACTGTACCTTGTTGTAACACAGATATATAGCAAGTAGTGGGCATGATCATGTTTACTGCGTTGAAATTAGTGTAAGATTTACTGGTTATTACAGTTTTATTGATTTCATTTGGACATCCCTGTAAATAGTATGTAAAATGTCTTTCTATTTTTTGTATGACACCTATTAAAATAATTATTTTCTGGCAACGTGCTATTTAAGTGGTTACCTCTGAACAAAAACAGGTTCTCTTAAGCTAACAAACACATAACAGACACTACTATAGAGTACATGCTTTCCACTAAACTGTTAGATACATCTGAGACAGTACTCTAGAGGAACAGAAAGTCAGCATTGTCACAGCAAGAGAAAGAGACACAACACTGATAAGAAGTCGATAAAAAAGAAATATCTTAGGAGAAATTCCAGGAATAAATGTTCATGGAGTGACACAGAATCGACCATGCCTTCAAAACATCCGGGTGCCAAATGATTGTTGTTAAATGTGTGTGGAAGATCTGAAGCCTTGGGGAGGGGGGCAGATATGACGGTATTAGGAGTTCTTCTGTGAGATTTTGATAGTGACTGCCTTGACCTCAGTGTACTCCTGAAGAGTGTATTCCCCCCTGAAATAAAAATAAAAACATTACATGAGCAATGTTTACCAGTCAGGTTGCAATGTTACAAATACCAAAGTACCAACCCATATGTAGCTGTGTGGTGGCCATAAATAAAGCGAGTATAAAAGGCTGTTGCTATGCGTGTAGTACCAGCAAGGGTGTAATTTCCAATGTGGCATGCGTGGGACATGTCCTACTCGCATTTGAAAATCCTACTTTTGTACCCCCATAATTTTATGGTTTCAGTTTGATTCATTCACTAAAATATCTCTAAACTGTGTTGTGTTCAACGACTGTCAAACTGCCAAAATCAATGTGAGAAGCCCTGAGTTGATCAAAATGTTAAGATGTTTATCTGAGTCGCCTTCAGTTATTACCATGTGTTCACAGCACTAAGCTTTACAAGTAGTAGTGAGTTATTACTTTTTTTTGCCCCAGATTTTGCCTGCTAAGCAACACACGAGGTTAAAAAAAATTATTTAGCTGTTATTATTTACAGATAATTCTCCTAAAAGAACTGGACAGAGCTGTTTGTAGTAAAGATAGAAATAAAACATTTATTGAGTTCATTGTTGACATTGGAAATGGTAGTTTGAATTTTTGTCAAACAACATAACAATATATATCAAAAAGTATCAGGTTTCTATCAGGAAATTATAGGTGATTCCTGAGTTAGTGCATTATAATGCAGCAATGTATGTGGCTTTTTTGGTATACTAACATTATTATGGAAAGCATGGTAACCAATTTAATCCTAATTTATTATTTGCTAGATGATATAAATTATATATATATATATTTTTTTTCTTGCTGAAGAACCTTGCATTGTGTCAACCCCACATCTGAAACCAAACCTACACCCTTGAGTTACCACCTTGCTGAGATAATATATGATGGTATCACTCACAGTTCCCTCCCATTTCCAGACATCTTGAAGCCACCAAAGGGACACTGGGTACTCATGGCATTGTAGCAGTTCACCCTAAAAGAAAGACACATTAGGGAACCTAACCTCATTACATTACATATATACATTACACAAATACGTTATTAAAATCTAATATCACTTTAAGGGAGGTTTCTGTGAGGATTTGAATCTTACCAGACCATGCCAGCCTGCAGAGCAGAAGATACTGTTAGGGCTTTGTCAATGTCGTTTGTAAACACTCCTGCTGCCAGGCCGTAGTGTGTGGCATTGGCTCTCTGGATGACTTCATGGATGCTACGGAAACACATGATCTGTTGCACTGGACCAAAAATCTGAGAGAGTGCGAGCACAGGAAGGAAATAGGGTGAATGAAAAGGTTACATGAGGAGGAAATTCAGAGCACAGGTGGTAGAATGAGGACACAGATGATCCATGTGTACCATTAAGTGTGGTTGTGTCCGTGCAGGTGTGTGTTTTAGAACACATTACCTCTTCTTTGGCGATGCGCATATCGTCTGTGACATTTGAGAAGACGGTGGGTTGGATGAAAAGTCCCTGCTGACCCCACGCGGACCCCCCACACTCCAGCGTGGCTCCCTCCCTCTTCCCGCTCTCTATCAGCTCCATTATCTTATCAAACTGCTTCTGGTCAATCTGCAGAAAACAGCAGCTCAAATCATTTTCTCTTTATGCAGTTAAGTGGAAGTACAGATGTTTACTGTAATTTTATGTCCTGTTGACCTATCAGACAATCCAACCGCTGTCAAATAAAGAAAGTAGCCTAACTGTATCTTGTACCTGTGGTCCTTGGTCAACCCCTGGCAGCAATGGGTTTCCCAGGACACTAGATCTGGCCTTCTCTACACTGCGGCGGACAAACTCCTCGTAGATCGGTTCTTCTACAAACACCCTGGATCCAGCCAGACAGCACTGGCCCTGGTTAAAGAACAGACCACTATGGGCCTGCTCCACTGCATACTCTACTGCAAGACAGAAATGTACACATATAAGTCGAAAGTGCTGCAGGAAGTAAGAAGGGTGATACAGTGTGGTCCCTGTTTGAGCTTCATTTGCTACCAGTGCAATTTATGACTGTTTAAACATTTTGACCAGCATTAGGGCATGGTTTGGACCTAGTAATATGTTTGAAACTTCATTCTGTGTATGTTATGTACATTGTTCACATTTTCATTTGTAATATTTGAAAGCATCTTGCTCATCAACAGTGCATAGAATATTGCAGTCCCTGAAATTACATACAGTATATTTACACTGTAACACATGGTGAAGGTACAAAAAGAACAATACATTTAAAAAGTAACTATAAAGTAATCCAGCAACTGTTGTAGAAAAAGAAGAAAAAACCTACTCACAGTCACAGTCAGCAAAGACAATATTTGGGTTTTTTCCACCTAGTTCTAGTGTAACTCTTTTCAGGTTACTGTCACCTGCAGCCTTCTGGATAAGCTTCCCAACCTGGCAACCAACGACAACAATGTGAGATACACAGTTACATTACAGTGAAAGAGTTAATACAAATAGGAGCAAAGGACACTAAAACACTAGAAGAGAAGAAAAGAGACACTTGCTCAGTTTGCTATTCATTTCAATAGATACTAACAGCAGTAGATCCGGTGAAGGCTACTTTGTCGATGTCCATGTGGTGGGAAATGGCACAGCCTGCTGTCTGACCATAACCTGGCACCACGTTCACCACTCCTGGAGGAAAGCCAGCCTGAACAGAGAGAGACAGAGGGAGAGATGTAATAACAGCCACTGGACATGCTCATCTTTAACTGAGACATAACCTTAGAGCAGTCTTTCTACTTTTATAGCTACACAGATCTCGACAATTTCAGAATGTTTCAGAAGTTTATGGCTTTTGTCCACATCTTCTTCGTTCTTATATCATTGTTGGGGGGAAACAGTAATAAAGTACCTCTTTGATGAGTGCAGCCATGTGCAGGGCTGATAATGGGGTCTGTTCAGCAGGCTTGATGACTACAGTGTTCCCACAGCACAGAGCAGGAGCAATCTTCCACGCAAACATCATCACTGGGAAGTTCCACTGTGGGCCAAAATGCATAAAGATGTTTGAGTTGCAACAACATGAGGAACTTGTAAAGTGACTAAGTTTCCTGTGAGTATAATTAATATCTAATACGCATTAAAAATACAGAATTTTTGTCTTTCCTTTGCAGCAGGAACATACAGATGCACAAAATATTCTGGTTAAGCTTTAAAGTCATCATTCAAGTTGCATGTTTTCACCTCAAAATTGTCTGTTTAAATGCATATATATGATTAATTTACTGTGACACAGCTGGACTCAGTCATCAAATTTTAAGTATTTTGCCAGTGACAACCGATGTCCCACTGAGGTCTGGAGGAGGACACACAGGATGCAGAGGTGGAACGAAGTGGCGAGGGAAGAGAGAGGGGTCCAGACAAAAGAGACTTAAGAACAAGAGATTTAAGCCGTGTCTGCCTTCTCTCGTCATGGGCAGCGTGAGATCACTGGCGAATAAAATGGACAAGCTAATGGCATTAGCCCAGAGTCAGACCGAGTCCTGTGAGTGTAGTTTAATATGCTTCTCAGAGACATGGCTACACCAGGATATTCTGGATCATAACGTTTCCATTGACGGCTTTCAGACTGTTCGGGCCGACAGGGATCACACGCGGTAAGCTAACCCGGCATCGGCGTGCAACGCCATTCACACCGCCATGGCACAACTCCAGACTCAACACCCGAGTGCACTCATGGTAATCTTGCGTGACTTCAACCATGTCAGTGTTTCAGAAACACTAACTAATTTCACCCAGTATGTGAATTCTCCTACTAGAGAGGAGAGGACACTGGACCTGCTGTATGCTAACGTTAAGGATGCATTCACCCCCCCCGGGTAGGTCAGACCACAACCTGGTTCACCTCAAACCCTGCTATGTTCCTCTGGTTAAAAGGCAGCCTGCGACCACAAGGACAGTGAGGAGATGGTCAGAGGAGGCCTTTGAGACACTGCAGGAATGTTTTGAGGTGACAAACTGGGATGCACTCTGTGAGCCTCATGGAGAGGACATTGACGGGCTCACTGACTGCATTACTGGCTACATTAACTTCTGTGTGGACTGCAATGTCCCAACTAAGATGGCCCATTGTTATCCAAATAACAAACCGTGGGTAACAAAGGAAATCAAAAACATCCTGAATGCCAAGAGGAAGGCCTTTACTGATGGTAATAGGGTGAAGATCAGGGAGGCCAAGGAGAAGTACAGGAGGAAGCTGGAGTGGAAACTCCAGCAGAACAACATGAGAGAGGTCTGGAGTGACATGAAGAGCATCACTGGCTTCAGACTGACTGGCAGCAGAGGAGTTGAAGGCAGCTTGGACACGGCCAACAAACTTAATCTGTTCTTTAACAGATTTGACACACCGGCTCATGCTCATTCCCCCTCTAACTCAGCTGCTGTCGGCCCTCAGACTCCTCTGACTCCACTGCTCCCCCCTCCTCCATCTTCCTGGGAGAGTCCTACTCCACCCTCAACTGGCTCTCAGGCTAATGGCCCTCTCAAGACTGATGACCCATCCCCTCCCCCGCCTGTAACCTCTGCTGTGTGCATGACTGCTGACCACTCAAACAAGGCTGCAGGACCCAATGGCGTTTGCCCCGGGGTGCTAAAAGCCTGTGCCCCCCAGCTATGTGGAGTCCTTCAACATGTCTTCAAACTGAGCCTGAGTCTTCAAAGGGTCCCTGTTCTGTGGAACAGTTGCCTCGTTCCTGTGCCGAAGATGCTACGTCCCAGTGGCTCCAAGGACTACAGACAGGTGGCACTGACCTCCCACATAATGAAGACCCTGGAGAGACTGGTGCTGGAACAGCTGCGGCCCATGGTCAGACCCCTCCTGGACCCCCTTCAGTTCGCCTACCAGCCCCGGCTGGGAGTTGAGGACGCCATCATCTTCCTGCTGAACCGCATCTACACCCACCTGGACAAGCCGGCAAGCACGGTGAGGATCATGTTTTTTGACTTCTCCAGTGCTTTCATCACCATCCGGCCAGCCCTGCTGGGTGAGAAGCTGGCAGCAATGCAGGTGGATGGCCCCCATGTGTCCTGGATTGTTGACTACCTAACTGGTAGACCACAGCATGTGCGTCTCCAGGACTGTGTGTCAGACAGCGTGGTTAGCAACACTGGGGCCCCTCAGGGCCCTTCCTCTTCACCATCTACACCACAGACTTCAGCTACTGCACAGAGTCCTGCCACCTTCAAAAGTTTTCTGATGACTATGCTGTGGTGGGATGTATCAGCGGTGGTGATGAGACTGAGTACAGGGCTGCGGTGGGTAACTTTGTCTCATGGTGTAAGCAGAACCATCTGCAGCTCAATGCGACAAAGTCTAAGGAGCTGGTTGTAGACCTATGAAGGGCCAAGGCACCAGTGACCCCAGTTTCCATCCAGGGGGTCAGTGTGGACATTGTTGAGGACTGCAAGTACCTTGGACTACATATGGACAATAAACTGGACTAGGCTAAGAACTCCTTCTCTCCGGTAATCATCATGAGTACATCCAGTTCCACCTTATCTCCTCTCCTCACTCCCCTATTGTTCTTGGCTACCCCTACTTAAAAACACACAACCCTCACCTAGACTGGTCAACTGGTAAGCTAGTTAGCTGGAGCTTCTTCTGCCACTCCTCCTGTCTACAGTCTGTCCTAGCTCCTGTAGAAGCCACTAGCTTAACTCCCTTGATCGATCTTGATTACATTCAACCTCCTTGTCTGAGTCCTGTGTGTGAGTCCAGCCCTGTTTGTAACGTAACATAAACACGTGAAACTCAATTAAATTACAGTTTAGTGTTTGGCTTAAAACAAGAAAATACTATAAATAGAAATGTCCATGTTTTAGTGATATGCTTACATAAACTACAACCTTGCTGATTACAGTTTCTAGTCACTGTAGACACTAATTAATTAGGTAATCATTTGTTTTTAAGTGTTGTATCCAGTCTCTGCGTTTCTACAGAGTTATTTTTTTCTACTCACAGGAATGATCTGGCCACATACTCCAATGGGCTCATGTCGTGTGTAAGTGAAATAGTCTCCATCTAAAAAAAATGTATGGTTAATTCATGATAGCTTTGAATAAACTGTGGCTTTTAGTGTTTATGTTAAAACATAATTGTCAAACATGGCAATATTTAGAATCTTAATCTATTATTTAAAGTTGTGAGGAATCAGGAATGTTGGTGACCGATATTGAAAAGAGGACAACTCACCTACAGGGATGGTTTTGCCATGAATCTTGTCTGCCCAGCCGCTATAATATCTCAAGGTTTTAATTGTGGCCATCAGATCTACATAATATGCCATGAGAAACACTTTGCCAGAGTCCAGAGCCTCTAGTGTCTAGAAATAAAAAAACACATTAATTAGTATACAAGCGCCACTACCTCATGGTAATAAACCAGTTGATCTTTCACTGCAAACCTACATTTTGTGGAGCAATATTCAAACTGAGGATTTATTATGTGTGTGTTTCTTACTGCCAGTAGTAGCCGGTCTCTCTCCACTAAGTCAGCAAGTCTGTTAAGTAGTTGACCTCGGTCTGAGGCATCCATGGATCGCCATGGTGACCCCATCTGGAAGGCGGCTCTGGCACTCCTCACTGCCTTGTCCACATCTTCCTACAAGAGGTTCAAGTTCAGAAGATGGTCACAAAAGTCAAGTCAATTTTATTTATATAGGCCAAGGGGCTTTTCTGTACAGCATACGACACCCTCCTATTCTTAGACCCTCGATCCAGAGAAGGAAAAACTCCTGATGTATAATATACTCACGGGGTCAGCCTCCTCCACTTCACACAGCAGCTTCCCTGTCGCGGGATCATACACAGGAATCTTTCTTCCGCTGCAGGACTCTTGCCACTCGTTATTGATGAACAACTGAGATACCAAAGGAGAATTAGAAAAATAATAATATGCACAGAAACAGATTCTTCAAATAATTTTTTCTTCAAGTATATCCCCCGCTCGTTGTCTCAAAGCAGATCAAAGACCGTCCTAAACACATGGAGCAGTGTATCAGCTCTTTTCAGCCTGATAAAACAGGCTCCCTGTATTTAGTGGGAGTCATTTTGCCTGCTATGATATTTTTTATGAGATCCATCTGCATGCTGTAAAGCTTGAAGAGTATTTTCAGGTAATTACCTTCAACAGTACCCTCACTAATAAAGGACCAGTAAATATTTTCCCATATTCAACTTGTTTCATCTTGTTAAAACCACATTTCCATTCTCCTCTAATTACAAGCCCACACACCATATTTTTGATTTTCATTTTGGATACAAACCATAAATACTAAATTGCTACATCATTGGTACACAATGCCATATTAAAGGGCAACTGAAAACAATTATTAGCAAGCTGAAGCACCGAAATACAGACCAGATGATAAAACTCACAATCTGCCTTGTAAGAAAGCAACACAGTTAGAAAATTGCCCCCCAGGACATATGATAGGCTACATGTTGGGATGAGGATAAAATGATTATGATTTGCATATTCTACTAAAATACCTAAATCCTGATTGTCTTGATGGTAAAATATGTGGAATTCTGTAATCCCCATTCCCTTTTGTTATGAGCTAAATTGCTCACTAGGAACAACGAAATCTGAACCAAACTGGAGCTCAGTTGCGAATCATTCCTCACATTTGGTTCAGTCCTGATTGCTTTGACTCTTGACTGTCAGGTGCAGCTTACCTTAGTGTACTGAATGGGGGGGTCTGGGACTGGCATGGGCAGGGCCTGTATCTCAGGTCCATCAACATGCTGTAGTTTGTGGCTCTGGTTTGAAGCCTGGTGGTTGCACCCGTTACCAGACTGCTGCTGGTGGCCGATGTCGGGCTGGGAGTTCATGTTGGCATGCTTCCCCTCTGAAAAAGACCAATGGAGGCCAGTATCCACTCAAGCTTGTTTTTGTGCATGTGTTTACCCATACACTGTACTGCATGTGTATATGAACATTTGGTTTGTGAAAGTTAATATCTGGATCACTGAGTGAGAATAGCTCCTTTCGTGTTTCATTGTAACCCTGTGCATAAGTTGCCATCCCAACCTGCTGGAGAGAAACTGTGCTAAATGAGGTACTGGCATTGTCAGCAGGGTAACACCACGGGGTCAGGGGTTACGACTGGCACCGTGAAGTCGGGCTGGCTCTGAGCTGTGGACTGGACTGACCTCATTTGGACAGAGAGCTGGAGAACAGCAGGATGCAGGCAAAATACTACCAGAGGTGTGCTTCATCATATTTGCAAGAGAACTCTAAGCTTTGATTATAAATGGGCTCCATTGTAAGAAACAGGATGGAAAAAGAGATGATTAAGAATAATCCCCCTTGCATGCAGAGGTATGTAAGAAGAAACATACAACTACATAGTAAATATCAACACATCACAGTATGTTCTAACTTACTGTAAGTGCTTTGTTTCCTGTAATCTGGTCCTTTCAAAATATTTAGTTTAAACTTAATATTTAGCTGTGGTCAGTTTCTTTTTTTATTAGGTCTGGTACCTACAGTAAATTATTGGCTTTTGCAGCATAATTGATATTTCAATAATTTATGTTACAATGAACAAAACAAATCATAAAGACAGCATGAATAATGTGCTGAATTGCGCCTATAGTTTAATAGGTCCCCCTAGAATGAACTACATACAGCAAATTACAAAAAATTAAGTACTGAAAATCAATGGGATTTAGAAGGCAAGGCTAGTTTATTTTTTATAGCACACACAAAGGTAATTCAAATGGCTTATAATGCATTAAAAACATAAGAAAAAGAAAAACAGCACAAAAAACATTAAAATGCTAATTAAAAGAATAGAAACCTTTTTAAAGGAAATTAAATGAGAATTGATGGTTCAGTCATAGGTAGTGCAGAACATATACGTTTTTAACCTGGATTTAAAGGTGGTCAAAGTCTAATATTTTCTGGAAGTTATTTGTGCAAAGATCTTTAGAGAAATAATTAGTCTGTTATTTCCACTACAAAACATATTGTGGTTATTTCTGTCAGATTCGGGATGTAAATTGGTTGTAATAGCTTCATAATTCAGAAGTCTTTAAAAGTTGTGTTACCTGTGGAAGACGCTGATGAGGTGCCTCCAGTCTGGTGGATTCCCTCTCCGGTCACTGGCATGTTGCAGCCGCCTGCCTCCTCTCAACGTCAGTGAGAGGAGGCAGCTTTATATACCTGCCGCACTCAGCGCTACAAAACAGAAAACTGCAGCATCACATACCGTCGCACCGGGAGTCCTCCTTGGTCCTCCGAGGGTCCCGCTGCACGCGCTAATCACCGTTCAGACGGAACCAATCCCAGTTTACCCCACGTGCCCCGCAAGGCAGTCTCGCGCACCTCTCAGTTTCTTTGACCATGAAGCACAGTAGCCTACATTATAGTGAATGGTAAGTTTTTTAATTATCGAATTGTTTTATTTTTTATTGTTCACTGATATTTTCTATACATTTAATATATTATAAACAGTTAGGAGTCAGGAAATGTACTTTTTAGCGCTTTTAGTGCGCAAGTAATAGCATAGGCTATAGCCTACTTTTACTACATTGGTATTTTTCATCTATTAAAATATAGTGAGTGACAGGGTTAATATCTGGCATAAAAGGCCTATGCTTTTGCCACAACTTCTTTACTTTCCTTTGCCCACTAAATCACCCCACTTAACCTGTCTATCTGTGTCTAGTTATAAGGTGTTCCAATTCTATGAAGTATGTCTACTGTCAGTGTTTTGGTCGATGTATTGAAGTTTTTGATACTCTTATAGAAATAGATTACAGACCTCTAATAATCTATTGACCAAGTCTGATCAAAACAAAAATTCCAAATTAACGTTTTACTGTGTCAGATGAAGAACACAAAAAGCTGCTTTGAGCAAGGCCAGACTTGACAGATTTGAACTTCTCAGTCTTTGAAGTGATGGTCACTTGTTGAGTTTCACCTACTGCTTCACTGCATCACTTCGGCTCAACTGTGCCCTGTCCACATGCAGCACATGCAGAGGATAGGCCCAGCTACAAGGCTGCAAACATAATTGGGAAGATGTTTGCTTTGGTAAGGGGTCTCCTGCTGCTCCACTGTCTCCCAGGAACAATGCAATCACATAACTTTGTCTGGTGCGCCTATTTTGATATTGGCTGTCTGGAAATAGAATTATCCCGAGGGACAACACAACCTCTGTAATTAACCCTAGTTAAATAATGGCAAGATCAGCAGAACTGCAGTTGGGGAAAGTTGCAAAACACAGTGGAAACCATCTTCCCATACTAATGTGTATAGCTCCGTTGTGTCATACAGTTGACTTGAAGCTTGTGCTTTGAAGACAGTGGGTCTGGGTTAGTTATACAGGCTGCTGTGAGTCTTTGATGGAGCTTTAAGAATTATTCATCCAAATTCTGCTTGCCCATGTATGTCTAGCTCAACAGTTTTGTGCCTCAGTGAGGAATTATAACTGGTATTAATTTCAAAACAGATAGTGTTACTGAAGGAGTAGCAGTCTGTCTAGTTTAGCCACATGTTGAGCATGCATACTCATTTAATGTTTGTGGCATTGTGTGTGTGGGTGTTAGGCCTATAACCCTGGTATTGCTTTAATGTTTGAATATTCCTTCTAGACACTTCACAATCTAGTCTGGCTCCACAGAGTCAGTGTGTGTCTCTGTCTGCCAGAGCTAATGACAAGACCAGACCGCCTCAGCCTGGAGAGGACGTGGACCACCAGGTCAAAGGAGCTGTTGCTCGGCCTGACAGCACTGGGTGTCCCACAGTTGAGCATGAGCTAAATTGACGGTTCGGTGGAGAATGAGAAAGAAAGGAGAATAAAAGGAATGAAAGATGGAGAGTGAGAGATGGTGAGAGAACTGGGGAGGAGGATGTAATATGGACGAAAAGAAGGGACATGAGGTATGAAGGCTCAACGGAGAAGGTGGGAAAAAAGAGTGAGGAGAGAAAGGAGAGAAACAAATTATATTAGAGGCCACAAGGTAAATATTACAAAAGGTTGCTAGAATGAAAAGGAAATAAATCTGTCAGGTATTAAATTATTATATTACAGATAGCGGGCAATTTTGCAGTTCTTTTTATGGTAGACAAATCCACGTGCTGTTCCCAACACGCAAATAATCTGACTTTGGCAGGTGTTTGTAATGCCACTGTAATAAAGGTTTGAACTTCATAACTATTACTGGCAAGTATTTTTTGTAATGTAACTATACACAACTACAAGGTGTTACCAGCAGCTGCATGAACAGTGTGGCCTTTCAATGTGAAGATGAGGGTGTGTCAGAGAGGTGTGGATTTAACTTTTGTTTCTGTAGACTGGTATGTGAGATTGTATTGGATTGCAATACACTGTGAGGTGTTCCTGTTATTTTGTCCACACTTCCTGAAGTGTTGTGGTTGTGACATGTATGACGTGCAAGTCAGTGACAAACCACAGCAGCCTGAAAGCTGCCTCAGCCCAATGACCTCAGGTCCAAACTGTAGGGGACATGAAGTCAATCTAAGCAGACGGAAAGCGCCCTCTTGTGACTCATTACAGAAATTACATTGTTCACAAAACAATGTTGGGGTCTGTTTTCCAGTGGTGGAGGAAGTTCTCAGATCCTTTACTTAAATACTAAGTACTAATATCACAATGTTTTATTCTGTGCAAGTAAAAGTCTGGAAGTCAAATTGAAAATATATGAATTGGTGGATGGTCATGTACATCTTCAGGGTGCTCATAGACAATGTTTGTTTTCTTGGCTTTTTTTCCATCCTTGTATATTTTGAAACACATTCCATAACATATAAGCCCTTGAAAATACTTTGTAAACCAATGCACTGCAACCAAAAGCTTCCAGAGGGAATAGGAGAGGAGGGGCCCGTGTTATGAATGGCTTCGTTCTGCTGTCAAATGGGCCGATGTGGTCACTGGCTGGCCGTGCCGACTCGTCCTTCACCCTGAGCCAAGTTTCTCGCCATGTACGCCTCTCTATTGTGAGCGGGCAGCAGCTCCCTTTGCAGGGGGCACGGCTGCTGCTGAAAGGGACGTCCCATACTGCGTGCTACTCTCAACAACAAGTTCCTGAGAATAAGACCTCAATCTTCTGCCTGCTGAGTATTTTGGTCTGTGTTGTCCTGGTCCGGCTCTCTACTTTTTTTTGCACCAAAGTTACAGAAGAATACTGCATGGTGAGTTTTCTATCAAAATTGTTTGCCATATATCTTTCTTTCTGTCTTTGTTTATTTTTTCCTTTGGTATGCTTCTTTCTTTTTCTAGCCTGCTACTTACTTAAAAAATCCTCTATATTTTGAGCACCAGTCACAACTTCTTGATACAGTAAAGTAATGGGGGCCTCTTTTCCCCTCTTATGGACAAGTTTTAACTTTCACCTTTGATGCCTTTTAACGGTCTCTCTATTTGCAGTTTACCTGCCAAGATGAGACTGACGTTTGAGACTCTGCCCATCAAGGAGAACCCTTGTGCCTCTCTGTCTAGTGTCACTGTTGCTCTGTGTCTCCTCACCCTCCTCCTGATGGCCCTCAGGGGCCGAAAGAGCCACCACCACTACTCCCCAAAATATCCCCCTCCTCCTGGCCCCACACCGTGGCCCCTTGTGGGCAATCTGCTCCAGATGGGAGACCAGTTTCATCTTTCTCTAACCCGCTTGAGGCTCCAGTACGGCGATGTTTTCAAGGTATATACAGTAAAATGTGTTTAAAAATTTTAGATGGACAGAGGAGTATTTGTTTATTTGTTCATTCCTTCACTCCAGATGCGCCTGGGCTCTTTGACTGTTGTTGTCCTGAGTGGATACACCACCATCAGACAGGCGCTGGTTCGGCAAGGAGAAGCTTTTGCTGGGCGACCTGACCTTTTCACCTTTTCTGCCGTAGCCAATGGGACCAGTATGACCTTCAGTGAGAAGTATGGACCGGCCTGGATGCTTCATAAGAAGCTGTGTAAGAATGCCCTCAGGTCTTTCTCCCAGGCTGAGCCCAGAGGCTCTGGTGCCACCTGCCTGCTGGAGGAGCATGTCTGTGCTGAGGCAGCTGAGATGGTGGAGGTGATTCGGGAACAGGCTGCTGCTAAAGTGAACATGATGGGTATAGATCCGGTGATGCCCCTGGTGACCTCAGTGGCAAATGTTGTCTGTGCCCTCTGTTTTGGGAAAAGATATGACTACAATGACAAGGAGTTCCTCACTATTGTTCACATCAACAACGAGGTCCTGAGGATCTTTGCAGCAGGGAACTTGGCAGATTTTTTCCCTGTGTTCCGCTACTTTCCGAGTCCATCACTGAGGAAGATGGTCCAGCACATCCGCAGGATGAACGGATTCATGGAGCGGAGCATCAAGGAACACATCAACACCTTTGATAAGGTAAGGATGCTGTCAGATACACTTGTAGACCAGAATTTTGTTTAAATGGAAAGAAATTGTGAAAGAAAATGTAGAATTACACATTGAGGCATTACAGTATAATCAACAGCTTCTCAGCATTTTGGAGCTCTCCATATTAGCTATTTTAAACATTGAAGGTTATCTTTTGGTTTTACACTTGGCAACTGCAAGGAAAGTAAAGTAGAAGAATAATTCACAATTAAAGGTTTTAAGCACATGCAGTGCAAAATAGGCATTTCAAAAAAAGGGACAAAAATGTCACAGGCCTTCCAAGACCAAGCCACCACAATGAAGTGTTCTTATCCAATGTATTGCACAGTGACCACAAAATACAAACTGAATATTTTCAGTACAGCCTAAAGTGGTGGATGGCGTGTCTGTAAGTGTTGTTTTCTTTAGATCTGTCCCACTAATTTGCCATCCACTATTTAATCTGACATTGCACTCATACAGTAGCTGTGAGTGCAACTGTAGCCAAAAAAAATAACAAACAAGTTCCCTGGGAGGGACCTTTGTTCTTGTGCAGAGTGGCTAAAATGTTCGCACGCACTCTAATTAGGAATTAGCATCCCACTGGAAGACACGTGTCGTACCATAACTGATTACTGTCTCTTCCATAATTATTGCTTTTAAAACTTTTAATCTCTCTTTCAGCAGAATCATTAATCACCCTATAATAAATAAAGATATCTCGATATTTCAGTGATGATAATGACAATGATTTAAGAAAGACACCATCACAATCAATATAAAATATTCAGTCACATTGTATGTATGTGTGTGTGTGTGTGTGTGTGGTTGCAGAACTGTATCCGGGACATTACAGATGCTCTGATTGCACTTTGTGAGGACAGAGAGGAAAATAAGGATACATCTACGCTCTCCAACTCTCAGATCATTCACAGTGTCATAGACATCTTTGGAGCAGGTTAGACACACTGGACATTTCACTTATATTATCATTGATAGTGCTGGTAAAAACATTAAATTGATCATTTCTTCACTGCAGTTGTGTTGTCTGTGATTTTCTTAAGGGTTTGACACCATCATTGCTGGTTTACAGTGGAGCCTGTTGTACCTCATCAAGCTCCCTGACATCCAGGAGAGAATACACCAGGAGATAGGTACTGTCTTATGTTTAAATATGATCAGTCTCTGCTGTCCATATTGAACAAAATGTACTTTTATCCTTTTTATTTGTATACCAAGATAAATCTTTACTAGAAAGGGAGCCAGCAGGAACTCTAACTGGCAAATTCAGTGCTTACAGAGCATTACTGCATGCATCGTATTTAAAGAGAAAGAATTCATGCTATGCTAAATAGCGAGGGCCTGTCCAGTTTCTGTTTTCATGAATCACTCATTCTCATAGAATGAGTGATTCTGATAGAAGATTGCTCATTAATGATTAACACATCACTAATGAGCAAAGATTGTGGCTGGTGGTTTATTATTTGATACAAGAAGTGTTGCTTCACATACAGTAACCCTTAACATTTTAGATAGTAAATAGATACAGAAATCAATTATATGTAGAAAAAAGTATTCAAAAAGTTAAAAGATGTTTTTAAGGACACAAACAGGTGAAAATGCATCTCTATGCAACACATGTAACACCATCACAGGAGTAGCCAGGCATATATGATGTCTTTTAGGTTGTATCAAAATTTCAGGCAGAATCAACATAATAAAAACCCAATAATGGCCAACCCGAGTACCCTTCCCAGACAGATAGAGTCCGACAGCCACCAGAGAAACTCACAAAAGATCAGTCCAATTTGCTGACGCCAGAGCTACTTTTGTGGGTTGACAGAACTGGTGCTGTCTGTTCTGAGGCACGTTGCATTTTCACAGAGAGAGAGAGCGAGAGAGAGAGAGAGAGAGAGAGAGAGACACTAAGAGGAGACAGGATGATTCAGAACGAGAGAGGGCGGCCCAAACAGCCAGAGAAAGAAAGAAAGGTTAGAGAGTTTTTCCAGACCGACACAAAGGCGGTAACACGCAAGGCACTGAACGCACATAGTTTGACATTCTTCCCTTACTCGTCACTTCAATTAATTTTAAATTAACACAATTAATTGATTGAGAAGCTTTTATTATACTGCTCACAGTGGGCTCACCACTTTACTGGAAACCTTATTAGTGAATGAGTGAGAGCAACATTTTTAGTTAGTTTATGTCATTGTGGTAATTTGTGAAGTACATGTGCATGCAATGTTACAAACTCAAAAGACAGACAGGGAACCTTTCAGTTGTTTTGAAGTGATCATGATTTAATTATATATAAAAATTTAAATAGCTAAAGGGTGATTTGATGTCATTGCAGACCCCACCTTCAAGGGTTCTACTAGCCAAACACTGACGTAACTTGCATCCCAGTTCAGGGGCTGTGCCCTTCAAAGTCTGTATTGCAAGACCCCATGAGCTGAGTAAACTTAGAAAGTCTGGAAACATATCAGTGTTTGTGCTTGTAAGTAGCCTGGGCATGTTAATCACAGGTCCTCATAGTTTCATAAAAGTTATCAGCTATCATGGAATATGGAGCCCTACTTTACCATTGCTCTTTTGTCAGCCATTTGGGGCAACTTCCTGTTAAAAAAATCGAAATGTTTGACTTTACAAATTTATGTATTGCAGGTCCTTCAAAGGAGGAGCTCTCTTGAGCCACATTCTACAGCCCAAAAACTGAGCTGCAGATTCAGTCTCAGTGGCACAAAAGAGCACCTAAATTTAAGATTTGTACAGATCACAGAAAACCCTGACTTTGGAATTGTAAAACAGCTCCCCAGTTTTCCATACTTTTCTAATGGGTTTTGATGGATTTTGTTTCTTTTGTAGACGAGCACATTGGCACAGCCAGACTGCCCAGGTTTGCAGATAAGCCCAAGATGCCTTACACGGAGGCGTTCATATATGAAGTGTTTCGTCATGCTTCATATGTCCCTTTTACCATTCCTCACTGGTAAGACAGTGGTTTTGTCTACAGTCATTCACATTTACAGTTGTATGCATTGTTATTAAAACCTTTTCTCCCCTTCAGTACCACGAGAAACATCACCCTGAATGGATATTTCATTCCCAAAGATACATGTGTCTTCATTAACCAGTATCAAGTCAATCATGACATGTGAGTAGTCACAAGCAAGATCACTCTGTACTCTGTTCAGTACAGAGTGAAACGTCTCTTTCAACATCTTCTTTTCAGCTGATAAGAATGTGTTTTTCTGTTTTATTATTATTTATTGATCTTAATTTTTTTCACTATGTCCCAGTGATCTTTGGGGTGACCCGGACACATTTCGCCCTGAACGCTTCCTGGGTTCCTTGGGACTCCTCAACAAGGAGCTGACGGAGAAGGTTCTCATCTTCGGCATGGGGAAGAGACGCTGTCTTGGTGATGGATTTGCACGTTTGGAGATGTTTGTCTTTCTCACCACGCTGCTCCACGGGCTGCGAATCGAAAATGTTCCAGGGCAGGATCTGGATCTCAGCACCGATTTTGGTCTGACTATGAAACCACGTCCATACAGGATTACCATCTCCTCAAGGTTTTAGACCATCAAAAAATCCAAATGATGCTCCGTGTGGATGTTTTGGAACATCACAACACAAATTATTATTATCATTAGCCACCATATTTGGCTAACCTTAATATTGCCACTGAGATACAGTGCCTCTCATTATTGTTCACAGACTGGAGTTTCTGTTTTGGCAAATGTGGTCAAGTATACACATGAACAACAAAAGGGAAATATACTGTATGTTCAAATGTGTTTTGATTTAAAAAAATAGCTAGAAATAGCACTGAATATGAACTAGCTTCATGTTTGTTCTGATCACAATATTTATGACAATCGAGAGTCATTCAAAGTGCTTCTGTGCCTGTATTTCGAAAGGGTAGAGTCCCTCTGCCTTCCTGTCCCACCACATTAAAAATTAAACTAGCTTGAAAACAGCCCCTCATTAAAAGCCTTTATCTAAAGTTATTAGTTACAGTTAAACACTGAGGGAGGGAGAGAGAGGGTTTTTCAGATTGGTGATCAGCGCTTCAGGCCTCAAACTGTGTTCACGCAGGGTTCATCCTCACTCTCGTCGGCCCTCTTCTCCTTCTCCTCACTTCAACTTTTCTTTTATCTCCTCCCCATCAGTTAGATTCCTTTCATCTTCTCATCCCCCATCATGTCCTTGCCTTGTTCCTGTCCTTATCCCCCTTCCCTAGCTCCTCTTCCTCTTTTATTGTAGCTTTGAGGCAAACACTGTTCCCATCTCCAAAAGTCTCCTCCAGTGGCTCTCTTAGGAATGACGCAAAAATATATATTAAGACATACAAGTTCCACGTCTTTTTGAACATCCTCCTCCTCACCCATCAGTACTGTGACCTCCCACACACTCAGATTAGATACAGTCCCAGACATCTTTGAGGGACATAAAGTGAAGTGTGAAATCAGGCAATTTGTAATTTTATAAAAATGTAAAGAAGCATAGTAGTATGCGTATGAACAAAAAGTTGAATTACTTAGGGGAACTTCATCTTTAAATGGAAAGTTTGAAAGTCATGTTCATGACAGTATTATCTCTTTTAAACTTCTGTCTATCCAGGGAATGTCTACTGAGGGCTGGTGATCTTTTCCATCAGAGTCCTACCTGTAAACTGCATTTTGCAGACACTGTCTTCTATTGTTGGTCATTGAGTTGTTACACTTGAACAATAGGAGGTTATGTCTGTCCCAGGGATTCAAACTGGCAACCTTGTGGCCATAGTATTTAACTAACCTCTAGGACACCCAGGAATTATATTAAAGAGAGTAAAATTTAAAGTCCCCTTCCACTCGAAAATGTGTCTTGTTACTTCAGTTGGATGTTCAGAATGATGACTGTGCTGAGTTTGACACTAGAAGGCTGTTTTCCCATTCAAGTTTCTCTGTGCTCATGTAAAATCTCAGTTTAACATGGACATACGAGCAGGATTTGTGACATCACAACTAGTTTGGAAGCCAATCATGGTTCAATATGCATCTTACACAAGTGTGATGTTTAAATCCTTGAACCCTCCAGCGCACAAACACTGAGAATGGACTTTACAGTAAAGTAGGAGACATCTTGTGTCCAGCAGTTAAACATTTGAAATGAACAGAACACTATTTGCATATTCAGTTTGCCATATTTTGGATTTTTCAGTGAGGTAGAAGGAGTAGATGTCATTTTAAAACATGTCTAAAGGAGATCTTTAAACATTTTTGGTACCAACATTTTGGTTGATTTGTGAGTAAAATCAGTTATTATTTCTGTGTTTACACCACTGCAGAGAATACTAGTTCAGTGGTTGCTACATTAAAGTAAATAAATATTCACTTTAGTAGAATGGACATGTTTTTAGCCATGCCATGGCAATGTTGGGGTGTAGGTCGGTCCACGTCTTTTGCCCAGACTAAAATAACTCAACAACTATTAAATGGATTGCCATGAAATTTTGTACAGACATTCATGGAATGACTTTGGTGATACTCTGACTTTTCTTCTAGCACCATCAACAGGTTCACATTTGTGGTTTTGAGTGAAATGTCTCACTTTTGTCTCAACACCAAAATTGTAATCACTTTGGTGATTCCTTGACTTTTCATGTTGCGCCATCATCAGGTCAAAATTTCACTTTCTTTGATTTATACCAACAAAACTAGTGACATTCCCATCAGCCTCAGCAGTACTTTGTGTTTATTGCTAATTAGCAAATGTTAGCATGGTAACATGCTAAGCTAAGATGAAGATTATATCTGCTTAACTTGAGCATGTTAGCATTGTCATTGTGAGAATTTTTGCATGCTGATGTTAGCATTTAGCTCAAAGTACAGCCTCACAGTACTGCTAGCATGGCTGTACACTCTTAGTCTTGTTACACAAATTTCTTGAAAGTTATTTTGAAATCCCTGGAATTTTTTGCATGCTATCATAACTGTCAGATATTCATAGTTTTTTTCTTTCCTTTTAAAAAATGATTCTTTGTCTCTCACTTTGTTCTAGTCTAGTCTAGTATGATTTAAACTATGGTCGTCATTAAAGAATAACAAATCACAAGGAACATGTGCTGAGTGGCCTCTGATCTAAAGCAGCCAATAAAACACAGCACGCAACGCTAGGAATCATGGCTCTAATGTGGCATAACAAAGAGAAGCACTTGTGGGGTCCGCAGTATAGATTAAAAATGCTGAACAACAACAAAAGATTGGGCCCAATTGCAGACAAAAGACAGTTTACTTATAGAAGCTGTTATCCCCCGTCAGTGCTGACATGCCCCCCTCGCTCAAACAATTTCTGTTTGAAGCCTCAACTCTGCTCTGACCGTTTTAGTCTGGGCCAACACCTAGAGTAAGACACAAAACAAGCCAATAAACACCAGAATAAATCTCTCCATAACTCTCCAGCAAAATTATTGCTTCTCCACATAGTCATATATATGAAACAGTACAGTATAAACATTTGAAGGGAAAGAAAACCTTGGAGGCCTGCTTCATTTGAATTTGCATTAACGCCTACAAATTACAAAAATCTGCTTTTTTCCCCTGCTAACTCTTATACTTTTAAAGTCTTCCCCATCTTCGTTTGCCTCAACCTTCTGTCATAAAGCTCTGATTTTAGTAAACCCATTGTCCTTCTGAAAAAAGAAAACAACAACCACAGGACAGGGCCTTTCCCAGCCATGGGATATGACCCCGTAACACTATAGGAACAGGTCATGGGCCCTGGAGACTTAACTCAAGCTCTAATGGGCTACAAACTTGTTGCCTTCTCCCACATACAATAGGAGTACAAACTGAATGACCAATTGACTTCCTATTTGCTTCTTCAGTTACACGTGGGGGGGCCCTGTATTGTGGGGGCCTCATTCTAAAGAGCCTGGCAGGCAGCGCCCATTAACAAACTGCACGCAATCCCCTGAATGCAACTGTCTGTGCCCCTATAGTGATGTCCCCCATTCCTATTGGGGAAATATAGTATTACTAAGTATATTTACTCAAGTACTGTACTTAAGTACAAAGGTACTTGTACTTTACTTGAGTATTTTACTTTTTACTCCACTGTATTTGTCTGACAGCTTTAGTTACTTTTCAGATTACAATTTTTCATACCCTTCCTGTCCAGTGTAAACCATGTATCTCCAAATGTGGTGATTTTGAATCAGAATGTTTCTGATAAACTGAAGGATTGCGTGTTTCGTTATGAGTTGAGAAAATTATCTTACTTCTTAAGCTAAATAAACTTTTCAAAACCCTCCTTGGATCAGCTGGAAAATGCATTGTCACAAAGCTGTGACAATGCTGATGAAAAGTTGACTTTTTAGAGATATGTGGTTCTCATAGGACAGTGACACTACAAACATATGATGATCTTATAGAATTTGATGCATTGCTTTAGATTAAATTACCCTACAGTATAGAGAGTGGTTAAAATTAGCTCAACCTTAAACAACTACAGCAGTAATATGCAACATACTTATTAATGCAGCAGTAAAATTAATCCAAAAACATCATATATAATAGTAAAACACTGACAGGGACCATTTTTCTATATAATGATTCATTTTACCTTTAAAATAAAATAATTTTTTTCTGATAATACTTGCATACTTTTACTTAAGTAAGGTTTTGTATGCAGGACTTTTACTTGTAGTGGAGCATATTCACAGTGTGGTATTGCTACTTTTACTTTAGGATCTGAATACTTCTTCCACCACTGCCCATCCCTCCTTGTGACAAAATTAAATATTTAAATTACTTAAAATATATGCTGATAAATAAGCACATACAGCTTAAACAATGCTTACAAGATAGGCCACTCAAGAAATGGTCCAAACAATCCCAGTTTACACTTTACTCCACTATTGTACACAACTTGCAATAGAGTACAGTTCAAATGTCCTCTTCTTCCACTATCTGTCCTGACCTCAGCTTCATGATCACCTATTAGAAAAAGAAATGGAAAAAGAAAACAGGATAGGTTAGTTAGTGTCAAAAATTATTTTTGTTTTATTCTACATATAACTACATTCATGTTTTGGCACTACTGGCCGTAACAAAATTATGGTGACACACACCTCTTTTAGCTGGGCGATCTCTTTGCTTTCCACATTTCTCTGAGCATGGTTGGTTATGGCCTTCACTCTTGTTGCATAACTGGAAGGTTCAGGGAGTTCATGGTTTATTTGGGAGTTTGTTAGCATTCAAGTAAATGAAAAGATTAATCTCTCTCTTTGTGTCTTACATGAGAGATGTGAGCGTCTCATCGAGGTTGCATTCTGAAGGAGAGATGTTAACAATCATGAGGGTTTTGGCATTTCCACCCAGGGAGTCCTGCATCACCTGAGGGAGATTAAAAGCACCGGTCACATTTGGCTGACCTACATTACAGTCCATGACCACACATAAGAAATCATAAGCAGCTTATTGTTCATTGCTTTACTTTTTATAATTTGTGTCTGAGGTCAACAAAGTTTGAATTCAAAGTATACTGCTTTTTATCATTACCTGTGTCAGCTTGCTATTCCTGTATGGCACATGGGGCAGTTCAGCAGACAGGGCTGAGATCACATCACCCAGGGCACTCAGAGACTTGTTAATGGAGTTAGCCTCCTGCGCAGGGGAGGAGAGGAGGGGAGAGGGGAACTTAAAGATGCCATGAGAAATATCTGATTCTTTCAGTCATCCTTACAATCACTTCATGGACCAATCACAACATAAAATTTGAGCAAACCTTTAGCTGGTCGTCCTTGGCGCCAGTCTTGGCTGCTCTCTCACTGCCTGCCAGGTCCACAAGGCTCAGCTTCCCGGCGCTCACATTCCCATTGGTCAGATTCCTGCTCTCCACCATAATGCCAACGATGAGATGGGAGCGGGAACTCTCCACATTCATCTCTTGGGACACATGTACCACAAAAAAGGCCCTGAGTGGATTTTCAGATTGCTTGTTTTGTCTGACCAAAAGTCAAAAATCCCAAATCATTCAATTTAGAAACATATAAAACAGATAAAAGCAGCAAATCCTCAAATCTGAGAATATTTGGCTTTTTTTTTCTTGATTAAATGACTGACCGACTAATTGTTTCTAGTCAAGTAGTTTATGATTAGAGGAGAAAAAATTGTATAATTATTAATAAAAACATTATTAAATAATGTGATCACAGTTCTGTTCTTTATTATTTTGTACCATCCTTCGTTCCATAGTACCTGAAAGAATCGAAGTGTGTGAGCTTTTAGGAAATTTGTCAGTATCCACTGTCAATACACTGTATTTGTAATTGGTATTAATAATTCTGTAGTTCTTAGTAGCTCCAGCTCCCTATTACTACAACATTAGGAGCATCCTGTAAGGACTCTGATGACCTGTGTGCATCTGTAAAACAATGTTGCTCCTCTTCCTACAGTATGCTGATTCAGAGTTTGGCTGCTCACCACCGGTGTCACTCACCGCCCAATCCAGTAATGATGTACCGAGCTGCCGCCCCCTCACACTGACTGTAACTAATACGATTAATCCAAACCATTTAGCAGGACCCTGTTTGAACTGGGCGGCATGGCATGGTATAGAGAACTCACTGGTGGCAGAGATGTGTCGGTTGGCGCAGGCCTGCTGGAACAGAGCATAGAGCTCCTGGGCACTGGAAGCCTCCTTTGTCTCTGCTCCTTGGGCGAACACAACCCCCTTTCTGTTCCTCTTGATCTCGACCCTCCTGGCCTGGCCATGGGACTGGGGCTGTGGATGGGCCTCACCAGCCAGGCTCACAAAGAGGTCCTGCAGCCTGTCATTGTACAGCTCCAGCATATAGGCTGAAACCTGACGTAAAAGGATGAAGAAGCAAAGGAAGGAGGAGGAGGACAGGGACAGAGAGGGAGGAAGTCGAGGAAGACAAGAGAAGAGACATTATGTGAGGTTTTCATTATTTGAGTAAAGAAGATATTTGCCTTCTCCCAAATAAGATCTAATTACACTGGTGATATACTATCTGTTACCTTGAAGTCGAATTTGGTGCTGTTCTCCCGTATCATGTCAAATATGGCATTAAAAGATCTCGGCATGATCCCAGGGTTCTTCTGTTCCTTGTCCCCCACCATGGTGAAGGTCTTCCCTGAGCCTGTCTGGCCATATGCAAAGATACAGACGTTGTAACCATCGATAGCCGACTGGATCATCCTGTGGAGGAAATATATCTTCAGCTGCAGAGCTGACAGCATTTTAACATCTGTACTTTGTTTACAGACCTATGTCACAGAAGTAACTGTACTTATACAATTTGTACTATAAACTACTAAAATCAGAAACTATTTTGTAAATTTATGGTGGATCAAAAGATACACATTTGTGTTATTTATTATGTATGGTACATTTGTGAATATACTGTATTGGTCCCTGATTAGGAAGCACACCTGTTGGTGTCATGAAACAGGTCTTCCTGAGTGGCTTCAGTACTGAACACCTTGTCAAACTGAAACTCCCTCGCCCCACGAGAGGTTTCCACAGTGACAGAGTAATCATCTATTTTCTCCACAACGATGGCTCCACCCTGCGCAACCTCTGTTCGGCTCACTGGTCGAATCCGACAAAACACTCTGATTTTACCTACGAAAAAAAATAAGACATTAAACCTCACTATTTGGTGTTCAGTTTCATACAAAAACATTTAATGCTGGCTAATGTGTACCTTTCATGTCTTCCACCATATTGTAGTACTTCTTCCTCATTGTCCTTTCTGAAGTGTAGTTCTCAATTGTTTTCTTTTTCTCTTCTTTAACTTGCTTTAGCTTGAGAGAAGAGCATGATAACACACACAGCTATGACACTGAAGAATAGATGTAAAACATGTTTTTGTAGCTACTTGGACTAGATAGCTTACTAAAAGGCCTTAATAATCCAAAACATTTCACTTCATGCATCTGGGAACTTAAAGACCTACAGAAAAGTCAATGGATTTGCTACAATGTATTCAAGGTATCGATTCACAGACAATAATGAATATGACAGCTGAATGCACCCAAACCATTATATAACAGTTGCAGGCATAATATGTATGATGCTTCATCAACCCATGTAATTTATGTCACACCCTAAGTCTACCCTCATAACAATACAGTTGGAAGTGGGATTCATCAAATTCACCACTGATGTTATATAGTGGCACTCTGGTGTTTCTTGTTTAAAATAGAGGGCAGCTGGGAGGTTATCATTTCTGTTTTACCCCTGAGGCCTGACCTAACCTGAGATTTTGACCAACCTGATCCTGCAGCAAGAGAAGTTGCTGACCAACACTCTTCACTCCCTCTGTGGTTCGGATTGTCCCTCGTCCCAAGATGTCCTTCAGTTCTGAGACTGCATCACAGTCTGAGCAAAACAGAAATTCCAACCACTGATATAAGTGATGCACCTTACACTCAGTGAGCCAAACGTAGCGCAGACACAGAAGCATACAGTTGTTGCAAGACTGATGTACATGAAGATGCAAGTATTACAGTTGCTGGTAAAAAGGACTGCTGAATGCTTGTGAATATAATCATTCATTTACCATTGGCAACATATATTCAAGGGATTTAAGGTATCTATTTACCATTTATTACAGGGCTTTCTCCGGTTTTGATGCAGTCCAAAGCCAATTGAGAGACCTCGTACCCCCTCACTGTTTCTTGTAGTACAGACAAACTTGACTCATATTCATCTAACCTGAAAAGAATCATTTGAATGAATGTTATATTTCGGAAAAGGAATGAAGACAATATGAAAACTGACTCAATTTAACCTTTACATTAAGACTGGCTGTGGCTATTCCAACCTATAAGAAGTCATTTATTGTTTATATCTGGAATCTTTTTCCATGATCTCTAACCCCTCTTGGTCAGTGGTCTTGTCCTCTCTGTCATTACTGTCTTTGGCCATCTGTAGATGGTCCAGTTTGTCTCTGGCTTCGACCAGAGCGACCCGGTTCTCCTTAATCAACTGGTCCAAAAGAGCTCTGGTCTCAGCCACTGTACTGCAGATAGCATGAGCCTAGAAAACAAAACAAAGCAGTCATATGGTATCAATACAACAAGTCATGAAAGCAGGGTGATGTTTAAGAAAACAGAATGTAGTATTTCCTGCCACCCGTAAAACAGAGAATGTCATATTTAAAATAATTTGATACACTGGCAGTTAGCAGTTGGTTTACTCATAGTTTAACAGTTGAACAACACCTTTTGTATGACGTTGGGAAGCAGAACACTGCAGGGAGGCTGAGGGACGGGAGGGACAGGGCTCCTCTCTGCCTCCAGCAGCTCAGTGATCTCTCTCTCCCTCTGGTACAGGCTCTCTTTCAGCTCCTCCAGACGGGCTTTAGCCCCCTCCAGTGGCTGATCTGACTCATTGCAGGCCTGCACATAGAATCACATTAAAGGTAGTCAGTACACCCAAATCACAAAAACTTATTTTGTCATGTAGCACCAGGTATTAGGCCACGTAGATAGTTTTGTTTTATCTGCTGATGTTTGAGATATCCACCTCTGAAACTTCTACTCCCATCCAAATATGTAATTCAAACATGTTTGATGTGGTAATATCAGATTGTTACTCTGTTCCCGTCTTTGTGATGTGACCTTTTCCACATATTGTCCTTCAGAAGGTGTCTCAGAAGGTTTTTGTTGGTTGCTTTGTTGATATGTTTATAATATTAGATCATGTACCTCAGATATGAGTAGCAGGCTGCCATGGTAACTAATTCCAACCCACCACAGACTGTTGGTGTGCTGAAAGCCCTTTGTTCGCTGAGCTTTCACCTTCCTCATTGGCTTCCTGCTGCTCCTGTGATGATACCATCAACATTTCTTGGACCTTCCCTACTTCCTGTCTGGCCATTTGCAGCTCCTGTATTGCTGTTCAGTGTCACAGGGAATTAATAAAGGTGTTATATGCAAAGGTCAGTGATTTTGCAGGCATACATATAAATTAATACATGCAGACTCACTGGAGGCCTGGTGGCTGTGCAGGGCATCCAGCCTGTTGGAGAACAGTTCCAGCATTTTGCTCTAAAAGAAACAAAAGTTGGTCAAATAATTATGTAATGACATAAAAAAAAGTTACCTGTTATACTCCTATATGGCCACATCGGTGTGCTCCAGTTCAGAGGAAGACATAGGAGTTTATGAAACCTGTCTAACCTTTTCTCTGTGCCACTGCAGGGCCTCCTCTTTACTCCTCCTTCTCTCAGCAGTCTGCTCCTCCAGTAGCTGCTTGTTCTGTGCAGTCAAGGCCTGCAGGAAACAGGACCAGGCAATGAGAGAAATACTTATATAAATACATAAAGCGGTTTCAGTGTTTCAGCTATATGGTCTATAACGTGTGCACCAACATGACTGATGAATGAATTCCAACGTTTGACATAGAGATCGGAGAGTTTGACTGTATTGTTGAGCTTTACCACCAGCGAGAGCAAAGTGTGCCACAAGAGAGCTACAGAAGATGATGAACATCACTGACCGCGACTCTGGTCTCCCAGTCAGCGTTCTTCTTCTCCACCTTCTCCTGGTAGAGGTCCAGGATTCTCCTCAGAGTGTTCAACTTGTTCTGGTAATGAGATCTGATCCTCTGCACAGTCCACTCCTGATCACACAATAAGATCTGCATTACCATTATGTGTTAGGGCTCTCTCTCTCTCTCTCTCTCTCTCTCTCTCTCTCTCTCTCTCTCACACACACATACACACGACTCCTCACCTGATTCTCTTGTGCTGTGATCTGAAAGTTCTCCTCCAGCTCCTGCACCATTTCCAGGTGCCTTCTTTTCATTGCCTCCATGTCCTCGGCTATCTGTTTTGGAGCATACACAACACACCAACACTTAGACCTCACATACACAAAACAGCATCCTGGTAGCTTATACTGATCGAATGCCTTCCAGGGTCACACCAGCAGCATCAGGGCAGCCATGTGAGGGTGAGGAAGAACACAACACAGTTTCTGACAGTGTCTTCATTGTTTGTCTGCAGGCGCTCTCACTGAACAACTGGACACAGCTCTAAGTCACATGCTTAAAAAATTCACAAGAAGTGACTTAGGAGTCATACATGTTATTCAATATTTATGTCTGGTTTTATAGGCTGATTCTGTTATAAATAGAAACGTATTGCTGTGGGAGATACAGTACTTGTTCTGCGCTGCTTTCCTATCAAGATGCTCGTTGTTTTACCTGAGTGATGCAGAGTTCAGCTGACTCGTAGGGGATATAGATCTTGACATCTTGGGACCTCTCAGCTTCTGACGCCTGATCTGCAACGCTACTATCTGACAGCTGAGATTCTGCGGAGCCTGCAGAAATAACATACTGTAAATCACAGTTCAGTTCAGAGCAGGCATGCGGTGAAAGTGATGGTCAGTAGTAACCTCAACCTCCACAGCTTCTGTATACCTTCAGTATCTTTCAACCTCATCATCATCCCTCTCCACCGGCGCCCCGCCCTACCCTCTACACACACACACACATACACACAAACACACACACACACACACACACACACACACACACACACACACACACACACCCACTGTACAGCACCTCGGTTGACCTCTTGTCCGGAGTGTTTTCTGCGATCTGCACCGATCCAGCGTCTGAAAGCAGCCCACCTCTTCATCCACAGAGTTTTGTGATAAATGACAGCTTGAACAACGAAGAAAATGTTGGGGAACATTTGGAAACAGCTTAGGGAGTGGCGTAACAGGTAAGGGAAAGAAAAGAAGAGTAAGTGTAACAGAAAGTCTTGTAACACATATTCTCCTATTGCCTAATTATTTTGCATTATAGTGAATATGCTATGTAATTAAAATTACAGCACACCCCCATTAATAATAAACAGTTGCAACTGTCCAAACAAGGTGTGATACAGTACAGCTAGGACTCAGATCTACAGATCAAGGGCTACTAACTATCCCATGTACTCGTCGAAAACTTTCTGGTGACAGGGCCTTCTCAGTAGCTGCACCAAGAGTCTGGAATAGTCTCCCTGAAAATATAAGAACAGCACATTCTCTTGACTTGTTTAAATGGTTTCTTAAGGCACTTCTAGTCTCTTGCCAACCCCTGCAATGTTCCCTGACATGATTTGCATTCTTCAATGATATGCATAAATGCCTTTGTGTGAATATGTGTGTGTATGTGTGCACCATGTATTTATGCATGTATTTCAGTATCTATGTCTTGTGATAATCTTTTTTGCTCAATTATGTTTGCTGTAAAGCACTTTGGCGCAAACCTGGTTTGTTTTTAAAGTGCACTATAAATAAATTTGACCTTGACCTTGATAGTTCTGTAAATATTCAACTACATAATCATAATACTGTACAGATGAATGCTCCAGCACTGTGTGCGCACGTGTGTGTGTGTGTGTAATTGTGCTCAAACTCTGATTAAGTTCTGATTTTATGTCCTCTTGCCAGTTTAAAAAAAAACCCCCATCTGTGAGGTATATTTGTTTATAATGGTTTTATCATTTTATTGCACTTACATGGATGAAGTCTTAAAATAAAATAAAACACATAAATCTCAGTGAAACCATTTACATTTTATTAATTATATTTAAAACATGTTTTACATCTTTATGATGAATGACTAGGATGCAGTTTACTTCTATTTACATTTCTGAATATTACACTCAAAACGTAGATCATAATTGTATTAATGTTCTAGTTAGCTAAGTAATTAGTCCCTGTTTATTTTCATTTTCAAGTTAATCCATCAGTGTGGTCAGGCTTATTTAAAATATTGACACATTCCCATCCCCTCCCCCCCTGAAGATTTCATCACTCTGTCTCTTACATTCCCATCCCCTCCCCTCTTTGTTTCCTCATACAGGAATGTGGGCGTGCCGCCATGCTGTTACTTTCTTCCCAGAAACACCTTTCAGCAGAGATTTCAGAAGTACAGAGGAAGGTTGGTATGATTAAAAAACACTCGGGTTATCTGCTGTCTGCAGGCAGAGGGTGAACCTGAAGGCAAAAGATCCTAAACAAAGCAGACTTTAAACTAAAATCATTGTAAGAGTGTTTGGTTTGCAATTGGTTAGCAAGTTAAAGTGCAGTATCACATGCAAGGTTATAATTATTTTATTATTTATCTTGTGAAAGGAATTGTGAAAACTACAGTTTACACCTCAGTGATTGCATGCGTGCGTCTGTGTGTGGGTCTACTGATCTGACCTGCTGTGCTGTCCTCGTACTGGTCAAACTGTGTGTTGTGGATTATTGGACATGGCCTCTCATCTGTCAGCTCTGGTACACTGCCCGGTAAATCTTCCAGCACCTGCGCAGCCAGTGGGACCCGTCCAGTCCGCAAGGACACCACAGGGTCCTCAGGGCAGGTAGATCTGTTAGTTGTCTCCCAGGCGCCTGAGAAAAATTTGGTGGTGGTACATAATGTGAAAAGAAAATTCAGATTCAATTCAAATTCAGCACAGACACACAAAGACATGAAGGACAGGGTAAGATTTTCACTCCTGGATTCCAAACAAAAAGACTATTGATGCATGGAGTACAGTTAAGACGAAATGCTAAATAAGAAGCTGCAGCAGGAGAACAAATAGCTTTCAGGTAATGAAAACATCTGGACAGAAGATGGTGGAGCTTACAGTGACATAATGCAGGCACGAGGCCAGTCTTTACATATCTTATAAGAACAGACCTCTGCATGCAGGCCATGTGAATACACATGGCCTACACACACTTATGTAAAACTGTATAACACACACAAACAAAACATTTTGTCATCTATTTCTGAAGCAGCTAGAGTGACACCAGCTGTGTTGCTACTGACAGTAAAGATAAGTGTGCATACGCCAGTCTATTAGCATGTGTGCTTGCAAGTCTGGTTGTAGTAGATCTCCAGATCTCCACCCAGACCCAGCCAGGAACAATGCGTTACGTTTTTTCTGATACACTGACTGCTACGCTGCTTCACAATGGAGGCAGCCAAGCAGCAGAAATATTCAAACCTCGTCTAACTACCTGCAACACACTTATCACTCAGAACAGGTTCTTCTATCTGATATCTGATATGGAAATGAACACAAGGATAGATGAATACAAATGCAGATAAATAGAAGCCATCGCAATTGTATGGGCGCTTATTAGCCGTTGTTGTGTTTTACACTCACGTTGCTTGCCTGCAGGGGCCACAGAATGATGTCTCCCTACTTTCTTTCCCAGGAAGGTCAGTGAATAAGATCCATTCTCAGCTCCAGAAGAGTTCACATACATTGTGTATATAACTGTGTGTTGGCTGTTACTACTGTTCTTGTGTTTGGTCTTCGTAGGTGAGCATATGCACCTGGATCAGTCCAAACTCTGCAGAGAAAAAGAGGCTTAAAATCATTTTAAAGCCACAAAGATCGTAGAAAGATGAAAAGTTTAAATTTTTGTGCAACTGACAATCCCAAAATATTTGAATCTTCATTATGAACTCTTATTCAACCCTCAAACTATTAGCAGATGTCAAAAAGCTCACACAGCAGATTCACTCAGGGAGTGTAATCCTTTTGTCAGCCTCTCGGAGCTGCTATAAACTACAAGCTTCTCAACAGGAAAAACTTGTTTGTGTCTATTTTTTTTCCAATATCCCTGATTTCACAGTGCCATATAAGAACAAATCTTACATCTCACTCGGCAGGAATTGGCCGAAGAGATTTGAATTTACTGAAAACTGAAATTTGTGAATAGCAAAATGAGCTACACTGCCATGAAACTGGTGTATACGATCCAAATATACATATGGATTAATCAGAAAACACATTCACTTTCAAGAGAGTAGAAAACATGATAAAGCTGACAAAAATAATTAAAAAGGCTTGATGATAAAAAGCACTACCTGGTCTGGGAGGAGATCAGATCCCTTCAGTGTGATTCAGTGCAGTTTGTGTGCTGCTATGCTGACCAGGACCAGGACCAGGATCTCTAAGGGGAACTAAACTCTCAACAGTCTTTAAATATTAAACCTGCAGAGATGGAGTTTCACCAGGTACTGGCTTAAACCCCACAGAGCCTGCAGGTAAAAAGATGCCCCTAACTGTCCTCAGGTTTCCCGTAGAGAGATTGTAACTGGATACTCTCTCACACTCACAGACACACAGTTCATACACACACTGACTTCACTCGGTCCCCCTTGTTTCTGTTTTTCTGGAGACCCTACACTTTCCTCAGTTGTTAGGGTCAAGGGAATAGGGTGGGGAATAAATAAGTCACCTACATCCAGGTGAACTGCAGGAAATTGTCTTTATGCAGGTTTGTTGTGATGAAGAAAACATCAAATGTTCTGGTTTATAGAAATTATATATCTGCTACAGAACCTAAATAAGTTAGGAAGTCTGTGAGGCTTTCCTTTCGTTTTTTTAGACCAAGAGACCCATTTGGAACATTTGGATCACAGCTTGAGCATCTGTTTAACACACCTTACTTAGAGATAAATCCACCCATGATGCCACTTTAATGAAAATACAGCTTTGCCCCCTCCTTCCTTTTTCACAATCCAAACCCTGCCCTGACCATATTCCACTGTGGATGTACACTGTGTTTGTTTTGGTGTATGTCAAATGAAAGATTAGAGATTTCAGTCCAATTCGGCAAATAAGAATCAATCTACCCATCACAAATTCACTGGTCATAACAGGAAAAGCTCTGGGCAAAAGGGCTTGTGAAGTTTGATTGTTTGGACTATAATGCGATGAAAACATATGTCTGGGCTCGAATGATGAAGTCAGCAGTCAAATGTGTCATTATCCTGGCTGTTAATCTCAGCAGTGCAGACAACAGGCCCTGGCTGTGCTGTCAACATGCCACACCTTAAAGAAATGATAAATGTTAAGGTGGTTTTTGCTCACTCGTTCCTACAGGTATTGTATTGCCGATGAACAAAGGGACATAGATCAGAGGTTCCACAGATCGATACACAGTGGACCATTGATTCATTTGTTGTTTAAAGTAACCTCCTCATAACATTTCGGCAAGAGGAGAGATAACAGCAGGAATGTCTAAATGTACTAAAAGTGTTCGGTTCGCAAAATGATCAACATTCACTTGCAGGAAGTCTGTATTCTTCACGATCTCAACTTTTAAATATAAAATTCAAATGTCTAAAATTAGAAGAAACAACAAAATCACAGTTTATCTCTAGAATATGAAGCTTGGACAAACAACAGAATTGATAATAATAAAGATAGCAAATGAAACATGAGGCTACAATAAATAGAAATTCCTCTGCAGGAATATATTAGGAATATTGCATTAAAACCCCATCATACGTACAAAAATAAAGTGAGTCATTATAAACACACTAGCCTACTCCAGTTGCACTCTAAGTATTAGTGATTTTGAGATCCCAATTTTTATGAAAGCTTACAACGTGAAACTTGATCAGCACATGTTTTAAAGTAAGGAGCATGACTGTTTGAAATCTGCTGGAGAAACAGTTCCTAGTTTTTACGCACGGCGTTCCGTTGTAGCTTCGTTGCGCTCTGCTGAGGCAGGCAGCGGTTCAGTCCATTGGCAGCTGTGGAGTATGGGCTGGACCTGTTACTAGGTGGGGTTTACCATGAGTATAAATATACTCTCTCCAACGCTACAACGCCCCTGGAACCTCAGTGAGACAAACTTCTTCCTTCTAAGGCTACACGGTAAGTCATTTTCCTTCGATAAAAACCTCAGATCTGTTCTCCAGCTTCTGGTTTGAGAGTTTGGTGAAGTTTGGTACGAAATGCGATGGCTTTAAGTTCCCTCTCCCTGAAGGTATTGATGCAATATATGAGGGTGTGGTTGGGAAAACAACTGCAACAAATTTTGGATTTACACATTTGACGCAAGTTAAGTGATGTGCTGGTTTAATTACGCAGGAGAGCTGTCACTCAGTATCAATATTAAAGCACATGAGAGGAGACTGGGTCTATAATCTAGCCTACAATATACTGTATATCCAGAGTTGAGCGTGGGTGTGGCCAGGCAGTCTCCACATGCATGCCATTATGGAAAACCAACCAACATAAACCTACAGTAAATATGTGTGGAGTGGATGAAGCAAAAACAAACACATGTTCTTTCTTTCTTTCTTTCTTTCTTTCTTTCTTTCTTTCTTTCTTTCTTTCTTTCTTTCTTTCTTTCTTTCTTTCTTTCTTTCTTCTGCTAACAAGTTTAATAGATAGGAACTTTACCCAAGTGGAATCAATATAAGAGTGATAGAATCTTCTTTGAATGCTATCTACAGTGTGTTCAGTGGACTTTTATTTTATCTTAAAATCCTCCACTCTTTCTCACGACAGACTTGTAGATTACATGTATGACAACAGGGCTGAAATGATCGTTTCTCTTCTCTAATGCTGTCCTCTCCCCCTACAGACAGACTCCAGCAGTTCCACCATGTCTTTCATCCAAGCCTTCTTGCAGCAGACCGTTTATATGGGCATGCCCGATGACTCAGTACGTAACTCTGTGGTTCCAGTTGCTAAGGCCAACCACTCTGTTTTTTCCTTTTTTTCTCTTCCTGTGGTATGTTAGGGTGGAAAATTTTAACAGGCAGAGTTTAAAGCAAGGAAAAAAGAGAGAGAGAAGTGTAGAGGATAGTCAGGGGAAATAATGAATGAGTGGGGAGTTTAAAGGTAGAGGAAGGAATGAAAAAGGAGGCATAGCAGAAAGATAAGACGAGAAATGATATTAAAGTAAAAGGACTATAAAGATTATATGTGATGAGAAAGATGATCATACAAAGTCTTGTGAGTGTGTGACTCAGAAGCAGGAATTTGCACCCCTCCCTTTATAAGTTCTGCAAACAGAACTAAATGCTACTTCTGCTTTCCATGGTTTCTTAAAGTGAACTAAGGGAAAGTTACATAAGGTTATCCTGCATGATTTCAGTCTGTGCTCTCTGACTCTCCTGTTATCGTTCAGTTCAGTCCAACAGGGGCAAAAGGCATTTTAAATGGCACCGTCATGTTCTTTGGAGGCATGGAGGAGTAGGGGCAGAGATTGTCATGGCAGGGGGCATAAAATCTGTCCCAATTATCTTCTTTTATGTCTTTTGTGTGTCTTAAGCTGGAGGATGGATGCAGGCGATGTGTAAGGGGAGAAAAAGCTGTGATTTTTTTAAAGAGCACTTTTGCAGCCCACCTCAAGCACACCACTAAGCAGAACTCAAGTATTTACCAAACACACAATTGACTGTGTTGTGTCTCTCAGGTCCTAAAGAAAGAGGGGACGGTGACTGCAGCACCCAATTTCAACCCCAGTGGAGATGCAGCAGTCTTGGACAAGGCCATCAAGGCGAAAGGTGAACTTAAAATGCACACAGGGAAGCTTTGGCGCATGTGTGAATATGTTTTGAGACTTGTTTGCAAGTTGTCTCTGTTAGAACAATGAATTGCTGGCCTTTACTGTAAGAACTTTAACACCCTCTGCTGGCCATCATGGCGCCATTACTACTTTCTGCCACTTTCGGTGGTAGAAAGTTGCCCTCTTCTCTTTGTATGGGCCCTCACACTGAAGTAGGAAATTACAAATACTATGAGAAATAAAATCTCCTCTGAATTAGATATTTGTCTCTGTCATACAGATGCAGAATAGTAGAAATGATGATTTTACTTGACAACACGTCCTTTGTGCAGGTGTGGATGAGAACACCATAATTGAAATTCTGGTGAAGAGGAGCAACGAGCAGAGACAGAAGGTCAAAGAGGCTTACCAGCAGGCCAGTGGCAAGGTAATTAGCCTAAAACAAAGATGTTTAATGCAATAAGGTTTGGATTTTGTTCCAAAGTACACACACAGTTACACAACACAATCACATGCTCTCAAACACTATATTTTGTCATTGGTTGCTCCTTCGTAGCCTCTGGAAACAGCACTGAAGAACGCTCTGAGCGGAGATCTGGAGGATGTGGTGTTAGCTCTGCTGAAAACACCGGCCCAGTACGATGCCCAGCAGCTCAAACTGGCTATGAAGGTACACGCACACACTTACACAATAACAGTCTCCCTTAAAAGGAACACAGATACAAATGTATAAATGACTCTAATGCTCAGAAACCAAGCACATTTGAATACATTTGAGGCCAGTGTTTTGGCCTCACAATCATCCTTTATTTTTGGTGCATAATGACATCTACCCACTTCCGTGCATAATGACATCTACCCACTTCCACATATTCATGTCTTACCAGGAGAGTAAAGGGTGTGTTTTGTTTGAATTGGGTCAGTGAAGATTAAGTGGTCTTTCTCTGCATCAATCTATCTATCCATGCATCCCCCTCCCAGGGTCTGGGCACAGACGAGGACACCCTGATAGAGATTCTGGCTTCCCGAAACAACAGGGAGCTCCTGGAAATAAAGAGAGCCTACAAGGAAGGTGCGTGCCCAACACATTTTAAGCAACGGTCTTTAGTTTCAGCAAGCTAGTATTTGGAAATAGAAGTGACTCAACATGTGACAGTGGAAAATAACAGCCTCTGGGATATGGGAGAAGGTTTAAACATTAAAAAAGCATTTTGAACATGATTTTATATCCTTGATGTTTATGTTGTGATTTCTTTGCCAAGACTACAAGAAGGAGCTGGAGGACGACATCAAGTCTGACACTGGGGGAGAGTTCAGGGCTGCCCTCCTTTCACTCTGCAAGGTAAGTGCGTGTCCACTCTCATGGCGTTTATTTCATGCTGTACTTGTTACAGGCTTTTGAAGACATGTTTAGTACTGACACAGCAAAATGTCACAGGACGTATTAAGTTCTTTAGTTTTCATGCACAAGCGAATGTAGAAAATTGCATGATTGGAATGTTAAGGCTGAAAAAAATACCAATACACTCAGTATATATTTTATGGTGCAAACAGTACAGTCAAGTACAAATGAGGACAGTTCTATAATAGAAATAGAGCAATGACATCATGTGCCCTATTGGAGTCAATCACAAAGTAAAACAAAGATTCTAATTTAATGACTATTCATTTCATAGTAAACAATTCCATAATAATTCAGGCTTGCACAGCACTACATTTACAGTAGATCCTTAGAAATATTTTGGTTTGAAGAATAAGCTACATTGTAACGCAGCAAACTAAAGTACATGAAGTGTAATGGCTAGGCCCGCCCAACCCTTCCCTTCCCGTCTGTAACTTTGTAGGTGGTCACCTTCTACTGTCTCTTGTGTACAGACTAAATAATTATTCAATCAAATCATTTCTTACACTTTTAAAATATTGGTTGTGTTCAGCATTGTGAAGTTGATCTGTTTGTGTTTATCACAGGCCAGCAGGACTGAAGGAGTTTGTGAGCAGCTGGTTGACAGCGATGCCAGGGCTCTGTACGAGGCTGGGGAGGGGAGGAAAGGCAAAGACTGCTCCGTCTTCATTGACATCCTCACCACCAGGAGTGCCTCTCATCTCCGTAAAGGTTAGCTGGCTCGTCGTCCTGTTCAGTAAAATCTGTTTTTTACTGTTTGTTCCTGTCAGATCTGACACTACTTCCTCTCCTTTCAGTATTTGATAGGTACTCAAAGTACAGCAAAGTGGACGTGGCCAAAGCTATCGACCTGGAGATGAAGGGAGATATTGAAAGTTGTCTCACAGCAGTAGGTAAAGACGCAAACCTCTACTCTAACTTTATTACCTAAGCATTCATCCAGGATTTATGCACAGACTTGATTTAACCTTAAGTCCTTTTTTTTTTTTTAAATAACCATAGTGAAGTGTGCTGGAAGCAGGCCTGCTTTCTTTGCTGAGAAGCTCTACTTGGCTATGAAGGTACAGTATGTATAGGCTACTACTCACAAAATATACAACCCCCCCCAAAAAAACATGCAGGATACTGTGCCTGCTGCCCAGGGTCTTCCCTGACTGACTTTTTTCTGCCCATCAGGGTAAAGGCACCCGCAAAAATATCCTGACCCGCATCATGGTGAGCCGCTCTGAAATAGACATGAAACGGATCAAGGATGAGTACAAGAAAAACTACAGCAAAACACTCGCCCAGGATATTCTGGTGAGCAAACATCTGAGCACTGATAATGACAATAAACCCATAGATGTCAGAATCGCTCAGGTTTTTTGTGGTATACATATGTCTTTTCTTTCCTTCAGGATGACACTAAAGGAGACTATGAGAAGATTCTGCTCGCTCTCTGTGGGGATGAAAACTAATAGCCAATCAGTGGGATCAAGGCTCATACAACTGAAGATCCAGCTGTGGAAAATAACCTATAATCTCATGACACATATTGTACCCTATGCTCTTGTGGAGAACTGACAAGACTGTGTTTCTTTTTGTATTTCATGACATTTAGAAGATATTAACAGTAATGAGCGAAGATTAACATGGAATCAGCACTGCTTCAACAGATATTTTAGTTATTATTTTGGCACAGATCTGACAGGAGTATGCCAGTGGACCTAAGCTCTGGGACAGACTTAGCTTTACACTCATTAGATTCTCATATCTGATGCTCGAAGAGAAGCTGAAGTCATTGCAGCTGCTAACAGAAGTATAGAGATTACCATGTTCCAATCATATTCAGTGGCAGCAGTAGACCTACCCTTGATGGAGCTTGGACATCATGCAAATAAAAGCTTTTTGTATGAAGGCCCATCTGAGTGGTCTTGGTTCTTTGCACATGCACATACAGTACACACCAGACAGACATGAACCAAAAAGCTATAAGATATGTTGCCAAATATTTAAGCACTAATAGTATTAGTACTTAACCATGATATACCAAAAACTGATTAAAAAAAAAACCCAACACTCCTCATGAAGCACAGGCAACTGCATGTTTTGGCTCAGAGTCCACTGCAAATCCATAATCTAGAAATAAAAATGTAACACAATAACACAGCATTCTCAATGTGCATACACTAACATTGAATGAATGAATCATGAATGACACAGAATGAGTGATAGACAGGTGGAATGCAACTACGTACATTTACTCTACTTAAGTACAAATTTGTTTGTACTTGAGTCTTTTCTTTTCATGCCACATTATACTTCTACTCCACTACATTATTGTACTTTTTACTCCACTGCAATTATTTGACAGCTTTAATTACTAGTTACTTTACAAATTCTGAGCTTATAATATTATGACGTTTTGTTGTAAAACTACCCAACAGTATATACAAGTACAGCTGAAACAATTAGTCGATTAATCAGTTAGTCGATTGACAGAAAATTAATTGGCACCTATTGTGATAATTGATGAGTCATTTTTCATGCAGAAAAATTTCATGGTTCCAGCTTCACAGATGTGAGGATTTTCTGCTTTTCCTTTTAATTATTTCATTTATTTCAATTTATTACTTTATAATTTGGAGGTTTAGACTATTGGTTGGACCTTGTGAAGGTGTCACAATTTTTACAAACCAAACAATCAATCGATTAAATAATAATAAACAATCAGCAGATTAATCCATAATGAAAATAATCATATATATATATATATATATAGTATAATAGAGATACAGAGATATGAGATATATAAAATAAATAGTAGGCTATAACAGACACACAGGCCACTTTTCTGCATTAAGTATTTTTACTTTTAATACTTTAAGTACATTTTGCTGATTATACTTACATTCTTTTCCATAAGTAACATTTTCAATGCAGGACTTTTACTTGTAAAAGAGTATTTTTACAGTGTGGTATCAGTAATTTTACTTAAGCAAAGGACATGCCACCGCTGGTGCAGCTATGGTATATTTTAGTGAGATTATGGGACCTTGTGTTGCCAGGTTGGGAAATAAAAGTATTTTTCCTGCATTGTAGTAGCAATTTATCAAGTGGTTAAAGATCATAGCTAGAAAGCAGGTACTGGGGCTTTTACATAATATAAAACAGACACGATCCCTTCTCGGTTTGCCATATGCAGAAGGGGGATTGGTGTCACAGAACCTGGCAACCTCAATGCTCACGCAGACCACAACTATAAACAAGCGGAGCACCTTCTCCGGGTTGCTAAGGCTAGGCTAACCAACTTTCTTTCCCAGTATGTGTTAAGATTTAAGATACGGAACTATTTTTCTGATTACAGAACCCCCCCAAATAATATTGTCATTAAATGTGTTTTAAAGCTGTTCGTTTACTAAGAAGCTTAGCATGACAGCAAGCTATTAAGCTAACGGTAGCTAACAGTTAGTTAGTCAGTTTGGCAGCAAACTTAACTGTTGTGCTTGTCAGCAAAATGTCAAAAGTAACGTTTGTGTTTTGATACACATTAAATGATGAAAACACATGTCGTCACCGCAATGTTGAACATGGTTATGTACATAACTCATTTGACATTGAGGAGCTAGCAGCCAGGTTAACGTTACTGATAACTGAGCTGGCCAGTAAAACAGCAGTAGAGAGAGAGACGTCCTTTTAAGGCTGCTTGCAGGAGCTGTGAAAGTCTTTAGCCTCCCCATATCTTCTACAACAACAACACCAATGAAACTGAATCTGTCACTCTGTCTTTTCATTTCAGGTTAATCAATTCATCTGGGTCATCCAGTACATTTGAAGTGCTCCCCTGTAAAGAGAATTAATGACAATGACCTGACCAATGCACCACTGCTCTGCTCAAAAATAAGGGGCACTTTTGGAGGTAGATCATGAATGATAAACTAGTCTTCCTGGGCCTGCTGTACTTTGTCCAGGGCATCCCCTATGGTCTCCAGTCTTCCCTGCTTCCTGTCTACCTGCGTGGAGCTGGTCACTCCCTCACCCGCATCGGCTTCACCAAGATCCTCTACTTCCCTTGGGTCCTCAAGGTGCTCTGGGCCCCTTTAGTGGACCGGGTTGGCACCAAGCGTCGCTGGCTGGTGGGGACAGTTTCTGGGCTGGCTCTCATATGCCTCTCCAGTGCTGCCCTGGCCCCAGAAGCACATATCTGGGGAGTAGCAGGAACCCTATTGGCCATGAACACCCTGGCCTCTGTCCAGGATATTGCTGTAGATGGAGCCGCGGTGGGGTTGTTGAAAGGTCGTGGGGAACTGGGGCTGGGCAACACAGCCCAAGTCGTGGGCTATAAAGCTGGATCGGTGTTTGCCGGAGGTGGGCTGCTGGCTGTGATTGACGTGGCTGGATGGAGCTGGATGTTTATGCTGCTGACGTTTGTGTATGCAGGCGTGGCTCTGTTTGTGTGGGGGGCCCCTGTGCTGGACGATGAGACTGTGAGGGGCCAGCAGGCAGATGGCAGTAGGAGGGGAGGGCAGGGAGCAGAAGCGATGAGGCCTTGGAGGGCATGGAGGAAGCTGCTGGCAGTGCCCGGCACCCCTTGGACAGTCCTGTATGTGCTGACATACAAACTAGGTGAGTCTGATTAATAAGCGAGCGCTTGTTTAAATTGAAATGAAAAGACTGAAATGCTGGAGACCATGATCATGTTAGTTTTTACTTTTATATCTTTGCTACCTAGGCCTAATACTGATATTATGCCTGAACCTTACCTAATGAAACACTACTTTGTTTTTAGGGATGCTTTTATTGATTATTTTCAGTATTTATTAATCTGCCAATTGTGGTCTTATTAATTGTTTGATCTATAAAATATCACAATACAGGGATAAATATCCATCACATTTTTCAAGGTGACGTCTTCAAATGTCTTCAAAACCCAACATTATTCAGTTTACTATGATATAAAACAGAGAAAAGCAGCAAATCTTCACATTGGAGAGGCTGGAACCAGAGGATGGTAGGAGTTTTTGATTGATAATGACTGAAACGATTAATCAACTATCAAAATAGTTTCAGATTAATTTTCTTTTGATCAACTAATTGATTAATCTACTAATCGTTCCAGCTCTAATTACGTGCACAGACTAAGTTCAAAGGCTCATGATGGGTAAAGGAAGAAAGAGATGAGAAAGAAAAAACACAGAAAAGAGTAAATAGGAGCACTCCCAGCCCATCTACCTATAAGTGGGAGAATAGTTTGTCAGCTTATCAGACAGAAATGAAAAGTTATATGTCCTGAAATGGTCCCTTTTGTCCCACTTTGAGCCTTTCTTTAGTTGTGCTCCTGCATTCTTGTAGGGCCCGGAGCTCACCACTAGATGTCTCTGTTGGTGTGTCCATGAGGACAGAACTCAGGAATGAGTGTATTGAAGAAGTTAGGGAAGTTATTATTGCCAGACAATTTATTGTGTCTTAGCAGATTCGGTATGTACATTGGAAAATATAGGACCTGCTAAAATAAAGCAGTTGTTTTTAATGTCACACTTATAAAAGTATAAACCTAAGGCACTTTAAATGAGAATACAATGTTAGTTTGAATGCATATTATGTTCATGCAGACAGTTTTGTATGTGAATGAGTTAGTTTCAATAAGAAACTAAAAATTTAAAGTAGTTTTGGATCAGTCAAGCTTGTGTGTGTGGGAGAGAGAGTTGATATGACCAGAGTTTGGTGTTTGGTAGCAGAAGGGGATTATGTAAGGATTAGAGTGTCTTTGTGTCTGTTGCGTTCAGAAACTGAAATGGAAGACAGCGCATCATGCTGATATGTGTTGATGTGTGTGTGTGTGTGTGTATGTTTGTATGTGGGTGGTGGGAATATAATTGTCTCCTCACATTTGCATAGTCTTTACTTGTGTATGTGCTTGAATGTATATGCCTTTGTTTTTAAATTGTGTGTGTGTGTGTGTGTTTTTGAGAGAGTGTTAAGGGTGGCTCAGTAATCGGATGAGCCCCAGCAGACGACACTACTAGACAAAATATGAAGGCTGGCTGGACCCTCTAATCTGTCTAGGGAGCAACACCCCCCCCAACACTCTCTCTGTCACACTCACACACACTATCGGCTGATGCTCATGATTACGACAAGAATTACTTTAAGGGTTTTCAGTGTTGTGATTGAGCTCTGTAGATTCATTAACAGCCTTGTCCCTTGTTAGCATTTCCTGTTGTAGTAGTCTAAATATTTCCCACCTTTGCGGGGAAAAAAAGGATTGTGTAATATTTTAGATTAGGCCTGGCTGTGCCAGCATAATTGCCTATGTGAGACAGTATTGTTTTTGCTCAAGGGGTGTGTGGGTATGTTTGT
Source organism: Siniperca chuatsi (assembly GCF_020085105.1). NCBI lineage: Eukaryota > Metazoa > Chordata > Actinopteri > Centrarchiformes > Sinipercidae > Siniperca > Siniperca chuatsi. The sequence continues at coordinate 13,230,002 of NC_058046.1, read as the reverse complement.
GTGAGACCGGTGATCTGCCTGTCTGAACCCCCCCCCCCACTTCACACACACTAACACACACACATATACAAGCACAGACCCCTCTCCGTCATCTAGCCCTAATGAACTAGCTGGGTCCAACACAGTAGCCAATCATGGGGAGCCTTGTGTCTGAACTTTGACCCCTCTGCCATCTGAGGCCACAGGCATGATGGGACAACTGTCTGGGTGGACTTGCACGCAGGGACAGATGGAGGGTGTGAGAGGGAGGAAAGTAGGGGCTAGTGAGAGAAAATGTAAGAAAAACGGCCAGGAAAAAGGCAAACAAGTGAGGTTTCTAATATCCTGTTGTTTTCATACATGGGGAAACGAGCCCTGTTCACTTGCTCGCATGTGAAGTTGCTAAACACTAAGCAATTATAGCTAAAAATTGCTATCCGTTGCAAATAAGATATTGCAAACTCAAGTGTTAATTACTATAATTTGAGGAACATAATTATTTTACTGCACTTTTGTCATCTATATCAACACCTTAAATGCTTTGATTTGAAATGTATTGCTAATCCTCAATTATTCTCATATTATTATTTGCAATTAACTACAAATCCTTATTGTAAGTGATGCTGCAGTGTTGCACACATCAAAGCTGGTTCTCTCTAAAAGTAGGGAGTCAGTAGCCCTGTATGTTTGACAAGAGACGTGAATGATGGTGAAAAGAGGTGGACCCTGATGGTGGCTTTCTCTGGGAATTGACCAGGTGGACGGATGGATGGATGAACACAAAAAAAGAAACGCTTTGTCCCAATACTGCCTTTTAACCTTCTCCTCCAAAAAGACAGCAATGAGAGTTAATGGTAAAATATACTAAGTTGTCAGTTTATTAGGTGCACCTCATTGATATAAATGGGTTTGACAAAGTATTAGAAACACCTCTCATTGTAATGCAATACAGTTCAATAGCACCATAAACTGCAGCCTCCATAATGACCACACATTTGTATCAACACCTCTCTATAACCTTCATGAAGGTAGGATTCATTGCAGGGCTGTTGAATTAGACTGCATTAATTAAGGTGTACCTAATAAACTGGCCAGTAAAGTAATGCTGACCAGAATGGGAGCCTCGTGTACACGTGTTCGTGAGAACAGTGGGATGGAAACTAATAAAAACGATTGACTTCTTGCATTGTTTGATCCAGTTTAATGGGGCACTGTTGTTCTCTACTGTGCATTTTATTTTATTTTTTAGCTTTTACCAACATGTTTTAGGTAACCCTTGATGCACAGGTTTCTCTTCCTTAAAAGTTCTGAAGGAAGGGAGAATTGAAAGGGGGATTGATAAAAATATTGACTTTTGAGGTTTTTAATGGGGCACCACTACCCTTCACATGCATGCATAGTCTGAAGGTGGAGGGTTGAGGTCAAGAGGGTAAAGGGAAGGATTTGGAAGGACTGTTTGTAGGGCTGCACTGAGGGTACAAATACAGTAAAATATATAGTGTCATTAGTTAATTTAAAAGAAATGCTTAAAAAAACGTGTTGCCCTGCTCATTTCAAATACTCACGCATATATATTCAAACCTATATCCCAGTATTCACACAAAACCTGAAGTTTAGTCCGCAGAACAGTTTCAGAGACATGGTCGCCAGCAGAAGTGGATGATAGTGGGTTTGGGGAGGTGGAAGAGTGGGAATGAGAGAAGAGAGAAACTTGGGGAGAGAGTGGGGGTAAAAGAAGGACTGCAGGGAGGGACGCTGAAGGAGCGGATGAATTAATGAACAACCACCACATGGTGCCCTGAGAGAGAAAAAGCAAAATGGCAATAGAAATAAACACACTTATCCATGCAGAGACATGTAGGTCCAAGATCTTTTTGACCACATAAATGTCACATAATGAGCTAAATCCAAATGCAAAGTTGATGTGCTTTTGTCAACAGACAATAATTGATTATATTGGCCCGTTGTGTTGCTGTACTTACATTAGAAAAACTTATTTAGAACCTTTAAAAGCATTAGAATACACTAATAACTTATATTAATTGTTGTTTAGTGTTTTAACACTATCCTTATCAATTTCAGACTTATGGTAGGTCCCAATCCTTTAATTTTGGTAGTGTGGCGGATGTTTTGTTCATGTTTGGATCACAGATTGTGCCTTTAACTAGACTGAGAATACATTGAATAAAATGAGATACTTCAAATTCAACACTACAGTCTTGGCTTTTCGTCAAACCATCAAATACTACTGTATAAGTGTATGTATTATATAAACTTCTGTAACTTAGAGTGCCTTTTCTAAAGACAGATTTTGATTTATGTACTGTAGCATAGCCAAGTTCCTACAGCAGCTCTATTTACTGGGAGCTGAAAGAGGTGTGTGTGTGTGTGTGTGTGTGTGTGTGTGTGCTGTGCTCAAACATGTAGTATGTATGAACCTGTCTCTGTTTACCGTGCTCTCAGCAGTGAGTGATAATGTCGTTCTGCAGGGGGACTGAATGTCCTCAGTGATCACTCCTGCCCTGCCAGCTCTTTTGTCTAAGCTGCAGCAGGGATGTCAGGATTTGACCCCACTGTCCTCAGCGACCTCTTACCCTCATCTCACCCTTATCCTACTCTGAGCCCTGTCTATACTTCCACCTTATTTAATATTGCCTTTAATATTACATTGTTTTGTTTCTCTCCTGCTTGGACCCAGCTATACCAGTAAATGAGTGATGTTGTCATGAAGCACCTTTTAAATATCTAGGATAAATAAAATCACCCCACCTGCGTTGTTTCTGTCACTTCTGTCTTAATGTTAAATAGTTTTTTCTTTCTGTGCTGTCTGTCTCTAATGTAAACATAAAGTCTTTGAGCCTGCCATCCCTGCTCTGTTTCCTCTTCACTAACCTCCTAACAATGTCTCTGTTCATCTGCCACCCCCCCCCCCAATCTTTAGCTGTCTCCATCCCTGGCTGCTCTCCTTTCTCTCCAATCATGTTTAACTCCCATTTATTACTCCAACTCATCTTTTAAAATGAAATGTATCTATTTCTCTTGCCCTCTTTCACCTTCTGCCATTTATCTCCCCCTTGTCTTTTGTTTTTTCTCATTATCATTGACTCTCTCAGTCCTCCACTTTTCTCCCCACTGTGTTCCCTCTCTCTCATTCTCTCCCCCCTTCTCTCTTGTTACAACCTTTTCTCCTTCCCCTTCACTCTGCGTTTTTAATCTTTGTGGATGTCTAATGAAATCCCTGCTGAAATGGACAATTGTTGCTTTGAGAATATTTATAGAAAGGAATAATCAGCCTGGTTGTGTTTGTCTGCACGCCTTCCCCCAACCCCCCTCTTTAAAGAAATAATTAGTTGAAGGCAGGACTGTGAAAGCTCTGAGCTTTGAGCTAAATAACAGGCAGACAGGATCGGGAGCACAGAACCATGGGTAAACAACCCAGGCATCATGGGTACCGCTGCTGCCAGTGTTTACTTTATTATGACTAATATGGTTACCGCACAGTTGATGCAGCTCAAAACAGTTCAGCACAGAGGATGACAGAGATTAAAATGTGAATAATGCACAAAGAGGGTGTAAGTGTATCAGTGCAGCTCCCACTGGGTGTGTGGAGTGATAGTAATGTAATGTGATATATTATAAAGATAAGAAGGTCTGTTATCTTGGGTTCGACCACCTCATGGGTTTATAAGTGAAATTTGCACATGTTGCTGTCATGTGACTTATTTGTAAAATTACATTGCAGTAAACAAATTGAGTTTATTGCCCAGCTCAAGTGCAAACTACATACTATTCAGTATGTCTACTGTGACGTGAAAGACCTCTGTAGACTTGCAGTAATGGTAGTTCTTTATCTCCTCATTTCTCTTTCGCTTGTATTTGACTTTATTTGAAAGAAAAACGCAACACTTTTGTCTGTCAGACAGGTCGATACGTTTTGGAAAAGTCACTATCTCATTGGTCAGTTAGATTTTTCTGATCAACTTGAACGTAGTTGTTCTGATCCGTATTAACTATGTGTAAATTGCTAACAGTGAAACATGAGTGACAGAAGTGAGAGAAGTGTTTCCTACACAGAGAGAATCCATATTTCCTACCCCACCTTTCTGCTGGGTTGTCACACCACTGCTACAGCAGTGACACTCTCGTTCTGCTGCTACACTCCCTATCACTGGGAGCTTCTCAGCTTTCTCTTATTATTTTTTTTATTTCAGTCTGTTTCATCTGTCTTTTTTTCTCTTTCTCTATTTTTGTTTGTCTCCTGGCTGACTGAGTGAGTGAGTCGTCGGTTGTGTTGCGTCGTCTTTGACAGCAGTCTGGGAGCCAAGCTGTCACTCACACAGCTCCTTGGTCCCACTGTCTTTCTGAAGTCAGTCTCCATTAATATAATAATGGCGTATAGTCGGCGCCACTGAATATTTTACTGTAATGTTCAGCAGAACCTTACCCCCACACTCAACGCCACACAGAGAAAGTCTGACTGTCTGACAGAAACTTTTTATTTTGACTGAAAGGTCTTTGTGAGGTCTGTTTCATCTGTGGAAGTTTTTGTGTTTTTGTTGTGTTTTCCTTTGTGCTTTAGGAAAAGTGCTAGGCCCCCGTTTGATAAAGTGACTGAGGGTATTCTTTTTCTTGTCAAGCATCTATTATTGACACTTTCCAGGAATAGGCCTAGGTGTGCCGCGTGTTGGTGTGCTGTATTTGATTCAGCAGTTGTCATCTCAGGAAAACCATGTTGTTCAGTCTTGCAAGCTAAACAGTTTGGTACAACATCCTTGTCGTATTTGACAGTGATTGGATTAGGCGTATGTATTCAAGAGGTGTCTCACATATTTACTGTAGGTGAAAAATAGTAATGCTTAGTCAGAGACGTACAGTACATAACACATGGTGTATTGATTGTATATTTTGGCCTGAAGCACCTAACTCTGGCATCAATCTGACCGGATAACTAATTCCAGTCTCTCTCTTGCTTCCCTTTTTTCCCTCTTCTTCTCTTTGGGGCTCTCACTGTCCTTTTCTCTCCTCTCACTGTGTATACAGGTGAACAGGGTGCAGTGACCATGTTTCCTCTTTTCTTGTTGGATCATCACATGACCGCCAGGGAGCTCAGCTTCTGGAACGGCGTTATCGCCATGGGCTTCTCCATCTGTGGGTCGTCCCTGGGAGGCCTGCTGCTCGCTCAGTTCAGGTAGCCTTCATCAACACCATCATTCTCACCATCATTTTGGCTATCACTGGCTTCACCATGATTGTTTTCGTATGGCAGCAGTGTTTTGTGACTGAAGACTTTTCAGTGGTATCATTTTGCAGGGTTTTAAAATTAATTGACGCTCAGGGGAAAATTCTCTTAATTTATAAAATGCCTAAAATTAAAAAATGAAAGACTACACACTATGAAAGTACACTTTTTTTATTCATGGAGTTGTCCAATGTTCACTAGGCTGCAACTAACAAATAAATTATGGCTTAATCTGCCATTTATTTCCTCAATAAATCAATCATCATTTGGTATATAGAAATGTCAAAAAATACTGAAAAATGCAGATCACAATTTCCCACAACCCAAGGTTTGTTTTGTCTGACCAACAGTCAAAAACCCTGAGGTATTCAGTTTACTGTCAGAAGATTACGAAAACAAGCAACAATTCACATTTGAGAAGCTGGAATCAAGTCAAAATTACTTAAACCATTGAGACTTTTGTATCTGTCGATCAATTAATCAATTAATAGACTAATTATTCCAGCTCTAATATTCACACATGAATATGACCATTAATTGGCCCCCAACTGGCTCCCATGGTCACAGGTGATATGTGGGATCTCTTGACAGAGTAATTCTTTCCAGTACATTGAGAGGGTGGAAAACGTAACAGTTTTCGGTTAGAGGCAACAGGCCTGTCTGAAGCAGTAGAAAATGTTGGCACCATGCTACCAGCAGAAGAACACAGTTTCAGTGCCACATAAACTGCCATAACACAACTGAAAACAACCAATATTGTAAAAAAACGTAAGAACCAAGGGGTGAAAACGAGCTGTTATAGGACGGACTGATGTTCTTCAGTAAAACTGGTCGAGAGTTTACAGCACTGGGAAGGAAATGAAGATTGATAAGATACAGTCCACTTCACCACATGAACATGTGTCTTACTGCCTCACACTCTGTGTTCTCATCCCATCAGATGTTACAGTACCATCATCATCATCATCATCATCATCATCTTCCTCCCCGTCCTACTCTTCTTCTTCCTCCAAGCTTTTTGTGTACACTGACTACATCTTTCCTGCAGTTTTCTTCCCCCTTCTTTACCTCTTCCTCTTCACTCGGTGCCCGTTCTTTCAGTTTTTTTAATTACTCTTCATAGGCTCTTGTGTGTTTGTGCGTGCATGTGTGTGTCTTTCTCCCTGTCTGACTGTGTGTGTACAGTAATTTAAGTAAACATAGCCTTGTTTGAGAGCTCAGGGACCCCCTGTGTCTGGTGTATGGTGTGAGAACAGCATGCGCAGCAAATCCATCACACACACTCATGCACACGTGCACACTCGCACATTGTAACACACACACACACCCCTCAGGGTTTGATCGCAGAGACTACAAGCAACTCTAGTTGAATTTAATTCTCAGATTTACAGATAGATACTAAGATGTTAGACTTTCTGATTAATATATCAAAATGGCTGATTAGATTTATTATGGCTATTAGACATAATGACCATGCTGAAACTCTGGTGTTAGATGTGATATTTTTCTGTTGAAGAGCCAGTCAATGCAACATTGCAATACTGATGATAATGCATTTGAAGAAATTTCCAAATTTCAAGTTGTTTTAGCACATTTCAATGCAGTTTTTGAATACACAGTCTTTCTTAAAACTATGATTGTATGTAACCTTTACATGCTTTCCACTTCAGCACATTGGCACTGTGCCATTTGTGCGTGCCCATCTTTGCATAAGGTTTTATGTCTGCTTATACTAGGATCACATCATAGCACAAACCCTGCCTATGGCCAGTGTGATGTAATTCGAACTATAAATAACAACAATGCCTTTATTGAGGATAGTATGATAGTGCCCACACCATGCATTACTGTACTCAACAAAACAAAAACAAAATATCCAACCATCATTCCTTCCATCCACATCTAGAAAATGCTTAGCTGATCAAGGGATCAGGATGATTAAGGATACAGTATGTCTGTCAGTGGAGAAGTCATGTGTTGGTTATGTGTTTCTGCTGTATGTGTTTGTGTGCTTGCCCATTCGTTGACATGTATCAGTTGCCCTGTGCTCTGTCTGATGTTTTGTCCTTGTGTTGTGTTTTCAGCTGGCTCACAGGTTTTTGTCCGCTTATAAAGTGACACAAGCAAACAGAGCAAGCCTCCAAAGGCAGATTTTTTGTGGAGGGGAAAGTATTTTCAAAAGATGTCATTGTCATACTTTGGCTTTTGATCTTTCACTCTTTCTCTCCATCTCACCTGTCTGTATTGGGAAAGAATGTGTGAGAACTGCTCTTTCCCAATGTTTATTCCATTAAAACCATTTAACACAAGGCAACAGTAAATTATTTGAACCCACAAATGATGCAGTAATATAGAACAGACAAATTATACAGTATGTAGACTGGAGAAACTGGGAACAGATTGAATTATGGACAAACAGACGATTAGGTGGGCCATTCCCAGGGTCTGGCTGGTTCCGCTGGGCCTCTCTAACCGCTGACTCGATCTCCTAAGACAACCATCACACAGGTGGACGGGAGGATGGTATCGGGTCCAGAGGCGGCGTCCTGGAAGAGGTACTGACGGGACAGAGCATCGGGCTTAATGTTCTTGGACTCTGGCCTGTAAGTGAGTGTGAAATTGAAACGACCAAAGAACAAGGCCCAACGTTCTTGCCAGGAGTTGAGTCTCTTGGCTGTCTGGATGTACTCCAAGTTCCTATGGTCAGTCCATATCACAAAAGGTTGCTCAGCACCCTCCAACCAGTGTCTCCACTACTCCAGCACCAGTGCCAACTTGACCACCAGGAGTTCCCTGTTCTCAACGTTTTAATTCTGCTCTGCTGGGGAGAGGCAACGGGAGAAGAAGGCACAAGGATAGAGTTCCTAATCTGCAGCCGAGCGCTGGGAGAGCACCGCCCCTACCCCTATATCAGAGGTATCCACTTCCACCGTGAACTGATGTGAGGGGTCGGGCTGGATCAGGAATGTGAGATGAGGTAAAGAGATCCTTGAGTTTGGCTAGGGCCAAGTCTGCTTCTGAATTCCAGGTAAAGGGAATGGTGGAAGATGTAAGTCTTATGAGGGGTGCTGCTACTCGACTGTAATCTCTGATGAACTGCCGATAAAAGTTGGCAAAACCCAGAAAACGTTGCAGTTGCTTGCGTGTAGTAGGAGTCGGCCACTCCATCACTGCTTAGCTTTTTTCCGGGTCCGTCTTCATCTTCCCGCTCTCAATGATGTAACCAAGGAAGCCCACCAAGCTAGTGTGAAACTCACATTTCTTGCCTTTGACAAAGAGTTTGTTCTCCTGGAGTCTCTGGAGGACCTGCCGGAGGTGAACCACATGACTGGACCTGTCCCTGGAAAAGATGAGAATATCGTCAAGGTACACAAAGACGAAGTGGTTTAAAAAGTCTGTCAGTACGTCGTACGCCTGGAATACCTAAGGTGTGTTCGTCAACCCGAAAGGCATCACCAGGTATTCGAAGTGTCCCAAGGGTGTATTAAAAGCAGTCTTCCACTCGTCTCCCTTTCTGATTTGGACCAGACGGTAGGCGTTCCTGAGGTACAGCTTGGTGAAGACTGTGGCTCACTGGAGGGGTTCAAAGGCAGAGTTGATTAGAGGCAGGGGATATTTGTTTTTAACGGTGATATGGTTGAGACCCCGAAAATCAATGCAGGGGCGTAGCGTCTTGTCCTTTTTTGCCACAAAGAAGAACCCTGCTCCTACGGGGGAAGACGAAGGACAGATTAAACCAGCTTGCAAAGAGTCATTGATATATTTCTCCATGGCCTCCCCGTCAGGCCGGGACAGATTGTACAGTCAATTGGATGGGAGAGGGGCCCCAGGGAGAAGGTCCATAGCACAGTCATAAGGGCGGTGGGGAGGTAGTGATAATGCTAGATCCTTTCTGAAAACTTCGCGTAAATCATGATACTCAACCGGTATATTAGATAGATCAGGCTGTTCAGGGCTGAGAGGTGGGGCAGTGACCTCTGCTGGGGACAAGGCAGATTGCATACAGGTAGATAAACAGAAAGAGCTCCAACTCAAAATTCTTCCCATGGTCCAGTCAATGTGAGGGTTATGTTGTTGTAACCAGGGGAAGCCCAGAGCTAACGGGGTCGGGGCGATGAGATCAGTTAAAACTGGATGTCTTCTTTGTGATTTCCGGATAACACTAAGGACACGGGGGCTGTACAGTGGGTCACCTGTGCCAGAAGTCTGCCATCGAGAGCCTTAGCCTTGTGCGGAACCTCGAGAGTTTCAGTCAAAACGGAAGTTACTTCCGGGTTGGTGTCCACTGGGTCCATGTTGGTCAGATTAACCTTCGTTAACATCCAATTTGCAATCAGTTTCTGGGATATTATTAGGTTTCACGATCTAAAAGACCCAAAGGCAGGACACAGCGAGGGGAGAACTGGATCATTAGTTCAAACAGTCTTTATTTTAAATACGACAGAAGATCACTGGTAGAGTAATGCTCCTCCAGAACGGGCGAGGCAGGTGTAGTCCGTTGGAGCCAGTGGGGAAACTTTCCGACGTAGCTGGTGATCAGCAGGAGGAGGGAAGACCAGAGAGCCCAGGCCAGTACACACACACATACACCGAGAGACGAACAGAGGACGGACAAGGAACACAGGGAGGGGAGAGCTACAATAGAGTACCCAAGGATAGGAGGAGTGATGTGGCTAACTATGACAGATATTGTGTGATGGATTTTGTAATTATTCCACCCATTTTTTACTTTATTTAAATGTAATCTAATTGTGTAGAGACAGGCAGTACCTTATTTTATTAATTAATCCACAATCAATTAGCACGATGGGTGCAAAGTGAAATTGCATGATGATTGTGTTAAAAATGGTTTTTGGTTGTGTGTACCTTCCAGTGTCAGATGAACACTTCCACTTCCTCTACCTCTTAACGATCTCACACACACACACACACACACACACACACACACACACACACACACACACACACACAGACACACAGAAAGTGCTGTCCAGCAAGCTGTGGTCCCACCTCTAAAAGCTCAGTTGGAACGTTTATCCTCCCAACCATCAGAAATGGCTCAGTGGTCAGTGAATGACTCCCTTTACAACCGCCACTGGCAACCTGAGAACATAACTATTCTTATCTGGGCCCGGCCCGTGGAAGGTGGCAGCCAGACAGGTTCTCTCTCTCTCTCTCTCTCTCTGTCATACACACACACACACACACACACACACACACACACACACACACACACACACCCCCCTCAGCATCTCATGAGAGTGCGTGATATGAAAGGCTGTCATTGAGACGGGAGGTAAAGGAGCAGCAGAGAGAAGAATGTCTTTAGCATGTGAATGATGTAGGATTGGTTTTCCAGTTGGGGGTAAGGAAAGGCCGGGCGGAGAGGGGAGAGAGAGATGGTGAGGGGAGAAAATACAGAGAGGGGAGGAGGGAGAGAGAGAGAGAGAAATAAAAAAGTGAAATCAATAGAATTTATTTAATTAAAGGTCTGTATTATTGGATATAGGACGTGCAAAATGTTTTGTCTCTTCAGAATTACTTATGATTGAGTCAAAGAAAGTGTTCACTACCCGTAGTCTGTTTTCCTTTAAAAATAGTTTTCAGTAATAATCTGTAAACTCTTAATCACACACTCAGGTTATTAGTTTATTTTATCAAGGTATTTGAAAGGGACACAAAGGCTTAAACTATTTTTCATCTGTAGTAGCTGGATCAAATATTAAAGAAACACATTCAAGTGGGTTTCTTCATGGCTTCGAGGTCTAAGACACTGATGATATTAGAGCTGCAACGATTAGTCGATCAACAAAAAATTTATCAGCAACTACTTACTGCATTTTTTAATGTTTTCTGATGTTTTATAGATCAAACGACTAATTGAGAAAATAATCGATTATGAAAATTGTCGTTAGCTGCAGCCCTAGATCAAATAATAGGAATGTACCCGGTTCAAGTGTGGTCATGTCTACTGTTTACTATGAAATAAAGGAACACATTCAGAGGTCAATATTCAGAAGTCATCTATTACATATATGTATATGTAATAGATGACTATATAGATGACTATATACACATAATAAAAAGCCACAGGACAGTCACGATTAGAAGGAAACACAAAGTGTATGCAAATAGCAAGAATATGGACAGACATGTTTAAAGACTCATTAGGGATATCAAAGGAAATTTCTGTTTTTCACAACTTGGACCCTTATTGTAATGATGTGTTAAAGAGCGTTAAAATAAGTCAACAGTGAATCGAGAAAACAACAGTTAGCAGTGTCAACCAGGGCAGACTGGGTGTTATCAGGTTTCCACTTACTAGAAAAAACGAATGTGTTGGATCAGTGTTTGGTCACTGCATAGCCAAATACTGATCAGGGGCTCGCCTCATGAAACAGGATAATGAAATGAATTGGTAAACTTTCCTGGGAAAAACATGAAACTTTAAATCTCGATCATCGACTGAAACTGTTCATGGTTTTACTCAGTGCACTCCATCTAAATCACATATCCTGCTTTGTGTGACAGGCCTCTTCTTCCTTACAGCCTTTTTTACACATAAATAATTACATGCAAAAAAAAAAACATAAACAAACACACACGCAGTCCTTTGAGTGGCAGGCATCCTCTGAGTGATTGGCATTGTTAATCCCTGATGTCACACAACAGTGTGTGTGTGTGTGTGTGTGTGTGTGTGTGTGTGTGTGTGTGTGTGTAACAGTGATTAATTATCTTCCCCATGCTGGGGATCTCCTTAGGTTTTTGATTACGTCACAAACCAAACCCACAGGGGGATGATTTTCTTGCACTAACAGGGAGTCAATTAGTGTCTGGGGACTTGTTTACTTAGCATTTGCACGCATGTTACTGTGTGTGCGCATGTATGTGTGTGTGGAATTGTGTGTGACATGAAAAGAAACGCAGAATGTCTCCAAATTTAATGATATTAGCCTTGAGCCACTGTCACCACATATCACACTGCTCATCAATAACACTCGTACCTAAAAGTTGGTGAACGTCTGTCTGATACTTGGTTTGTTTGCTGGTCTCTCCTCAGCATCGGGGCTCTGATGCGACGTGTGTTTGTATTGCGAACCATCAGCATTGCCTTCCAGAGCTCTCTGCTCACTGTACTGGAACCATCACCACTCATGAAAGGTAAGAGACAGACTGATATACAGTAGCAGACAAGGTGGAAGCCACCAATTTTACTGGAACACAATTTCAACACATATTACCAATTACCATGATCCTCTATAGTCCAGTTTGCCCGTTTATGTTGGTGCTCTGGTGTAAATATGATGGAAGCCTGTGGTGAAAGGACAAGAAAAAGTAAAACCTCTATCTGTTAGTCTTTTATTGTTCTCCGTGAATAGTGTTTAAGCCCACCACATGTTGATTATTGAATACTGTAGATTTACATATTTAAACTTTCCAGATCCTGATCCCATACATATACCTTCCTCATTTGACCCGCTAGTTTCTTGAATAAACACACAGTTATTAACATGCAGGGTACATGTATGGCTTAAGGTCACAAATGTACAATGTCAGTTTCTGTGGATAAACACACAAATGACTTAACTTCACGAGCTGATAATTAGATTAGGTTAAATTAGCTTTTGTTGAGAATAAGGACTATTTATTCAAGTGTGTTCATGTTGTCCGGCCATGTTGGAAGGGAAAGGACACTGTAATTGTTTAAATATGGGGATAATGGTGCACATTTTCAGACAGTCTTCTGGATGGCATTCATAGTGTTGCACTCATTTGCACACAAAAAGTGACACAGAAGTTCAAACCCTGCTTACTTTCTCACCTGGCCAATTGCTGCGTGAAGTGGGTGTGAGTGTTGGATTGTCAGTTTCAGAGAGTTACAGAAATTGTCGGACACAGCATCACTCCAAAAAAAGGTTGGGAGCCACTGGCTTACAGTACATGCTTTTGAGCCAGATGTTCAGTATTAATACAGCACAAGAGTGGATGATGCAGAGGACCTTGATAGACAGGTGCTCTCTCTCTCTCTCCAGAGAGCCATTCAGTTATTAATGTCTGAATGACACATCTGATTCTGTTACACAGCCAGTCGCAAAGCTTTTGGGATTCAGATCTGCACATTTCATCTCTGTCGGAGTTGTCTGTTCCCCTATCAAGCCTCTCAGATGGAAAGTTGAGGCTTCTCCCCCCTTTGCTTTAAACCCAGAACAAAGATTTCAGGAAAACTCAACCAAAATTGAAAAAAAAAAAAAGAACGGAAAAACATTCAGTTTCAGATTTTTCAATATTACATGATAACCCTCCGCTTCCCACTCTCCCAGTCTGATCAGTCGGTGTATCTGTGTGACTCTAGCAGTCTTGTGTCGCTGACTGAAGAATCTTATTCAGGAAAAACTCTGGCAGCTTGAGTGAATAATTCAGTGTTAGCGGGAGCAGAGACAGATAGGCTCTGTGGTTCCTCTGTGTTTCCCCACTAACACCGCTCTGCCACTTCCCCTCAGAGGATACACTACATGTGTTTTGGGGACGAGGGGGGATGGTGGTGGGAGAAAGGAGAGGAGACACTTCAGCAGCCTACCGTTTCTCGCTGCTTTGTCTCCCTACTTTGACTATATTCTATTTCTATACATAGAATAGTATAGTGAGAAGTGTAGCAGAGCAGACAACAGTGTAAAATTTATAGTTTTCCACCTTTTTCAGAAAAACTTAATGTAGTTTCACTCAGACGTGTTGTGCCCGTTTTTGCTTGATTTTGCTCGTGTGTGTTCGCTCCCTCAGGTATGGCCGTCCTGAGCATGAGTGTTCAACACTTCCTCGGCGGTCTCATCACCACGCTCACATTCACTAACATGATGCATTGCACTCAGAGGGCCGAGGAAAGCATTCAGGTAAAACAGACTTTACTTATACTGTACCTGCCAACAGCCTCAGCCTGGAGACCCATGCTGCTGTTATGTAATATTTTTTCCCCTTGTCACTGTTTTTAGTGTTAATTGTCCCATTCTTTGGTGTTAGTTCATCTCCTGTGGCTTAACAAACAGACAATGCAATCTTTCTTTTCTTTTCTTCCTCCGTCCTTCCCTTCTTTCCTCTCCTCTGTCTTGGTTTAATGGTGCTATTATGTAATTTTAGGTCATTTCCTTTGGTTGTCAAAGGGGGACCGGAGAGAGGGAAATCTTCAGCATACAGTACCACACCTATCGTCACCTACACCTGTCTATTCTCATCAGCTGTTTACCACCTGGAAAATGTCAGACCTAGTCTCTATTCATTGCTTCTTGTCTTTTTGTCCCCCCCCTTTCTGTTTTTTTCGGTGGCATTGTCCCTCCTACCACCTCACTCTATTTCTTTGTCATCCTTTAAACACTCTCTTTTCCACTCCTGATTTCTTTTCCTCTCCTCTCTTGTTTTCTCCTCTTTGACCTACAGTGGTGTGAAAAAGTGTTTGCCACCTATCTGATTTCTTATTTTTTTGCATGTTTGTCACACTTAAATGTTTCAGATCATCAAACAAATTTAAATATTAGTCAAAGATAACACAAGTAAACACACAATGCAGTTTTTAAATGAAGGTTGTTATTATTAAGGGAAAACAAAATCTAAACCTACATGACCCTGTGTGAAAAAGTGATTGCCCCACCTGTTGAAACATAACTGTGGTTTATCACACCTGAGTTCAATTTCTCTAGCCACACCCAAGCCTGATTACTGCCACACCTGTTCTCAATCAAGAAATCACTTAAATAGGACCTGCCTGACAAAGTGAAGTAGCCCAAAAGATCTTCAAAAGCTGGACATCATGCTGAGATCCAAAGAAATTCAGGAACAAATGAGAAAGAAAGTAATTGAGCTCTTTCAGTCTGGAAAAGGTTATAAAGCCATTTCTAAAGCTTTGGGACTCCAGCGAACCACAGTGAGAGCCATTAAACACAAATGACGAAAACATGGAACAGTGGTGAACCTTCCCAGGAGTAGCCAGAGGACCAAAATTACCCCAAGAGCGCAGCAACGACTCATCCAAGAGGTCACAAAAGACCCCACAACATCCAAAAAACTGCAGGCCTCACTTGCCTCAGTTAAGGTCAGTGTTCATGACTATAAGAAAGAGACTGAGCAAAAATGGCCTGCATTGCAGAGTTCCAAGACGAAAACCACTGCTGAGCAAAAAGAACATTAAGGCTCGTCTCATTTTTGCAAGAAAACATCTTGCTGATCTCCAAGACTTTTGGGAAAATACTCTGTGGAATGACGAGACAAAAGTTGAACTTTATGGAAGGTGTGTGTCCCATTACATCTGCCGTAAAAGTAACACCGCATTTCAGAAAAAGAACATCATACCAACAGTAAAATATGGTGGTGGTAGTGTGATGGTCTGGGGCTGTTTTGCTGCTTCAAGACCTGGAAGACTTGCTGTGATAAATGAAACCATGAATTCTGCTGTCTACCTGAAGGAGAATGTCCGGCCATCTGTTTGTGACCTCAAGCTGAAGCGAACTTGGGTTCTGCAGCAGGACAATGATCCAAAACACACCAGCAAGTCCACCTCTGAATGGCTGAAGAAAAACAAAATGAAGACTTTGGAGTGGCCTAGTCAAAGTCCTGACCTGAATCCTATTGAGATGCTGTGGCATGACCTTAAAAAGGCAGTTCATGCTCGAAAGCCCTCCAATGTGGCTGAATTACAACAAATCTGCAAAGATGAGTGGGCCAAAATTCCTCCACAGTGCTGTAAAAGACTCATTGCAAGTTATCGCAAACGCTTGATTGCAGTTGTTGCTGCTAAGGGTGGCCCAACCAGTTATTAGGTTTAGGGGGCAATCACTTTTTCACACAGGGCCATGTAGGCTTGGATTTTGTTTTTCCTCAATAATAACAACCTTCATTCAAAACTGCATTTTGTGTTTATTTGTGTTATCTTTGACTAATTAATTTAAATTTGTTTGATGATCTGAAACATTTAAGTGTGATAAACATGCAAAAAAATAAGAAAACAGGAAGGGGGAAAACACTTTTTAACACCACTGTAACTCCTTTGTCCCCATCGTAACTGGGCCATCGTTGCCTAGAGGTGACCGTTGTTCACACAGTCATTCAGATGTCATTCAGTCAAACTCTGAAGGTGACAAATTATCATTTAAATTGCTGTCAATCTCAAAGTGGAGAAAAAAAGGGGAAACAAATCACAGACTGTAGCACAGATATCAGGATCTGATTACTAATAAAATAAATAACAGAAGAGAATCAATCTTGTGTGATGATGAGAACCACGGTTAATTTGAGAGGTTCACATGACACATATACTGTTTGCTTTTTAGTGTGTCAGTGTGTGAATCAGTGTGTGTGTCTGTGTATGCACACACAGGAGGGGAGAGCATTAGCTCACCTGTGCTCGTTGTGTGTATATGTGTGTGTTATTGAAGTTAGTGCTATCCAGTGACAGAAAGCTGATAGTGTGAGTGCTTGTTAACGATCCCCAGGAGAAAGAAACCGAATCTGTTAAACAAGTTGCTCAGAATAAAGGCACTCCACTTAGCTGTGGTCACACAGGCTCTCAGAGCTCTCTACCTCAGTGTACAGAGCATATTTACAGCTCAGATAGTCTAAACTCACCACCAGTTCCTCAACTTTTATCAAATTCATATCACTTCATTTTCAGGCATTGTTTTCCAGTGAGAAATGTTCTGTACAGATCGTCGTGATTGTGGTCCTAATAGAAATGGTACGAGGCAAAACAACAGTTTTTAGTCCTGTTGTAGAAGCTTATGGATGAAAACATTTCAGAATTACTTGACAGGGTGGTCTTGTCTCCATAAAACGGTAATGATAATTTCAGTCCATATTTATATGATGTAAGGATTTAGGGATGCAAGTCATTATTGATGAATCTGTCGATTATTTTTTTTTGATTAACTTATTAATCGTTTAGCCAGAGAACGGTTGTCGGTTGTTTTTGCTTCAAAAATAATGTAAATGATTAATCAATTATCAAAATAGTTGCCAATTATTTTTCTGTCAATCTACTAATCAATTCTTCGAGTACTCGATGCAGGTCTAATTTTTAAAATGACAATAGAGCATTTTTAATTCTGTAAAAGAAGCTTATGGTATACTTTGTGGTTATACAGTAATGAAGGATAACAACTCTCTCCCTTGTTTACCTAGTGCTTTTAAACCAGCAACATCTGCAATGTCCAAGTGAAGGTAAACTGTTTCACACTCAGTAAAAATAGCCTTTTGAAGGCTACATTTGTATCTGTATTATTTTATAATGCAGAAGGGTAATTTATCAATTTGCAATTTATATTTATTTGATGGAAGGAGGTTACCTGCCTCACCTGAATACTGTGCAAGGAGGAGGTTTGGGGAGATTAGGTAATCTTTGTCCCTCTTTCTCTCTCTCTCTCTCTCTCTCTCTCTCCATCTTGAACATTAAGGCTGGGATCAGATACTCTTCTTCATTTGGCCTTCATCCATCGTCTCAGGCTATGATCTTACGCTTTCTCTTTCAGGCTTCCAGACTTTATTTATTTTTCTCTTCTATCGTTTCCTTTTGCACTTTGGGGCTTTTTCCTTAAAATCACACTTTTTCTCCTGTCTGTTTGTCTGTTGTTGCTAAATATTCTGTATTACAGGTTCAAAAACATCAACTGATAAGTTGTGCTACAGGATAGGATGATGTGTCACCTTTTCTACCCGTGTTACCCTCTCTACTTTCCCACCTACTACTCCCTCCTTTTACTTACAATGTGCCTTTATTTTCCAAACCCTCTCCTTCCCCCTTGTCCCTTTTCTCCTCTCACTTCCTTCTCCTTTACTTCCTCCTCTTACTCCATTTTCTCATCATTCCTCCCCTCTTTCCCCTCACCCTACCTCTTCCCTCTTCTACTGTCCTTTAGGCGACCCACTACAGTTTCCTGGCGACTCTGGAGGTGCTGGGGAAGTTGATGTTCAGCGCTCTGGCCGGAGGCATGGTGGATTGGTTTGGTTTCCAAGTTGCCTTCCTGTTCTTCCTCACCCTCTCTGCTGGTACAGCGCTGCATGTGTGGACGGCTACCTTCACTGGTGCTCTCAGGGAACACCAGCTCAAAGAACAGCCCAAGTGAGATCAGGATCAAGGTGACAGCTCCTGATTTGGGGCATCTGCAGGTGCTGAAAATGTGTTGAAATAACTTTTTTGTTGAGTTGAGTTTGACTACTAGTATTCAGACACCTCAAAAGTCCTTGAATTAAATATAACACTCATGACTTCAGCAAATCATTTCAGTATAGAAGATCTTGAATAAGTTGAGTTTCTTGCCATTTTTAAGGAGAAATCAGCCATGCGGTTGTTACGGAGTGTGTTTTTGTCATTTCACTGGCAAAACTGGCCTTACGTTTTTTTTATTTTGCATTTGAAATGTCTGGAAAAGTCTTAGGATTTACAGTAGTGTGATGAAACTTGCAGATACTGTGTAGGCAAGGATGAATTGATGGGATTTAGTGTGACGTACAGTGATGTACAGTCATTCTGTATTGAGAGTTGAGAAGTACTTTGGGAAATATAATCAAAGCTGTTTTTTAATCATCTGAGCCATTTTAATGTGTTAATAAGCCAGCAATAAGAGCTGTAGCCAAAAGCAATATTGCTACTTTGTGATGCTTGTTCTATCATATTGTACTGTATATGAACATGTTCATCATTCTCCTGAGTTGTATGGTTTACAGTTATGAATGAAAGAATCTCTACTACCTCGTATCAGCACTGTATGGTACAATACACAAGAGGTGAATGTAGCTTCACCAAGTAGAGTCACTCATTCACAATAAATAGTTGCAACACATACACTATGTTACCTGAGTTACAACAGTTAGCCAAAGTAGGTTTACTGCGGCTGTTTCATTTTAGAAAGGTGAATAAATATGCAGTTCAGTTGTTGAATGAGGAGCATTTATTCTGTTTAATTAACCACAGATTTTCAAAGTAAAATTCCTTTCCCTTTGGAATAGAACCCTGACAGCTTACATCTTGTAGGAAACCTCAGCCTTACACACAGCATGGTGCCATCTTTTCAAGAATCAGATTTATAAATAAACTCTGAAAATAACTGTTCTTTATAAAACTTGAAAGACCAATACCACTGGCAAATTATAGTTTTTGCTTATAGTGTTTCACTTTTGTGTTTTATGTTTAAAAAATGTCAATAATATGTCCTATAAAATATACTGTAACTCTCCATGGTACTGTATACTATATAAAATAATTTTCTTCAGGCTTAAAATATAAATGAAATAGCAGTGAAGAATGTTCTTTTTTCACCAGGCTGTGTAGAAGAATGTATTAATAGAAATGAAGTCTTAAAATTGATAAGGCAGGCAGATAAGACAAGGATGGATTGGTGTACATAAAGGCCGCAATCTCAGCAAATTTGGCCAAAATAAAACAGCTGCTTTCACCCACATAATAAATAAAGGGACGCCATATCACATTATTACTGGTTCATCCATGTACCCAGGTCCTCTGTCATGAGATTTGCATAAAAAATAAAGCTGCTGAGTAAATCTTAGAGTCTGCTGGGTTTTTTGTGTGACCTCTGGTATTTACCTCCTGTCAGCAGATTTGACCACATTTTCTATCCCCAGGGGAGAGGTCCTGTGTGGTCTTTGAGGACGCTCCCACCTTTGAAAATCCACCGTGGCTTTCTGCAGTGTACTGGCTGAGGGCTACTGGAGTGAACAGGGCCCGTGTCACAGGATCCACAACCCCTACAGCTCTTATGACACAACAAATGCTGTGAAGGAGGATTAGGCCAGTTTACACGGCCCCTCAATACACCTCCACTTTACACTTTCTCACCCAGCCTCATTATCTGGGCATACTGTTTGTGTAGCAGGATAGACAGGGAGGGTTTGAGGAGAGAGGCGTATGTTTTATCCTCTCGCCATTCCCCGAAAAGAGCGAGCGTCGAGAGCGATAGGCCTCTTAAGTTTGGTGTCTTTTGAAAAGTCACATGAAACCACAAGCCCGCTGCTTGTTGTGTCATCAAAACTTGTTTAGGTCTGTGCTGTATATAAGGAAGGAGGGCTTCTTTTACTTTACGTAAGTATGAAATTCTCTAAATTATCAAGTAAAGATCCCCAACTAGATTTAAATTAGACTGTACAAGTACCAGCTTCCTTCAGTTAAGAATCAGGTTTTACTCACCCATGTGCCATCTTGAGTTTGAAAACAGTGGAGTTCTTGCTTACATTCATGCTTTGAAATGCTGGAGACTAAAACGATAGTTTTCTTTGCTGTGTGTATTTGTGATGTTGACTGAATATTTGTTAGGAGTAAAAGGGAAATCTTAGTGTTGAATGTTTACAAAACAATCCTACCACAACATCCATTTAGTAGCTGTCGTGGAGCTGTTGATTCTATCATCTGATCTTCCTCTGTGGATGGAGTTTGCCCAAAACGGCATTAATCAAAATCAATTCTGGGATATGTGGAACAATTTCAACACAAAGCAACCACAAGCACTACCCATCCAAAATGGTGACATCTGGAGAGCACATTTTGAAAATCTGTACAAAGACACACCAATAAATCTAATTAATTCAGGTCAGTGTATTATAGGAATCCCCTCCAAACATCAGAAGAAAGAATTAAAGACAACCAAAACCCCCTTGATTTCCCACTTACTTGGGAAGAATTGACCACACGAATAAAATTTCTCCAGCCAAGAAAAGCCTGTGGTTCGGACAGCATTAAAAACAAAATGCTCAAATGTAGCACCCCGGAGATGCAGGGTGCAGTGTTGAAGTTGCTCAATATCATACTACAGTCAGGATGTTTTCCCAACATCTGATGCAAAGGGCTCATTTCCCCCATCCCCCCTTAAACTATTCTTTTGTAATTCTTTTGTTTTCTAAATACAGGATTTCCTTGAAGAACACTCTCTCTTGAGTAAAAATCTAATTGGCTTCCACCCAAAACACTGCACCACTGACCATGTATATACCCTTCACACTTTACACTTTAATCAACAAACGTGTGCCAAACAAAAAAATGGTAAGATATTCACTTGTTTTATTGACTTCAAGAAAGCTTTTGACTCTATTTGGCATGAATGGCTCTATACAGACTTCTACATTGTGGTATACGGGGCAAAATGTATGATCTGGTTAAATCACTGTATTTGGAAAATAGGTGTGCTGTTAAAATTGGAGACAAACAAACTGAATCCTTCACCCAAAGAAGAGGTGTTTGTCAGGGCTGCAACTTAAGCCCAACTTAATTAAACCTATTTAATGTGTATATAAATGAACTTGCTGTACAGTTGGATCAGTGTGCTGCTCCTGGCCTCTGCTCCTAGATAGAGAGGTGAAGTCTCTGTTTTACGCTGATGACCTTGTTCTACTGTCTCCTACTGAACAAGGCCTACATCTGGACACAGTGGAAAAGTACTGTTAGAACTGGGCCCTGGCAGTAAATATGAAGAAAACTAATGTCATGATTTTTCAAAAACGCCCCAGATGTCAGGAAAACAAATACCAGTTTACCATAAATAATAATATGATTAAACACAGTATGAGTTATGCCTACCTTGGTATAACCATAACAGCATCGGGGAGTTTCATCATGGCAGTGAATGCACTAAAAGAAAAAGCTCAAAGAGCTCTAAATGCATTAAGAGAAAATTTTATAATTTCCAAATTCCACTTAAAATTTGGTTTCAAATATTTGATAGTATCATCAAGCCCATTGCTCTGGATGGTAGTGAAGTATGGGGTCCACTCAGTCATCATAGCTATACCCATTGGGAGAAACATCCAACAGAATTGTTACATGCAGAATTCTGCAGATACATTTTATACATATTTGGAATATTGGAAAGAAGAAACTAAAAGTAAGTAGATGAGAATGTGATCTGGCCCTAAAAAGAGATTATGAATTGGCAGAATATCTGAGATAGAAAGCAGAGACAGATCCTAACCAAGTACAGGCTCAGTGACCACAAAATGGCAATCGAAAAAGGAAGACATAAAAAATCATGGCAAACAGAATATGTGGTCACTGTTCGACAGGTGAGGCTGAGACAGAAATGCACTACAATGTACAACATTCAATAAAATAATAAACATTTACTTTAACAAGTTCAACTCTGTAATCTCAGATTTCAAAGAGCTAAATGACCTCTCGAAATTAAAAATACTCCTAGGAGAAGGAGACAGGGCATATCTTGCTGCACAATATGTATCAACATGCCAGAAGCTGAGGGACAGTGAATGACCTAGACACACACACACACACATACACATTCATTAAAAAAAATGTTGCAATGTTTATGTAGTTTTCACTTACTTGTATTTGTAACTGCAAGTCAGTATTTTATTATTATTATTATTATTATTACTATATTCTCTTATCTGTATATATTCTAATAGCACATTTTTTCAGTTTAGTTACATTTTTATTTATATATTGCCAATTCATAACAGAAGTTATCTCATTGCAGTTTTCCTATAGAGCAAGTCCAGACCATACTCTTTATAATATTATTTACAGAGACCCAACAAATCCCACCATGAGCAAGCACTTGGCGACAGTGGCAAGGAACAACTTCCTTCTAACATCCGGAAATCTCGGACAGAACCAGACTCAATGGTGGGTGGCCATCCGCTGCTGCCAGTTGGGTTGAGAAAGAGAGAGAAGGAGGGTGGGGGAGAGGGAAGCACAATGCCAATTCCACCTAGAATTTTAAAATAGTAATAATGAAATGGTGGTGGTAATATTAATAGAGTAATAATAATAGTAATGATAGTCATAGGAATAATAATGACTTAGAGTTAGAGTAACAAGGCCAATAACAACAACTGTAGTAGCAGTTGTCGAGCAGGAACACGGGGGCAGCAGGTGGCCCACAACTAAAGATCCAGTCTCTGCAGTTCCAGAGGTAGAAATACCTGCTGAAAGCGACAGAAGGAGTGGAGAGAGACGAGAAAGCACAAAACTACGGGAGAGAGAAGATGTCGAGTTAGTAACGTGCATTAATGGTTAAAAATGCATACAGATGGAGAGGGAGAGGAGGAGAGAGGAGCTCAGTGCATCATGGGAAGTCTCCCGGCAGTCTAGGCCTATAGCAGCATAACTAAGGGATGGTTCAGGACTCACCCAAGCCAGCCCTAACTATAAGCTTTGTCAAAGAGGAAAGTCTTAACCTACTCTTAAATGTGGAGATGGTGTCCGCCTCCCGAACCCAAACTGGGACCTGACTCCACAGGACAGGAGCTTGATAACTGAAGGCTCTGGCTCCCATTCTACTTTTGGAGATTCTAGGAACCACAAGTAACCCTGCATTCTGGGAGTGTTCTAGTGGGGTAGTTAGGTACTATGAGCTCTTTAAGATATGATGGTGCCTGACTGTTAAGAGCTTAGGTGAGGAGAAGGATTTTAAAGTCTATTCTGTATTTTACAGGGAGCCACTGCAGAGAAGCTAATATTGAAGAAAGATGATCTCTTTTCCTAGTTCTTGTCAGTACACGTGCCGCAGCATTCTGGATCAACTGGAGAGTCTTAAAGGAGTTATTCAGACAGCCTGATAATAAGGAATTGCAATAGTCCAGCCTAGAAGTAACAAATGCATGGACTAGTTTTTCGGCATCATTTTGAGACAGGATGAGCCTAATTTTTGCAATGTTGCGTAGGTGAAAAAAGGCAGTCCTTGAAGTTTGTTTCATGTGGGAGTTAAAGGATAAATCCTGATCAAAGATAACTCCGAGGTTCCTTATGGTGGTGCTGAATGCCAGGGCAATGCCATCTAGAGTAACTATATCTTTAGATAAAGTGTCTCGGAGGTGTTTGGGGCCAAGTACAATAACTTCAGTTTAACATCAGAAAATTACAGGTCATCCAGGTTTTTATGTCCTTAAGGCAAGTTTAGCTAACTGGTTAGTTTCATCTGGCTTGATCGATAGATATAATCGGGTATTATACGCATAACAATGAAAGTTTATGGAGCGTTTCCTAATAATATTGCCTAAAGGAAGCATATATAAGGTGAATAGAATTGGTCCAAGCATAGAACCTTGTGGAACTCCGTGACTAACTTTGTCATGCATGGAGGACTCACCAATAACATGTACAAACTGAGATCGATCTGATAGATAGGATTTAAACCAGCTTAGTGCAGTTCCTTTCATGCCAATTGAATGTTCCAGTCTCTGTAATAGGATGTGATGGTCAATGGTGTTGAATGCAGCACTAAGATCTAACAAGACAAGAACAGAGACAAACCCATTGTCTGATGCAATTAAAAGGTCTAAAGCGATGCTTGCTTTAATTTGCAGGTTTGGGGGTTATACCGTGAAGCTAACCTTCTTTGTTTTATTATCTTCTTTTTTAGAGGGACGATAGAATCGAGTGTCATTCGCGTGAGCCTGCAGCACTATCAACAAAATGGTCAGTTTGGGATTGGCTGAAATTAGCATAGGAGTCCTCTGTTATATTGAGACTTAACCAAATTAAATGCAGATGATATCGCTTCCTTAAATTTAGCTACAGCACTATCAGATAAACATCTAGAGAAGGAGTTTTTGCCTGATGGCGTGTAGTCCAGTAATAGGAGTTCAAAAGTTATTAAATAATTGTCTGATAATGAAGGATTCTGTAGAAAGACTATTAAATGTTCAATTTCAATGCCATATACCAGAACAAGGTCGAGGGTGTGGTTAAAACAGTGAGTGTTTCAAAGGACAAATTAACTTTCATTCTTAATTTAGTGTGTGATTCCCTGTGTATGTAGAAATGTAATTTAAAGGGTTAAATAAAAAGTGTCCAGTTACCTGAACTGGAAAAATTAGATGTATTTTGTAACTTAGTGATATCTAACAATGCAGAGTTTGTTTTTTTAACTGTGGTTTTGAGATCTCTTCCTCTGAAACTTCTGCTGCTACCCAAATACAATGGGGATTAATTTTATTTTATTTGTGATGAACAACACTGAAAATTTACATTTGAAAAACTCATCTCTCAGTCTCCATAAACAATCTCCTGATTACTCTAGATCATCCACAGAGCTCACTGTAAAACGTTTTCATTGGGACTATTTCTCCTGAGGAAAGTAGTTCCAGTAAAACACAAAATAAAAGGAGAAATGTGTTAACTGCAGGCACATCATTTGCTAGCTCAATTTTAAAGCTTGTGTGCAGACAAGAGAGTGAGGAAAGGTAGACAGTGGTCTGGATCCTACAGTGTTGATGAGAGTCAGACCTCCCACTGCGGTTGCCAGATTGGCAGAAACCCCCCGTGGAGAGAGTGCGTGTCTCGGGGCCACCCTCCCTGCCATGGTTACCATTGTAGTGATAGATTGGTGGATTTGATGTGTGTGTTGCCTCACATGTTGACCATTGACTTTGTGCAATAATAACAGTTGTGGCAATTGCATAAGACTTCAGAATCAGAATCAGAAATACTTTATTGATCCCCGAGGGGAAACTCTTTCGTTACAGCTGCTCACTATCACATCAATGCACACAGGAATAGAAGTACTAATAGAAAAGAAATAGAAATAATAATAAAAAAGTCCGCAACGAGACAATTATTTCTAGTAAGAAATAAAGGATGTGCAAATCAAAATATAATACACTATAATACAGCTAAGATAGCTTGTTGCCAAGTGTGAGAGAAGCTGGCTCAATTTGACAGGCATGTGCTGTAAGTGTAGGCTACTTTACACCTAAAACCTGTTGTGTTATCACAGTACACGGATCAGGCAATTATTCTGTGAATACTTTGAAATAGCCATGCACATGTGTTTGTTCATGTGTGAATTCCTGAGCTGTTATCATCAGAGTCAGATTCCCTATATGGAAGGGTAAGTCTGGGTATTCTTTTATGTCAACAGCTACTCAGTTTCAGTCATTAACAATCAGGCTGGGGCACAAGTCTGGTCACACCACCAACTTTATACCCATATCACACAGGAGGCTCATTCACCCAAGGCTGATCCGCTAATCACAGCGTCACAAGACGCACCACAATGACACCCAAACAATAGGAAACAGTAATAATAAGGCAGATTTTATGAGCCACCAAGAATGGAGAGAGAGAGTTCACTGCCAGTTACATCTCTCGCCCGGTAGAGTTTCCTCTGGGGAGAGAAGGAGGGAAGAGAGGAGAGAGGATGGGAGGGAGGTAGAGAATGCAACATGTTTTAATCTCAGCAAACAAAGGTGTTGTATCGCTTTTTCCCCCTCTATTGTCTCTGAGCGCCCCAGGGGGAAAGAGGTGTTGGCTTTTTGCGCTGCCTTTGTCCTGTGGCCGGCAGAATGGCCTTCTGGGAAACTTGAATGGGCAGGTGGAGGAGCGAAGAGCAGCATCAAGTGTCACAGTGTTTCCTCCACTGGTGTTTACTTTTTGTTTCTTTGCAGAATAAGAGACATGGACACCTCGCTCTCTATCTTCTCTCTCCCAAACTCATCTCCTCCCGTTCTTCCCACCACTTTGTCCTTATAAGCTCTGGTACACTTTTTAAAATTTTTTTTTCTTTGTTGTCATTTCTCTATGGGTGTAAACAGTATCCAAAAATCTAATGTGATTAAAAAATTAAAAAATAATCTAAACAATCCATATTGGAGTTAATTTTGATAGTACAATGAATATGTCGAGATAGCCAACTATTTCAATACAAACTTATATCAAAATGTTTTATTTCTGTTGCAAGATTCTGGATTAGGTTTACACTATTTCTGGTTTATACTTTCACCTGTACGCCACACAGGAAATGAAATGACAATGGCGAAAGCAATGATAATTATTGTTCATCTAAAATGCTACAGTCAACGTCAACAAGACATTGCAGCTTTAAAATTCGCTCTATAAATGCTCCGTTCTGTATAGTTATTAAAAATCTGAGTACTCTAGTAATGCATTACAACATGTTAAACTGCTGTCCCATGTGGGTTTTTCTTTTACTTGACAAGCCACCCACACTTACTATTCTTATGATGTTGACATGAAATAAAACTGCAACAATCTTTGACAAAACAATCTGAACTCAAGGTCAACTTACGAGCTTTTTTTCCGGAGCTTTAAACTGCATCTCACAAGCCTTCAACAGCAGATGGAGGATGAAAAGTTCTCCTTTACTGCCCTGAGGAGAGTGGCAATGATGTGGCTCACTGAAGACTGTTACTTTTACTTTTAAGTTGTTAAGAGCTCTTATTTTCACTGATATTGAATATCTTTGAATTTTTGCATTTTAATCAGACTTTATCTGTGAAATATTTGTTCTTTGTGGAAAAGATAGTGATACAACACTAAAACACTCCATGGAAACCTGGATTGATGAAAATATACGACAGCCATTGAACCTGCTATTCAATGGTACTCTGGGATACACCTTCAAATAACAAGTTCACATATAGCATCTCTTTTCAAACAGTTTGATGAAATCTAATATTCAAAGAAAATAAAACTGCATTGCAGGT
Organism: Siniperca chuatsi; assembly: GCF_020085105.1. Taxonomy (NCBI): domain Eukaryota; kingdom Metazoa; phylum Chordata; class Actinopteri; order Centrarchiformes; family Sinipercidae; genus Siniperca; species Siniperca chuatsi. The sequence goes on along the minus strand of NC_058046.1, from coordinate 13,202,335 downwards.
TTACAGACAGCAGTTACAACATTACTGGCAATATAACTATATAAGGCCATTACAATGGTCTAATAATATTCACACTTAAACACACAGGTGAAAGGTAAAATACCCAAAATAGTAGGAGAGAGAGAGAGTAATGGAAATGGATCATTTCTGATGAGGAGACATGGCTGACCAGGATCTATGAAGGAAGTATAGGAGAGAGGCAGCCTTAATGCGGGACGGACAGAGGAGCAGTGAGGGTTCAGTTTGCTGTTAGCTAAGACACAAAGACTGAGCCGTAACTCTAGCCCGAGGAGAGACGAGCGCTTGTGTATTTTCTTCCATACCAGGCAGGAAGATATATTTACCTGGTGACAACACACACCAATGTGTAGATCACATGACTTGATGGCCACTGTGAGAACTCAGTCACCCTTTGTGGAGATTTAAGGATCTAAAAAGAAGGACAGCAGTGGAAGAACTCAGGGGAGGAAACGTTCTCGTGCAACCAACTGAGCTGAATCATTAAAGTTATTAAAGAGAGAATCATACATTCGGACTGTGATTCTGTGTATTTGTTTTGCTTTATCTTGAGATAGATGTGTTTTATGTTAGAGATGCTCCTTAAAGTCTACTGTAAAAGATTCATTGAGGAGTATTTGTTTTGTGTCTTAAAATTTGAAACATCTCTGGCATACACACACACACACACACACACACAGCGAATCTGCAAAATGAATCCAGCACAAGACCATCTATCCTGTTCTGTTATTTCAGGGTGTCTGATAATCGTGTTTTTGAGAATTTTCTTTTTGGGAATTACGAGTATTTGAATACAGTTAATTTAAAAAATCACGCACATAATCCCCTGCACTTAATTTAGAAACAGCCATGTTCCATTTTGATGAGGGACTGAGTAGAATTTTCAATTAGTTTCCAATGAAATGCCATGAGTTCACCTTAACAGCCCCAGAGCAATAACTACGTAACGTAAGAATACATTGTATGTTCTGTACTCATTTCATTAATAATACACAACTCATTTTCATACAGGATCTCTGCTCCCTGCCAACATAATCATAGTTGTCTATTTTTAGGTACAGGCTTTTAATTGCCATGAATATTCCAACGAGAGACAAAGAAGCGTGTGTTGAAGATGGCAGCGTAAACAGTGTGTGATTCTCAAAAAGAGATAAACATAGAGAAGGGAGACAGAATTTCACATTACAGTACAGTAAATGTACACATGTGCACACACACACTATGAGTTAATCTTCATCATCACACCATAGTTTTGGGAAGGAAACTCTGGCATGAAGTAAATGGCCTGTTTGTGAGTCTGCAGTATCTGTGTGTGTTGTATATAGAAATTATAGATTCAGTACAAAGATACTTACAGAAACTTGATGTCACTTTCCTGGTGCTCACATCTTCACAGGGTCAGTTTAAGATCACAACTTATGTTTTCAATTAGTTTTTGTAGTTAGGATTTTGTCAACTAACAGCAACCTGAGCCTTGTTTTCCTGTTTTTCCATCATGGGTATTAATTGTGGCTTTGTATGTATGTAAACATTTAAAATCATCCATCCACATCCAACAGTTATAGCAGATATTTTTTGTGAGTATATTACTTGACTGTATAAATTTATTTTTCATACCATCCACTGCTGAGATCAGAGAAGTCCATACTATGTTTATAGCCTGTTTACAGCCATATATTCTATTTCTAATTATCGCTCACAGGTTGATAGTGTATAGCATTTCCCAGTTGGATTTGCATACTAACAGAACATCCAATGTTATGACATAAAGATCAAGCTAGTTAAAATAACTGTAATAATATCTGATACTGCAATCTGTGCAACTTTCAGGTGGCAGGTGTTTGTGTTTCAAAAGACATGTTACTTTGTGGAAAAGATGTTTTAAGCATGTTTTGAGTTTGACTGTAGGAGATTGCATCAGGGCTGTGTACTAGAAAGCAGCTTAAGGGACACGTTCCACCTTTTGGAACATGCTACCACTTGTCAGTCACACTACCTCTCTGAGCTCTCATTAGCTGTCACTTACAGGACAATAATTTCACAATTTATTCAAAAGACATATACCATTGACTTCCCTCGCATAACTGTCTAAAAAACATGCTTTTTTTGTGGAGCAGTTTGTACACTTGCAGTGGATGGTGCAACACAACTAATAAGCTACTATAGCCTCCACCATTTTGGGCTCTCCAGCTCTCCGTTTCCTCAAGGTCAGCACTGTCAAGGTGACTTGCTACTGTCAAATGGTGCAAATTCACATGTCGAACTTCACTAAAGTTGAACTGGACATAAACGTTTGAAATGCTGGTGTGAACGTACCTTTAAACACATTTCTAAAAAACACAATGAAATTATCTGAACCACGTGTGTGTGCATTTGAAGTGATGGGAGCTGCTCTGTGGTGAAACAGGCTCTGCTATCCGGTCCCTCAGTGACGGGCTGGGATGTGACAAGCTGCCAGCTCATATGGTGTTGAGCCTGAGTCACTTAGCTCTGGTCTGCTTCAGTCTCCAGGCTCAGACCCCTTCAGCCCAACCCTCCCGCATCCCTACACTCTCTCCCTCACCGCACACACCCCCAGCCTCTCCCCCAGCCTCATTTGGACCATTAGGGCCAAGACAGGAGAAGCCTCATTCTTGTGCACACACCCTACTTCCTCTTTCATTTTCTGTCATCTATTTTCCGACGCCTTCCCTCCATTCCATCATCTTGCTGCCCTCACATGCGGACAACCCGTCTGGACTAGTTGTCGATGGGGGAGTTAACAGTGCATTGTGATGGTGTTTAAAGAGTCCCAGCTCTATGTGGCTGTCTGTCTAACTGGCTGACTCCATGCCTCCTGGTAATGGACCCTTTCTATGTCATTTTACCAATCCATCCATCTCTCTCTATTTATATTTTGCTGACTATTTGCTCATTCATAACAAGTAAAAAAAAACTCTTTTTAACTGCTTATTGAGGAGTTGTTGTTGGCAGACTCGATCCTATCATATTCCAGGCCTATATTATTTTCAGTATCTCTTAGGGAAATCATTCTTTGGCAGAGGTTGGCTGAGAACAAACTCTATTGTTTCTTAGAGTGCAGTCACACAAGAAAGACTCAAATTTCTCCTAATCCCATATCAGAATTTCTGTGGTATGAAATTGAGGATATGAATAAATGGGAAATGTCAAATTTGTCATGCTGATATCACTTAGAAAAGTTTGTGATATCGTACTACAATGAACAGAGACACCCAAGTGTTACCATCCCTACTGGTGTACAACACTGTTGTAGCAGAGCATTAACTTTCATTTATTTTACGGGAAATTTCCTGATCATTTCCGAGGAAGTGTCCTGGAAAGAACGATGTGATTTGATACTAATTTTACAAAAAATAGAAACAAAGTTTTGAGACAGTTATTTTAGTTGGAGTAGAGTTTAGAGTTTAGTTAAGAATTTGATTTGCAGAGGAATTTCTCTGAAAGAATTACTTCATTTAAACCCAAAGAAAATATTAATTAATAGTTAATTCATTAATGGGAACCATATTCTCCATATTTGTTCAATTGTATGCTTGCCTGCAGACAATTTTCCGCATTATCGTGTGTTTATCACTGACTCACAAGGTTACATTAGCAATTCATTGGAATTCTTTGATTGGAATTGTACCAATTAAACACAGTCTTCTTTTTTATTTTCCTAATAATTAGTACCAAACTACGTAGTTCTTTCCATGACTCTGAATGAATTATTAGGAAATTACAGAACAGCAAATTCGGATTAAAAAAAACAAATTTAGTCTAGTTCTATCTATCTAGTTTTTATAAATGTTATTTTTAACCTTTTTAACAAGCTTATACAAAAACACAACCAAGAAACAACAAAACACATGCCGAGATCCCATGTAGATCCACTGTCCAAAGCTACCATAATGTAAACGTCCATACAAGCTTAAAAATGTGAAATGAGTGAACTTCATATAAAACAGTCCAGAGGGACACAAAAATGAACATACTCCACTAAGTTGCAGTTGAGTCCATTTGCTTTCTGATATAATCAGTAACCCAAAATCTCAACAAATTCAAACAGAAGTCAGGCTAGGAGTTCCTAATCTCCTCTGAATTAGCACAGGAAACCATATCATTGAGCCACTTTTTAAAACAAGGAGGGCAGGTTGATTTACTTCCTCTCAAATTGCCCTTTTAGCTATAACCATACAAGACATTATAGCCTGCGTGGTCTCACAAGGCAGTTGGAGCTTTCACCTATTTTCAGTTTTTAGTGATAAGAGTGCATGCTTGGTTTGAGTGGGATCTATCTGACAATATCACGACTTCCAACTACCTGCCACTTTCCAAACATGAGTGTATATATGATGGGTGTGTTGATGTGGAGAAAACATGAAGCGACGAGGTGATGGAGCGAAGAGGAGAGGAAGGGTGGAGATCCGTGGAGGATGAAAGGACCAAAGGACAGAGGGGGAGATAGAGGACCATTACTACACTGTTTGACATCATCAGGGATTCAGCCTCGGGCCAGAGCGACTAATGGGGGTCTCTCTGCCTTTCTCTCTCTTCCCCTATCTCTCACACACAACAATCACATTCAAAATGCACACTACATGTACAGATATGAATTCATGCATGCTTCAGTGCTTAGAGCCATTACAAGAAGACACATGTGAATACACATGCACACACAGATGCACACACTGCTGAGCCGCCATGTCCAATCCAATAAGGTTTCCATGCAGAGTTTAAAATAACAAATAGCCGAATCTATGCTTCCTTTTGGTACATCAAACTGTTTCCATCTTAATTTTGGTGCAAAGCTGTACTGTACTTGTTTTGTTGCATTGAAATTGCCTCAATCATACGTACAGCATAGTCCTATACATCCTATTTTCCTGTTGCTTCACGGGTAAACTAATCTTGTATTATCATTCATGTAAGTGTTGATGTGTCATCTGTGAGACAAAAGGGGAACAGTTTAGCCCCTCTATCTCACCTTGTACCTTGAAAGCCACACCACTTGTGCATCTCTGCAGTCTTTGAGGGAAAAAAGGCTTACAGTGACACGCTGCCAAGAAAAGCCAACTCATCCCCAGCAGTATTTGTTGTGCTCTGCTTAATCTAATTCAACTGCTAAAACCCCTGTGACAGCAGCTCCTATGCTTCAAGCACTAAATCATAGTCTTAAAGGGAAACGGTAATGAAAATAAAGATGAGAGGGAGAATAAGCAGAGTGGAGACAGAGAAGGTAATGCATCCAGATAAAAAGAGATGGATGTGGGATGGAGAGAAAGAGAGAGGCAGAGATACAGTAGAGCAGTGGTGTATCTGAGAGGTGGGACCATCAGAGGGGCAGTATGTTGACTGATGTAGACAGCTGGACATGGATTTTTTAATCTGTCCAAATAGGATCTGCCCAATGCAGGCTTTTCTCCCGCACAGCAGGCCCAACACTGGGGTTGTGACAGCCAGACGACAGCATGGGACCACAGCACTCAGAGATGACACCACCGCTGTCTGTGTGTGTGTGTGTGTGTGTGTGTGTGTGTGTGTGTGTGTGTGTGTGTGTGTGTGTGTGAAAGAGAGCAATAGTGCATGCATCTGTGTGAAGAATAAGAGGGAGAGTCTAACAATAAGACAGGCAGTCAAAATGTCTGCAAGTCTTGCCGACATCAGTGTTAGATAAAGTTTGTAGTTTTCGTGTCGGATTTCCATCTTATGCCAAACACTAGTTGTGATACAGTTTGTTGTGGATGGGCTACGTTTAGGTGACAGCTGTGATGTAACTCAGAAGAAGGCGCAGCAAGATGACATAATTAAAAGAGCACCGGACAAATCTCAGTCGAAACCCATGTAGAAAATGTAATGAAATATATGGAATTATGCTTGTTTCATGTGTTTATTTGAAGAAGGTTAGAGTCTCCTCATCGCTCCACACAGATCTGATGTTTTTGTCTGCCACTATTTTTACTCTCTTCAGTGGACATTTAAGTCAGATGCTTCATTTACATCAGAATTTATTTGCTAAGTCTGTTTCCATTGCACTTTGTCACACGTTTGGGAACGTTAAAAGTGAGGTTGTGTGGGGTGTGATACTGTTTTTTGTATGTGGTTAAAGAAGGGGTTACACACCTATTGTATCAAACTGCCTGAAAACCCAAATTCAGCTCAGCCCTTCGTCCTCCTCCCATCTCCTCTGGTAAATGCACTTTACTATATTCTAGCAGTAACATTTCTACTCTACATTGTGAGATTTTTTTAAATTTGTTGGCTCTTGAAATTATTTGATGTTGAATTGTTGTCAATATGGTGAGCTGCATCACTGTTGAAAGTTATTTTAATATGATTTTTCTAATTCCATATAATACTGTGAAGGTTTTTTGCACATTTTTAGTGACATTAAACTTGGCCATTAACTATGCATCTTATAAATGCTTGCTGGGCTGAGTCTTTCTTGCTAGAGATTAGAGATGTTTGTTTACAGTACATTGATATTGATTGATTGATGATTGATACAACAAGAGCCTCAGCTACATGCTTAAAGGGTCATTTTACCGTTTTTTTAATGCGTCTGTGAATATGCAGCTTATCTTACATTTTGTAATATTAGTATCACTGTAAGTCCCACATTTTTACAAATAAGCCAAGACCACTTCATATTTTCACTTTTCATGTTTACAGTGCAGGAAGTTTCAAGAATCAAGTGAGAATATTTAGAAAGAAAGATGATGTCTCTACTGGTGTTATAAGAAAGTCATATTTTAGTATGAAATGTAAGTTTGTAAGGAATTTATTAAGATGAAGATCTTCTCCAGGGCATGTATATATATGTGTGCTTTTATGAGTGTGTGTGTGTGTGTGTGTGTGTGTGTGTGTGTGTGTGTGTGTGTGAGGGGGGTGTCGCGTGTAGTTGACTGGGTGTGTCAGCCTGGCCTGTTGTCGACTCTTTCAGACAGGCTAACAGGCTCTCGGAGCCCCGGGACCCAGAGACGTGATGGGAACACTGTTTAATTGGGGTAATCGGCGCGCTTTTAGGGACCTGCTTATTAAGAGAAACCCCTCACACACACACACTCGCCTCAGCACGGACAGACAGACAGGCAAAGTGACAGCTCTGCCTCTCGCCACCCAATGCCTTCGCCCACATCCCTGCGTACATTGCATCCCCGAATCAGCAGGCGGGGATGCAATGTATGATGATGAATGTGTGCCCATGAGTGTGTATAGCGATGACATCTCGGTAACACTAACAATGTTTAACAATACTTAAATGTGTCAGTGATACAGTGCCTATGCCTGGAGATGGAAACGGGGTAAAAGGTGTGGTCGTGGCGACAAGCTCTGGACATTTTTCCCACTTTCGGACGTGTGAAAATTAATAAATAAGAATAAAAAACATGTTATTTAGGAATTTTACCATGCATTTATAGTTAACATCAGATATTCTTTCAGAAACAGAAGGTAGACTGATCATATGTAACATACCAGTTAACCTCTGTAAAATATGTTACAGTAAATAGCTAAGTATGGCATTGCATAATCTTATTTCCAGTAAATGGCATACCTTAGTGTAGTATTACTTATAAAAATGCTCACTGAGCATGCTCAGTGTGATTTTAGCTCGTTATAAACAACAAACAACAGTTAATTCATTGTCTGTGGCAACAATGACTGAGATTGTTTTATCTTGTCTCATCCTGCGTTATTGTTGTAAGCGAGAGGGATGTGAGGATTAGACACTGTCTGACTCAGCCTAACCCCCACCTGCATACACACACACACACACACACACATTCACAGAACACACGCAAACGTTTCCCAACCCCCACACTTACATTTTTTCCCCTAATATGTAATTTGTTGCTGTAATATGAACAAATCAGCTTGCTTCTGCTTGACCTGCCAACAGGTATCAGATACAGAGTTAATCACACTACATTATGATTATGATGCATCTGCATTGTCTTTGCATCAACAATGCATCACCTGAATGCACAACCTTCTGATACCTGAATGATTATTAACATTACTGTAATTAGAAAAGCCAAAAAAAATCCTGATAAACATGTTTTCATCAGTATTATTCCAACCTAAAATATTTTCACCCAAACCTTCACCTCACTTTTTCATTTATTTCCTCACATTTAACTCTTCCATTCCTTCTGGTTTCCTCCCTCCCTCCCCTCCTCCCATTATCCATGCATTCTTAGCTTCATGAAAGTCCACATCACATACTTTCGAGAGGCGAGGAGGTGGGAATTCAGTTTTCTGATTCCTGCGTCCCCTCCTTGTTCGCTCGTCCTAAGACAAAAGGCCTTTTATGTTTTGTTGTCTTACATGTAGAGATGTTGCCCTGGCATGACTGAGGGTCAATGCATATTGTTTATGAAAAACAAAAGGATGATGACGTGATGTCATGTCTAGACTCCATGCAAATGAACAAGGTTCATAAAAACCTCTCGGAAGCGTGCATACAGTATTTTCAAAGCCATGTGATGACGCGCACACACACACACACACACACACACACACACACACACACACACACACACACACACACACACACACACACACACACAGAGTGGCAGACAAAGTGGGAATGATTATGGTAATGATAATAATCATGGCTGTCATCACCATCTCCTCCACCATGTTAAAAATTAATCTGAGTTAACGGTAATCCACGTCTCCTCATTAGATTACTGGTGTGGGGAGGGGAGACTCACAGGCCATCTGTACATCATTAACAGAGTCTCAGTGACAGCCCTCTCCTCTACCTTCAACTTCCTCCATCCCTCCGTACTTCTACCCTTTCATCCATCCCTCCATCTTTGTCTGCATCCCTGTTTAGCCATCTCATCCTGTACCACTGTCGCTCAGTCTCCTCTTCCTTTCCGTTTTCTCTCTCCGTTATTCAGTGTGTCAGTCTAGATGTGCGTCACGTTCACAAACCAAACCCAGTGACAGAGAGGATTTGAAAATCACGCTGATGTGAGGCTGTTTCTCTGTCTCTCAGGGGTGTCATTATCAGCTGCCGTCATCAGTCCATCATTATTTTTATTATCACATCTCATTTCTGTTATGTCATTGGACATTGGTGCCTCTGATGTTCCTTCTTTTCCTCTTCCTTCTACACACACCGCTGGCGAAACAAGCTTTGATTTCTGTAGAGAAGTTATTCTTTATAGCAAAGGTCAAAGATCAGGGTCTGCTACAGAGCTACAGTACAGCAGTGCCGCCAGTTGAACAGGGATTCACTGTTTTGCTCAAGGACACTTAAGCAATGGCTTGAATCTCCAGCAAAAGGGGGATCTTTTTACATAACTGACAGGCTCCTCTGCTGCCAAGCAAAAATTGAAAAATAAGGGAACAGACAGACAGAATAAACCTTGACACATTCATCATTGAATCATGTTTCTCATGTCACTGGAACAAGCACAGACAGGCAGAAAAAGAGAAACAGAGGAAGATGCTGAGGGGCACACACAAGAAAATGACAATGAAAGGCATGGAGATCTAGGCAGGCAAATATATCAACTGTTTAAGAAATAGTTTTCAGAAAAATACGCTTATTCACTTTCTTGCCCAGAAATGATACCACTCTCATGTCTGTACAATAATTATGAAGCCATCCCCAGAAGCTGGTTAGCTTAGCTTAGCATAAAGACTGGAAATGAGGGGAAACAGCTAGCCTGGCTCTCTCTAAAGGTAACAAAATCCACCTACCAGCACCATGAAAGGTCCAGACAGGCAGAAAAAGTGAACAATTTCTTGGCTATTTCTCTAGGAAGTTACTGTGTCTGGCCAAGAAACAGTCCCACACATAACCAATTAAACAAAGGGAAGAGGTGATGAGTACAGTAAATGACTCCAAGGCCCTTGATAATTGATTACATCTGTGCCTTTATTTCACTGTGGGGCAAGTCTGCTCTGAGGTCTGTCCTGCTGTGGGCAACACCCTTCTCTGTCTGCAGTACTTATTTACAATCAGACAAACTCACTACAGTACACTGAAGTACTCCGGTGAACTGTGTTTTCTATGAGGACTCAGCGGAAGTCACTACCCACTCGTTTTCTGCTTGAGCTTTTGAACTGTCAAGACTCCCAAATCAAAGTGTAATCTTGCGCAGCACGACAACGTGAAGGAGCTGCTAAATGAAATCGACAGTGGAGTCCTCAAGTCTCAGGTGTGGTTTCACATCGCTTTAACCTCAGCCGGCGCTCCAGCTATCTCATCTCAACAGACGTGCGGGACGAGAAGCTCATCAACTTTTACTGTGACATCTGCCGGAGAGGAAAGTGTGGAAACAACCAGAAAAAAGTTCAGCTGCTCCCAGGCCTTTTGTCTCTGTCAGAACTCCATTGATTTTTCTGCTGACTTTATAGACAGCTTGGAATATTGTTAGGAGGCGGAGCTCACAGCGTTTTGGGTGTGTGTGCGTGTGTGTGTGTGTGTGTGTGTGTGTGTATTGACAGATGGTTGTCATTGTATGAGAGCTGGTTTGCACATTCATGTAATGGAGGCAAAGAAACATAGTAAACATATGTAGTGGACAGCAGGACTCGCTGACTGGAACTAAAGGATGCACGTTCACAACACACGCCAAACACACTTTGACTGCATCACATGCATGCTCTGTAATATAGGCTACTTTATGAGCAGCATGTCAGTGCTGTGTGATGCAGGTTGTGTGACTTGTGTGTAACGTGTAACAGAAACTGAACTATCTCATTAATGCATGGATTTTGTCTGGCAGGAGTTATGTGTGTCTTGTTTCTGGAAATGTTTTTTTAAAATGAGATTAATTATCGATGTGTCAACAGAGGAGCTAACAGACAGTGAGGGAGGTTTAGCCTCAGAGACAGGGATGAAGATGGCATCAGGAAAAGGCCGTGTGTCTGAAGGCAACAGGAGGAGGCAGATTTGAAGACAGAACTGAGAATAATGTAAAAACCATGAGAGGGAATGAACAGACAATCCATTATGAGAGTTGGAGACACATGGTTGACCAACTCACTCTTTATCACTCTGTGTGTGTATTTGTCTGTGTGTGTGTGTGTCTGTGTGTGTGTGTGTGTGTGTATGTGAAGACTCCCGCCCCTCCACTGGCCCCGCCTCTCCATGCGCAGCAGCCTAACCGCTCCTGACAGCCAGTGGCTCATTAAAGCTGCTGTTCAATATGAGGGGCCGTACAAGCCGTACAATACATTGTGGCCCTTTCACATACATATATTTTCACTCTCACATTAATTTATTTTCATTACACCCACAAATTTTCACTCTCTCCTTCACTCTTTATACATTTTCACTCACACATTTAAACTTTTAACTGACGTTATGCTGGTCTGGCAGAAGCCTGCTGGAACTAGCGCTAGCCATATGACAGCTAGCTAACATTAGGCTCTATGTGAACAAACAACGACAGAAGAGAAACAGACTTACTTGCAGTTTGGAAGTTACAGGGGAACTCGTGAAAGCCATCGTCGTAGATGAGCGACCATGTCAGAGGATTACTGCAGTCAGCCAAGCCAGCCACCTTTGGATTTAGATGCGCGTCTATTCATGCAATTACGATATTGCTGCTTGGAGTAGCCACTATTTGACTACTTATGGGATTCCCAAAACATTATACTACACATCATATCATTAAATAAGTCAACAACACCAAAGTCATATTATGATAAAGCCGTTTCCATATTAGGTTTGCTAAGGAGCACATAATGGATTTCTGCTCAAAATATTCTTATGACCATATAAAATTATGGTCATAGAATGGCTAGTAGTTTCACTTTACATTATTACTGTGCAGGGAAAGTCACCTCAAAGGACATGGAACGGTCCGTGTATGTTCTGGCAGTTAGTTTTTTCGTTTGAAACCAAAAACGGGAAAATGAAAATACCATGTTTTTTTTCATTTTAAATCAAAAATGGAAAAACAGAGCCGTTTTTCAAATTCAAATAAAGGTCCAATTTGCGGGTTTTGCAAAATCCTTTTTGCGTTTTTCCTTTTGAAGAAAGACATAAAGAAAAGCAAGACAGGTGACCTGGAAGAGAAAATAAATATATCAAAATAAAAGCCAAGAGGATAGAATGGCCATTCTATAAAAATGTGGGTTTTAAAATATATGAATATGAGAGCAAATGTATGAATGTGTGAATGAAAATATATAAATAAAAGAGTCAAAATGTATGTATGTGAGAGGGCCAGAATGTATTATGGCTTGTACGGCCCCTCTTAGTTCTATGTTCCTACCTCTATCCAGTCACTCCCAGGTTCCTGGACCCAGCCCCCCAAACAATATGTGTATGTGTGTGTATGTGTGTGTGTCAGCTGGCTGCACTCAGGCCTGAGCTGGGACAGGCGCGGGGGGCGAGGGGGAAGAGAGAGGGGGAGTCAAGGCCTATTCACCGGCACAAAGACATAATTAACTAAATTGGCAAATGGTTCGAGAAACCGCCTCTTGAACATTGTGTGCTCGCCTTTGGTTGCTATAACAACTCTAAATTTGTGTCTATATTTGTGTGTGTGTGTGTCCGATTTCCAATTTCTGTAAAAGTCACAAATGATTATCAGTCACATCATTGTCACATACACACACATACGTCTTTTATGCAGTTTAATTCTGGGGTTTTCCATTTTTCGCAAGCTGTGTCATCCTTCACTGAGTCACTCACTCAGTCAGTCATCCAAATACGCAACTCATTTCACTTTGCAATCCCTGTCTGAGATTTGGTAGATATAAACTTATATGTTTATAAAGACTTTTAGTATACTGTTTTAACTAAAACATTCATAACAACATTAAATCCAACACCGGAAGGAAAAAGGGCCGGTGCTGTAAGATCATGTCTGTCTGTCTGTTTCCTCTCTCAGGTAAAAATGATCACATGATCAAGTCACACTCGTGGCCTCACACATCTTATTCATCACAGGGGTGTGAGTGTTGGTGTGTGTACGTTTGTGTTTGTGTGTCTGTCAGCTGACTCTCCTCCCTGTGAGTCAATGAGACATCGATCACTGTGACAGTGGGACAGATATCAAGGACAAACTGCTTGTAGATCAATAGCTGCATGGCTGCACTCTGTATGTGTGTGTGTGTCTAAAGCTTGTATTGCTTTCCTGCTATAGAAAAAAACATTTCATATTTAAACCGAAGCTGCATAAGACATCACTTTCTATCAAATATAGATTTCACTGCAATACAGAAGTTGTAGTCGAGTTGATTTGTACTTCAGAGCAGCACTAAGTTTAGTCCATAGAAAGTTGCTGTTTTTCGGAGTTACAGTAAGGTTGCGAGGTTTGTTTGTTTGTATCTGTAAAGCTGTCTTCCTCCCGCCGTCTCCAGCCCCGTTTTGAGGTTAGTTTCTGTAAAGTTGTGCCTTTTGGCACCAAGCAGCATTGTGGTTTGGGAGCTCAAAGCTTGGTTAAAGATAAACTTCAGGTCTGACTGAAGAGTTCACTCTTTCTCGCTCTCTTCCCCTCCCTCTGTCTCTCTCTCTGTTTCTTCCCCTCCCATCCTTCGTTCGGCCCCCAGAGTCACAACAAGAGGCAGCAAACAGCTTGTGCATCCCTCGTACCAGGAGAAAATGCCCCATTTTCATCTGTTTGAATCTGACATTTTTGGCACATTAAATATTGGACATTAATAAATTAAATGTAATGAACTGACATGAAAGAAGAAAAAAGTCCAATGGTACAATGCAAGAAAGCATAAAAGGCTAGAGTGCAAAAGAAAGAAGCACAACAACAACTAAAAAGAAGGCTCAAACTTTTTTCTTTAATTCCAATTAACTATTGCCTTCTGTAGCCATTGGAGATTATTTTTCATGTTCATTTATTCAAACAAATATTGAATAATTTATAGTAGCGGGAAGAACAACATGAGAAATCACAAGCACTTGGTGCCAATGGAGGGAAAGAGGGCTGTCTATGAGGAGTGTGGTTGAGGAGCGCTCTTATTAAGTGTGATTTATTGGTCATTTAATCTAATTAGACCTCCGCTGGGTGTTTTGTAACATTGAAATAATCATAACTGCTTGAAGGGAACTGATGCAGCTGATCTGTGACCTGCAACCGAGTTAATTTACTGGTTGATTATCTATTCATTTTTGATCAGTGATTACAGAAAATTAACTTTCTTTTATTGCTATATTGGCTGTAATGCTACACACTGTAAGTCATTATGTGCAGCACTGGTCGTGCATTTTTAACACCTATTCCTACTTTGTGTACTTGGTCCAGTCTTATCTGTGTCAGTGTGTATGTGTGTCACTGGTCTGTATACAGTATGTAGCTCAGTGTAAGTGACACCAGGGGTCACACCCTATGACTATGTTGCATAACACATTGACTTCTGCAGTCCCATAGCACTCCTCCCTCTACCTTCAGTCCACCTACTATGTCTGGGATTCTTCAAAACTTACATACTGTTGATATTGCAGCTCTATCGCCAGACATGAATGTCGATATTGGATGATTCTGCAAAACCCTGGATTACATTCAATGACAAAGGGGTTTTTTTTGTGTCCAATGGCAAAGTTAAAATTCTCGCTTTCTATCATAACAAGTCCTCCCAATTAAAGGACAAAATATGTTGTTTGTTCATGCCCTCCAGAATGACACATTGAAGCGTTTTCTGATCTGACCCCCCTATTCGCAGGACGACATCATTTGTCTGTTTGTTAGAAATCACTGTTGAAAATCTGTTTCATGGTGTGACAAAGCTATGGTTAAGGTTTGGTTAGGTTTAAAGACAAAAACAACTTGGTTATGGTTATTGAAAGATCTTAAGGTCAGAGAAACATCATGATTTACATTAAAACTTAACTTAAGGTTAAGGTTAAGGTTATGGAACAATGGTGGTCATGCTTTAAAAAAAACATTGACTATTGGTTGGAAATGGGCACAGGCAGCACTGTTAGCAGCTAGCTAGCTAGCCACATAGAGCAGCCTACAATTGTCCATGTGTGGTTTTACTATGTAACAAGAAAAATATGAAAAAAACAAACTTATGATGTGTTGTGTTTAAAAATAAAAATATCTTATCATAAAAATGTGTTGTGTTTATATTACTTTTACAAATAAAAAATATGTGATAATAAACAAACAAATCTAAATAACAAATTTCAGTATTTCAGCTGTGGAGCTCCACTCACTGGTGACTTAAAACAAGCACTGCTGTCAGCTCAGCTGTGATTCACAGTACGTTACTGTCTTGTTAAAAGCTTATTAAAAGACAGCAAAAGATACAGGGACGATCATGAAGTGATAACTTTGTAAGCTGCTGAGCTATTAACCTTATTACAGGGGTTTAGTTTTGTACTTAACTGTACAGTTTGAAGCAGTAGCAGACTGAACTTGTTACTGAATTTGAAAAAATAACAGTGTCCAATAATATTGCCAGTGACTACAAATCATTAAACTGAACTGAAGGAAACAATTAAAATCAGCAAAGTCATTCATAATTTCCACCTCTACTTTCTGCATTGGCACTGAACGTTGTTTTTGCCGTAAATCATGTGGTACGAAAATTTATAACATGGATGTAATTCCTGGGGATACTGGGCAGCTTATTTTTGCACTCAGGTGCTGTTGTTCACTTGTTCATTCTCAGGTGTAAAGCCCCACACTCACAACTTGAAGAATCCATTGGTAGAAGCACTAGAGTCTAATGTGTTTCCAATTCCAGCGAGATAAATGGCACACCCAGCTGGTATTTGCTACCACAACACATTGTCATTTGACAATGAATGAAAACAACAAGTCTACTGTATTTTGCATCTATTCCTATGACCAGTGTTCTCCCTGTTGAGCACAGAGTACCGTGATTTACAACACCTTGTTAAAGTGAATAGGTGTGAGATGTCCTGGTAAATTGCAAATTGAGCATAGCAGCGGGCTTGAGTCTGTGTAGCACCTCAGGACCAATTATCTGTTCCTCTCATCCACCTCTCTAAGCAAAAGACCCCATTAGAGGTCCATAAATATATCACAGATAGACCAGAGACCAATTATGTAT
Source organism: Siniperca chuatsi (assembly GCF_020085105.1). Classification (NCBI taxonomy): domain Eukaryota; kingdom Metazoa; phylum Chordata; class Actinopteri; order Centrarchiformes; family Sinipercidae; genus Siniperca; species Siniperca chuatsi. The sequence continues at coordinate 13,186,306 of NC_058046.1, read as the reverse complement.
CCCTAAACTAATATCAGCAGGTAGACCAAGTGACAACACGGGCGTCCCAGCTACATCTCCCTCTCACAGCAGCATGTGTCACAGTAGTAAGTTGTGCCTAACAAAGCCCCTACAGGCTCAGTCTGCACTGTTGCATTTAACAAAACTGTGGACAACCATGTCTCTATAGACAGCCTGACTGACTGATACAATATATAGTTTCTGCACATTTATAAGCAATCAAAGAATATTTTACAAACATTAAAAACATGAAAAAGTTTAATAAAGTAATATTTTTTCAGAATTGTGTCAAAAAAAAAAAATCCAGATATAGTTTCTTCTTGATGTTCTTTTGACGCTATACTTTCAAAGTGTTAGTCAGATGCAGCACATTCTCCAGCTCATATCCGACTGAGAACTGAGATGCCAAAAGTGGCACCAGAATCCCAAATCTCCCACCCATCCGCTCTGCCCAAACCTCCCAGTCACCCTCCTCTAGATCGGGTATCCGCAGAGGGTTTAGGCCAGGTCGACTGCACAGTGATGAAAGAACCACGAGACACAAGTCCAACGACCAAACCAGAGGGGAGGAGAGAGGAGAAAGACGAATGGCAGCAATGGAGAGGAGGCGGAGATAGAGGGGGAAACGGAAAAGGACTTCAAAAACAACAACAATAACAGCACGAAAACAAACAACAGGGAAAAAAACAAGTGAGAGAAAAGAGAGAGGAGCAGAAGAAGCTCAGAGGCACCCAAGGTCCTCGAACTAATTAAGATGATTTGCATTTATTTATGAGGTTTAATGAGCAGCTTTTCAATAGTTTGTTTTTGCCTAATATGAATATTTCCTTTTCATTATGTTATATAGATGGAGAATCTCATTCTTTCCAATAACCACAACCTGGCTTTTCTGTTTCTGCAGATACTGTAGCTGTTAATGTTTTCTAGTTTGTTTGTTTGCTGCTGATGAACTTCCATGAGTTTACATGTGTCCATACAGAGCGACAGCGTTTTGTTTCCTCCTCTTTTTTTTTAAATTTCTATGCAAAACAAACAGAACTTCTGTGTTGTCATCAACCTGCAGTGTGACAGTCTCAGAGACATTTCTGCATTTAACATAGTTGTTTTAGCTTTTATCAAGAGTGATGTTGGATGTGTGTAACAGTAAAATGAGTGCCTTGGATTATCAGCAAGATCACTGCAAAGTGCGAGGGAACCAAGTAGTAAACAGCAGTAATTATTCAGTGTGTGGAAGGTGATGTAAAGGAGTTCAAGGAATTACTGATAAATGGTCACAGTTGATCAGCAGTGCATTTAAAGTCATTTTTTATGTTTACCACATTTACTACAAATCATGAATATTTTACATTACTGCTGACTGTTTTGCAAACCATGCAGATTCTTAGCCATGCTAGTAGCATGGCTCTAGGGATGGCGATGGATTGCCATTAAATTTTGTACAAACATTCATTGTCCCCCAGAGGATAAATCTTAATGACTGGTGATCCACTGGCTTTTTGTCTAGTAGATCAAAGTTGTCACTTATCCTGTGAAATATATCAACATCTACTAGATAGACTGGCAGAAACCTTTGTATAGACATTCATGGTTCCCAGAGGATGAATGCTATTGATTGCTAATTGATTCTGGTGACCCCCTGACTCTTCCTCTAGTGCCACCATGAGGTTGACATTTTTTAGTGTTTTAGTATTTTAGTGGTGTTTACTGAAATGTGCTGACAACTGCTGGATGGATTTAACTTTTCATCTAGCGCCATCATCAGGTCAAAATTGAATTTGTCCAGTACTTTGGTTTATGACGAAATACCTGCAAAAACATTCCTATCATCTTCAGCTGTACTTATGTTTGGTGCTAATTATCAAATGGTAGCATGCTAAAACACTAAACTCAGATGGGTAAATAGTATACCTACTAAACATCAGCATGTTAGCATGCTGACATTAGCATTTAGCTCAAAGCACTGCTGTGCCTAAGTACAGCCTCACAGAGCCACTAGCATGGCTGTTGACTGTTAATCTTGCTTAAAGTATTTTTCCTACCTTTGAAGCAGCCATGGGTTTCCATTAATTCCTGAACTGTATGAAAATCAAATGGCAGACTTGAGAAATGTGCTTGAGCTGTTTAATGTATTGTGTCAAAGTTATGTAATTGTTTTGAGGTAATGCAATAAAGGAAGAAGTATACATGATTTGTAGTTAAGCAGCGAAAACACTTGCATACTCCTTTAAGTTAATTTCCCTAGAACAATGTGCACCCTTGTAAGAATCATATATCTCCCCCAAATCCCATACTCTGCAGTTTTTTGGCTTCACATGCGGGATACCAGGTCCACCAATCTGACTCTTTACGTCAGCGCAGGACAGATTGATTGTTTCCAGTAACATTATAATCACAACAAAAACAGGAGACAAAATCATTGAGTAATTCCCAGCAGATGTTAATGAGAATCCTGTTTACCTCCTGCTAGAGGCACAATTTTCTGATCATCATTAACAAAGGCCATATTAGCCATACCGGCCTGTATGCCAGATTTCACTTGGAGGCCCTGTGGCTGCACACAGGAATATGAATCAATGAATGAGAGAATGAATCCACAGCAACACTACTGAATGTTTATTCTGCAGTGTGGGTGTGTGTGTGTGTGTGTGTGTGTTCTCCTCAGAGCTGAACACTGTCAGCCTGGCCAACAGTCCCCATGGCCATATGGCTGACTGTAATTATACATAATGTACTTTTAGGTTGGGGTTCCTTTGGAGACTGTATGTTGGTGAGTGTGAGTTTATTTTGTGTGTGTCGGAAACTGTCAGTTTGTATGTTCATATGTGTGTGTTTTCCTCTATGTGTATACTATGTGTATGTGAGGGCATGCATGTACATGCCTGTGGTTAATATATACCCAGATTACAGAGATTACAGTGCTAACAGAATTACAGCACAATATATTAAATCAGATGTGTGGTGGCATACTTGCTTTGGATGCCCTGTTTATAATAAAATATCTTAGAGTTTAATAGTTTTATATATTTTCTGTAGGGGTTAATTAAAGTTGCTGATATGCATTTGCTTTAACTGTTATCATTAACATCTTTAAAGGGCTGCCTGATGTTTTGGTTCATGCAGCTTGTCTATATGGGATCTCTGTCTGTGTGTTGCATTGCCCACCTCAGTACAAATCTCAAGGCAATCCAATTGCTTTGTGCCAGTTGTCTGCACAGAAATTGTGGTCACAAAAAAAATCACATCTTCAAAAAGTAAGAAATAGATCCTTTTTTCTTTTCTTTTTAACAAAATTATTAATTACCGGTCAGTTATGCAATGGGAGATTATGACAGACATTTCTGGTGAGTTCACCTTCAGTTTCACTTCCAAATAGTTTTACTTGTTTACAACCTTGTTCGAAAGTCTGACTGCTTGTGTTGTTTGCCTAATTGGGGGAGATAAAACCAAATTTGCGAAATGCAACCTGCGATTTTTAATAATAAATAATTTCTTCTCACATTAATATTAACACGTTTCACTAAGCAAAACAATTTAAAATTTTCCCCTTAAAAAGCAAATACATCGCAATTTTACTAAGCTTTGCGTGTGTGTGTGTGTGTGTGTGTGTGTGTGTAATACAGTGTATGCTTCAAAAGATAATTCCGGTTTATTACAACTTCGGCCTTATTTTCGTAGTTTTGGCCATCATTTCTGTCAATTAATATTGTATGATACTCACCAAAGTAATTTCTGAGATCTAGGACTGTAGACACTGCTACAACAAAGTCTGATGGGGAAAGAAACAATCTCAAGCTACGTTTCGACCACAGGAACTTTCCCCAGGGACTAGGAACCTTTGGAGGAACTTTCCACTGCAGGGACCATGGTCTAAATTAAGTACCGGGGACATTTTTTTACCCCCCAAAAGGTCCCTGCTGCGGTGGTGCTTGCTGCGCTGAATATTTCTGATTGGTCGAGCTCCGACCGGCGGGGCAGCAGTGATTTGACCGTCTGGATCGATGCATTGCTGGGTCGCAAGTCAGCCTTCTTTGGCGCAGCGGCTCAGCTACTGGGCTGTTGGAAGCTGAAACACGAAAACGGATGACCAGTCAGTTGAAGGTAAATCACATATGGCCCACATAAGCAGCATGTGGGCCATAACAGCTAACTGGCATGCTATTGCTACAAACCAACAGTTCAGCCACATTATTTAAACCAATTTATTTGAAGGTAAACCCGAAATGTCAGTAATAATTCCACGCACAGTTTAGTACAGTATAGTAGGTCAAAGTTGAACTAAAAGTTCAGTCTGTAAACAGTGGTGGATATTTACATTTTACAGCTTGGGTAACAATTTTGGCGAACCTGGAGCTTTGTTTAAAATCATATGATCCTCTGTTACGTTCCATCGGATTTCATTGTAGCAATGACACTGTATTCACAAATCTCACCATTTACTATGGTGTGTACAATGTTATCATAACTTATAGCAATGATGTCCAAAAATCCAAAAATAGTAACTAAAAAAGTGTAATTATCCTTGATTCTTGTCGACTGTCATGAGACAACATGTGGATTGTCACTGCTGTCATTTGATGGGTTTTCCTTGGCGGCAGTAATCAGGTCTATCTCAAGACTGTTTTTATAATTAGTGCTGACACTTTATAGAGTCTGTCAGGAGTCCGTGTCATCCAGGATTTACCTGGGCTGGACAGCAGCTACCTGACATGACAGGACGAACAGTGGATAAATAGAAAGGAGGGTGATGAGGTTGAGAGGGGAGCCAAGGAAGATGATTGGGTGGCAGAAATTAATTTGACAACCACTCTGCCTCCCAAAACACACCCTATAACCTACCTTAGACCCCGCTCTCACACTCATACCCTCTCCCCTGTGTGTTTTATCAACATACTATGAATGAGCATCTATGAGTATCTCTGTGTTATGTATAAGTGCATGTATTTTACAAGACTTTGTATGTGTCCATAATGTGTGTGTTTTGCTGTGATGTGATTACTTCTGTAGTCCCCCTCTCTGTGTGTGTGTGTGTGTGTGTGTGTGTGTGTGTGAGGGTGATGAGTTGTGACAGGTGTTGTGGCCGCCAGTGCTGTAGGAGAAGGCGGAGGAGGAAGGGGGGGGGTAAACGAGAGCAACACAGATGATTATTTAATTACTGTCTCCCCACCCCAAGCACCCACCCATCCCACCTCTCTCCTCTGTTTTCATCCTTTCTTTATTAATGAACAATCCGGGCCTTTCTACAAATCCGCCAGGGTTTACTGTACCCCCCCAGACACTGTGTGTGTATGCGTGTGTGTGTGTGGTGGTAAGAAGGGGGGTCTAGTTGGCTTCTCCCTTAGGAGGATACCCCCTCACACACACACACACACATACACACACACACACATTTCCAGACTAATCAGTGCATTCACTCTTTCTGTCTTACTCGGTCTTGTATTTATGTATATGCAGTGTATGTAAGAGTGTGTTTTTGTTTAGGGCATCGACATATTTCATTTTTTGCATATATGCGTAAAAGAAGTAATGTGCATGTACAGTATGGTTTTGTACACACACATCTGCTTAAATCACAGTTACACAGTAGTGTGTGTGCTGTACGTACTCAGGTAACTCCAACTGTGTAATGATGTCAGAGACACTGACAATGTGTGTTGCATCACTCTAACCCAATTATGTTCTTACTGCAGCACACAGGAGTAGAGTACAATAGTGTGCTAAGTGTGTGACGTGGCACAGAGTCCTGCCAGTCTCCCACAGTAACAATAGAGATGTGATCACCCTGAGACTGTGCAGTGAAAGGCAGTGGGCCTTTCAACACCCTTTTTTAAAAGCAAACATACATCACAGATTTTTTAAAATTGCTTTAAAAGGAGCACTCCACTTATTTTACACATGAAGGTCAGTTTACTTGTCATGAGGAGTACCACCCAACCTGTGAAAACAGTTGTATAATGTCTTCCTGTGGCTCCAGAAGAGCTGATTTCAGCTTCAGATTTTTAACTGAAAACCTGCGTTACAAACTAGGCTGTAGAGTTGGAAAGAAGTGGGTATTTACCAGGCAGGGATAGTCTAATAAAACATGGTATTATGGGAAATGTAGGATCCAGGATTTTGGGGGCGTGACTCATACTAGAGGCTAAAAGTCAGGATCTCAGCCTCTGCTGTCAATAGTTTCTATTTTTGAATGAGGTCTCCACACTTTAGTTTTTCTTTAACAACAGGAAATACATGACATTAAGAAGCCAAAGGTCTCACACACTTTTGGTTGTGGAAAACGTGTTTATATTTCCTGATTTTCAGGCAAATTGCTCTCAGGTCTGAGCTAAACTGCTTAATTAAACTACTCTTACTACCGAACATCCTGAAGATCATTCTTATTCTAAATCTAGCATGCAGTATAACACATGCTTTATAGCACATGTAGTAGTAAGCATATATAAAGACATTTTTAAATGTTTATTACTATATATGTCAACAACTATAACTCTTCCTGTTAAACATCTCAAACTGGTGCATAAACAGTTAATGAATGACTGACAATTTAATGTAACACAGTTGTAATCGTATTCATCATGATTACAAGAAAATTAGATTTTGATATGAAATATGAATTATTTATTTATCATATTTATATTTATGTATGAAGTATTTATAAATTTCTAAATACTTTTTCACTCTCCATGGCAACTGAGCAAGCTCCATCACTGATGATGGCCATGGCGGCTGAAAGCTCCAGGAGAAATCCAGTAAGTGGACCTTGAGTTAATTGTTATTTTTATTTATAGATTTTTGTTTGGTCAAACTACTGTTTGCAAGGTCAAGAATGAACTTTTTAAGCTTTACATGTCTTCATGAGTTTTGAACACATTTATAAACAGTTTTAAGCTGTCTGTGAACGTTAAGATTTGCTCACGTGTAATTAAATATCATTTAAAATAATTTATGTTATATTGATATCCACTACATCTCCACTCCTCTCCTCCGAGCTCCCACCCTCCGAGCTCCCCTCTCACTTCTCCTCTGCCCTCCTCCTCTTCTCATCTCCCTCTCCCCATACCCTCCTCCTCTCTATCTAGCCATCACCTCCTCCTTCCCTTATCTCCCTCGTTAATAATTCAACAGCAGTGCACACATGAGTGGTCATCGCAGAGCTTCACATGGGGGATCTGGAGGACAAATGAACCATAAGGATGGAGGAATTAAAAACTTCCCCACGGCTCCACTACAGGGCCAGAGGAATCTGCCTGCCTGTCTGACTAAAGCCCGTCTGTGCGTCCTTTCCCTCTCTTCCCCCCGTCGCTAAATGTTAGCACGCCTTTTTCAGGATGGGGTGGGGGGGCTTTAAATGAGTAAGTATGCCCTGAGTGGGGAGGTGGCAGAGTGGGGACCGCCTGGTGACATTTTGTCTCTTCACACAGCCTGTTCTCCCATTAGAGAGCTGCAGAGACACTCTTTGTGTCAGTGAGGACGCACTCGATTGTGGTTCTCAAAAGACAATAGGATTCAAAAATGCAAATTACAGATATTAACACATTCCACGACATTTATTCATGTGAATGTGGCAGCTAATGAATAAAGCCCCAATTAAAATAAACTGGATATACATCCATTGTGTCTCCATATTTAAATCCACAAGGATAAAGGTGAAATATATACTTAATATTTGTTTGAATTTCTTTCTTCGCATTTATCTACCTCGATGTAATCTAACTTGATTAGGGTTGAAACATCAACAGTATCTCTCATTCAAACTGAATGAAACAGTACTGAAACAGTATCTCTCATTCAGTTTGTCCTCCACTTTGTTTAGTTCTTTAATTAGTGGTTGCTTATCGTTAAGTACATTTCATGTATTGTACTGTATTTGATGTGTCCAAATCAATTAGAGTTTTTCTGAGCAGGATAAATGTATTATATAGTATATTGTATTCTAACTGATGGTTGGATTACAAACGTTGTACGTAGTAAATATTGTAAATGTGTTGAATGAATTAAGGTCTGATGTACCTGTCTTGAATCAGGCGAAATCTTTCTCTTCACCTTCTTGGTCAGATGTTGAGTATACATAATGAAGACGTAATATCGACATGTTGCAGCTGAACTTCTTTTTGGGAGCATCAATTCAGTGTGCAGGCGCCTTTCTCTAGACATTGTTTTTGTCTCGTCAATGCACCTGAAAAAAGAAACCTTCCAGTTTATAGCACATTTTTCTAATAATCAAAATATTTAATGAGGCTATTATTCTTTTAATGTTTTTTTATTAAGAGGTTAAATTGCCTTTATCATGTATTTAGAGAATGAAGTGTTCACCTTTATTATATGTTCCAACTTATAATGGGATAATTGCACATACTTTAATGTCAGTGAATAATGTAATAATAAATATAATAATAGATCATATGATATGATCAAAAGCTCCTCTTTGTGAGGTCAAGAATGAACTTTAAATTTCAAATATGAAAGTGTCTACACTATAGTGTACACTGGATACATCATATAATATAACACTTAAATATTAGTTTCTCATCAAACTGTATTGCTGTGTTTATAATGTCATAGCTTTTACATGTACTGTAATAATATTCCAAAATCAAAATTTTACTGGTAACCTGTAAAATGTTATCTTTGGTTTTGTCCATCATCTTCTGCAAAACTCACACTCCAGTGAGATGAAACATTTTAATCATCAAGGACGTCTACTGTGAGCTGTAAAACATCTCTCATCAGCAACCCACAAGCGTTTAAACCACCGGTTCTCAAATATCTCGCCTTTATCAGCTGAAGCATGCATGTGCACATGGCCAGTGTGGAACCGTGTGTGAGCTCTGTGTGCAGATAAAAGAATGAGCGCCCTGAAATTAAAAGGACAAACAAACATTTATCTCCCCCAAAGGATATTCTTTCCTTTGTTTCTGCCCAATTTCACTTCACCCTATTGTTGACAGACTGTCTTGACCAAACTCACTTTTTAATACAGGAAGACCACCAGTGCTTTTGACACCTTTAGTGAAGCTTTATCACCCTAATACAAGAACAGTTTCCTTTCTTTTTCACTTCCACAATCAGCCAGTGAATGTTGAATGTTTCCTGACAATTCACAGTGAGCACATACAGACAAACAGCCACTTGTAGTTTTTTGAAAACAAGGAAAGCAAAAATAATGGAAAGTGATCTAATTTGTATCATTTTTATCATCTCATCTTGGTCAATTTGAGTCAACAATGCAGGAGATCATCTCGTTTTATCTTATGCAGGAAAGGCCCTGTTTTACTTTTACAAAAGCTTGTAGTACATAAACAGAACAAGGGAGGAAGAGATGAGCGACAGGCTGACTGTCACTCAGAGGAAGGAAGAGGACGAGGTGTGATTTGTTCCAACATCCTTTGGATTTCACCACGGCAATGATGCTGTCAGTCAGGGGGCCAAGAAGCAGGCATATGTCGAGGGCATAGTCGCTATGGCAATGACAAGCGCACTGATGAGTCAATGTGACACATGGAAATACAACAAACAGACTGCCGGCCCAAACACACACACACACACACACACACACACACACACACACACACACACACAGCTGAGTCAGTGAGGCACTGCGAGACATGATCACACCGGACAACACAAACAAAAACAACACTGTAGCATATGCACATTAGTACATACAAAGGGACACAGCATTACATTGTATGTACAAATGTTGGACACACAAACAGGTACACATTCAGTGATACTCATTAGAGATACATTAGTAGTATAAGTAGTGGTATCAGCCTCTTCAGATAAAACAGGAAATGTCATACTGTAATAACAAATATATAAGGTGATATGAACAGTAATTGATGCTATAATATAATCAACTGTAAGTTGGTTTTGAAGGTTTCTAAGGGGAGAACAGCCTATAAAGATTACAGAGGAAGTGTCCGGAACAGGCGACAGAGGGAGGCATCATGTGACATCACAGGGCGGAGCAGACGGAGCCAATCACATATCACCAAAGCAACTGCATCTTATAGTCCATTGAATAATTCATAGCTTGATTTAACACCCTAAGGATACACACAACTGCATACATGTGCACGTGCATCTTCACACACCTACACACATTTACACACACACACACACACACACACACACACACACACACACACACACACACACACACACACATACTCTAAAAGCATTAATTACTATCCATATAACTGCTTTTAATGATAATTTAACAATTTACACAGGTTTTATCTAATACTGTGTGCTGTACAGGCTGTGCTAAGGCTATGATATGTTTCAAAATGTTATTCATAATTTCACATAGTTTTATAACTGATATTATATTGCATTAAGAATTTGACAAAATGCAATTTTGTGCTCTTTTCTGTGCATATATACTTATGTGGTTTGCCAAATACAATTTAAAGGAAATGTAATTGGGGGGGTTGGAGACAGGAAGAACAGGATGTCACTGTGCCCTAAATAGTCTGGCCGGCACATAACCCCCCATAAAACCACAACTAGCTGGTTGTGGTTGGCTGTTTCCAGTCTTTATGCTAGATTAAGCTAACTGTCTCCTGGCGTCGCTTAATATTTAGTGGAGAATAGAACAGAATCTTCTCATCTAACTCTTGGCAAGAAAACAAATAAGCACATTTCCCAAAATGTCAAACTATTCCTTCAAAGGCAGAATAAGTAGGATTTTCCTAAAAAAACAACAGACTGACACAAAAATAATCCCTCTCAATCATCACTCTCTAGCGCTCTCTCTCTCTCTATCACTCTGAGCTGGGGACGAGGCAGTGTTGCACAAGTTCACACTTCACAAGAGCTAGCTCAAAGTTCAGTTCACACAGATTAAAATGAACTAGTTCACGTTCATAGTTCACAATTTAGAATTTTGAACTAAGTTCACAGTACCAAAAAATGAACTAGTTCATGTTAATTTCTTCCGGGGTTTTTTCTTTACAAAATGCTGTGAGTTTGACTTGGGTGGAGTAACTTTGCGGCGGTTGGCTCGTGGTCTTACCCTTTGCTAATGATTTCTTGTGATTCTCATTCACTTGCAGATATTTCCCAAGACTCATTGGATGTTTCAGCTCGATGTGTTGTTTAAAAAATCTGTGGCCCATCAGATTCTGTGACCCAAAACACCGGCATGCCGGGTGCTGTAAAACAGAGTGCATGAGCATTGTTAACTCTCGCGGGAATGAATGACGTTCATGTTCATTAGTTGCAAATGGATGTGTTTAGTTCACGGTTCACCAAAAACATGAGCACGTTCAATGAACGGCACTCTTTAAGCGTGATCATGCACAACACTGGGAGGAGGGGCCATCTTTGAATCTTGTGTTTACAAACAGCAACCGACAAATTCTACTTATTCTGCCTTTAATCATGCTTTAGTAGCCAGGAGTTGATATCATAGAGAAAACAAATGATATCCTTGACAGCGAACATTTTAGTTACATTTGTTATGAACATTTAGCATTGGCACTAAAGTGTTTGATAAATAATTTCAATATAAACATTTCCTTGATAGCTTGATAAAAATTGTAATCTGGGCGGCATTACGTTTCCTACGTAGCACAGTATTTGCTAATGCAAATCACTTGTACATAAACATAATTTTTAGGAGACAGGGTTAACAGTAGAGTTAGTCATAGTGTGTCTGAATAGGAAATATGAGCACAGGTCTGATATTGCTTCCTAAACACTAACAAAAGCAGCATTAGCGAAGAGAGATGATAGTGCATGAAAAAAACACTCCTTTTTCCTTGTTTTTGTCCTCGTGAATACAGTGTGTGTAACAGCTATGCCAGTGTGGTTGTGTGTACATGGATACAGTTTTTCTCAATATTTGGCAGCAGCAGGACTGACAATAATCTCACAGGTAATCTAAAACAAGACACCTGCCCTATTGTGGCTGAGGTGAAGAAGAGCAAAATCACTTCTAGTTTCCACCACTTCCAAAAAACCTCCCAGTGTGGCAGTATACAAGAAAAGGCACTTTTTTTTGTCCATTTGGACGGAAAACAACTCCTTTGTAATCTTTTCCCAGAAAGGTTGGTTTTACTGTGGATGAATAAATCAACCACAAGAACAACTCAGCCAAGAATGGAAGAGTTTTTAGAGTCGGTATTACAGATGCTATGAAGCAGTTTTGGTTCAAGTATACACTTCATGGTTGCATCCAGCAGTTTCCAAGTGTGAGTGTACACTCTTCTGTCTGGCATGGAGGCCCAGCTGTAGTGAGGCTAGACACTGTAAGCGTTGCCTTCTGGCCCGAGGCTACAGAGCGCAGTCTAAAATGAGCAAACTGAAGCGGGAGAAAACGAAAGAAGGAAGAAGAGATCAAAATAATACAATACTTGATAGAAATCTTTTTTTTTTACACTTTTCAAATGAACAAGTACAGTTTGTAGGAATAAGGTCATTGTATTTCACCTTAACTTTTGACAAGGTGACTTTGGTTTGAAGAGAAGCTTCATTTAAATTTGATGATGTCTAAGTACAGTAGGACGTACTGTATGGCTCAGAGAGAGGGAGCAACTCAGACTGTCAGGGAGCGAAAGAGGTTCACATAAGAGCATACGAATGAGCTTTACATGTAGGTTTGTCTAGACACTAAGGACATCGCTGTGCACAAATGGAGCACTTTACAAGAAAGACCCACCCATGAGTCTCATCCGCTGAAACTCCCCTCCATTCCCACCCACGCACACACACATGCACATACTTTTTTTTTTTTTTTACAAAAAACACATCTTCATCATGATGATCTGTCTGTTTTAGATTGTCTCCTCTGGCGATGGGGGGAAGGGACAGAGAGGAGAGCAGCAGCAGCAAACATTTCTTTACTAACATGCGTCTTAGTGGCTTTTCAGCCTCAGCAGTATTTGTTTCTCATTTTTTGGGGTGTGGGTGCAATGTTCAATGCAAAGTCCTCTCAGCTCTAAATGATGTTAATAGCTGTTGGTGTAGAAGAGAAATTGACCTTCATTTATGGTTTCCTGTGTTCCAAGTTCAAATATCTACGTTTTTTACATTACAATAAAACCAGATAGCAGATTTCAAGCATAGAAAATCAGATCACAGCAAGTGGGTTAACTTAAGTACAGTAAATTCTCAAAAAGTGGCCCATTATTAACCTCAGCTGCAGAGCCTGGTCTTATAATAGAGACAGGGCTTTATTCCTAATTTCCACCATGTTTTATCAAGTATAATATATTTTAAGATGTCACCCTGTTTTCTGATCTGCTCCCATTTTAATTAGCTGTTGATGCTGGTTGCTCTTAATACAAACTAAACCCTGTGTGTACCAGTTATCTCAGGATAATGAAAATGGACTGCATTTATATAGCGGCACTCAGCATCAATTCCATCATTACAACAACAGAGTCATGCCACACTCGAGCTGGTTCCGCCAATATAACTATGAGTTCAGTGAATGCCAATGGTCTCCACAGTCACCAGATCTCAATCAAATAGAGCACCTCTGGGATGATGGAACGGGAGAGACGCAGCATAAATGTGCAGCCAACGAATCTGCAGCAAGCGCATTGCTATCATGTCAACATGGACCAGAATCTCTGAGGAATGTTTCTAGCACCTTGTTGAATCCATGCAATGAAGAATTCAGGCTGTTCAGGGGGAAAAGGGAGGTCCTACTCAGGATTAAAAAGGTGTACCTGAAAAAAATGGCCACTGAGTATAGAAACGATTGCAGTTAATTAATGGTTGATAAATGAATAAGAACAGATGTCTATTAAAAAGAGAAACTCAAACAGCAGATTGGTGAGTATAACATGACACTATTGGTACACTGATGGAAATGTACATTATACTGAAATTGTTTAAATGTTGTGAGCCATTATAGTGTAGGTAATTCCACCCCTCTTCAATGTTTTTCAACCTGACCTTTATTAGTGTCCAGTCTGTATTTGTTTGTGTTGGATAATAACTAATTATTACTTGAGCCATTATCTGAGTGCAGGCCTTTATTTGAGAATTTACAGTAATTCGGGCTGTCAAGTTCAATTAATAGATTTAAAAAGAATTATAATTTTTTATGAATGTTTTCTCACTTAGCAAGCGAAGGAGGTGAATCATGGTGTGATGATGTGTTTGCATTGGGAGTAAGACTGATTTAACTGCAGGTTTAAATTACAGATGGCATCATAATTGTTTGTGCATGTCTGGGTGTGCTCATGCATGCCTGCATGTGTGCGAGTGTGCGCTCCCAGTACTGTGATTGGAGTTATCCATTATTGATGATGTCCTGATGAGATCAATCAAGCCAGAGTTTTCTCGTCTTTTGGCTGCTGAAGCTGATAATGCCGTTATGACATACTAATCGTCATTTCATGAATATTTAAATCACAAGGAACACACATTCCATATTCATGACCTCTGTGTTTTTGTTTTGCTTTTTTTTTCCACCCGTCTGGAGTCGCCCCCATCATGCATTTCTCACTTCACTCACATTTTAGATTTTTAGAATTATAGAATAGTTACTGTCTCCATCTCATTTTCTGTGAATCTGATTTTCAATACTGGAAATCGTTCTTACAGAATATAACAGATCCGTAGTTTTACGCCTGCGCTCTCCTCCTCAGTGGTGACCAGAAGCCCACAGAGAATCAAACCACATCTCAGTTGCATCTCCATCTCTTCTGTTCTGCTGCTACATTGTTGTTTTATTTACCTCAGAGACAAACACCATATTTATTCATGACTCCTCACAAAGGGCTGGTTAAATAAACATTTGTTTCCTCCTAATGAAAAGCATGTTTCTGAAATGAGTTGTTTTGTTTTGCGTTCGACCCCAAATAACTTGCTCTCAATAAAACAAATATGTATGAAAATAAAAAGGCAATAATGCGATTGGTTACAGTGTAAATGGATTTGTTCCAGCAACTATCCTGTGGAGGCAGATCAGTAATAATTCATAAACAAAAGAGCTAACTGTGTTCATAATTCATAAGAGGAGAAACATATACACTCCAATCATTTCTGTGGCTTGCTGGGCCAATGTGCAGCACAACAGAAGACGCTAAGATAGTGTCCTAAATGAGGGTTTGAAGAGTAGCATCAGCAAGACGTTTTTCAGATTGAAAAGTGAACCTGATTTCAGAAGAAATC